>NC_041382.1:143481697-143623643 GCF_002162155.2 Triticum dicoccoides | reverse complement strand
CGGGACAGAGGCGGCGATGTGGGCGCGGTGTGGCCACGTGGCGGCGCGCGATTCGCGGCTGCGGTGATGTCCGGCGCGTCCAGACACGTCCGGCGCGCGGAGAGACGAGGGGGGCTAGATTTAGGGTAGAATGATCCGAAAACGGAGGGGGTCTATTTATAGCCATAGAGGGAGCTAGGAGAGTCCAAATGAGGTGCGGTTTTCGGCCACGCGATCGTGATCGAACGCTCTAGATGATGGAGCAGAGTTTGGTGGGTTTTGGGCCAAATTGGAGGGGGTTTGGGATGCAACACACACGAGGCCTTTTCGGTCCCTCAGTTAACCGTTGGAGTATCAAACGAAGTCTAAATGATACGAAACTTGACAGGTGGTCTACCAGTAGTAAACCAAGGCCGCTTGGCAAGTCTCGGTCCAATCCGGAAATGTTTAGTCCCCACACACGAAAGAAAGCTAGAAAAGACCACCGGAGGACAACGAAGCGCCGGAATGCAAAACGGACAACGGGGAAAATGCTCGAACGCATGAGACGAACACGTATGCAAATGCAAATCACATGATGACATGATATGAGATGCATGACAACGAAAACAACACACGGAGACAAAACCCAAACCCGAGGAAATAAATATAACTTAACGGCGGAAACGGCAAGAGTTGGAGTACAAATAGGGAAAGTTACATCCGGGGTGTTACAACACTCCACCACTATGAAAGAATCTCGTCCCGAGATCTAGGACTGAAAGAACGTCGGATACTCAGAACGGAGGTGATCCTCGTGTTCCCAGGTAGCTTCACGGTCGGAATGGTGTGACCACTTGACTTTGAGAAATTTGATTGACTTGTTGCGAGTCTTGCGTTCAGTCTCTTCAAGAATAGCAACTGGGTGCTCACGATAAGAGAGATCTTCTTGGAGCTCAATGTCCTCGAAGTTGATGGTGCGGTCAGGAGTCTTGAAGCACTTTCGAAGCTGAGAGACATGGAACACGTCATGAACATTTGCAAAGTTTGAAGGAAGCTCAAGTTGATAGGCGAGGTCGCCTCTCTTGCTGACAATCTTGAAAGGTCCCACGTATCTAGGGGCAAGCTTCCCTTTGATACCGAAGCGACGAGTACCTTTCATAGGAGAGACACGGAGGTAAACATGATCTCTGATCTCGAAAGCCAAATCACGGTGCTTACTATCATAGTAGCTTTTCTGGCGGGATTGGGCTGCTTTGAGGTTATCACGAATGACTTTGCACATTTCTTCTGCTTCTGTGATTAAGTCATTACCCAAAAGCTGACGTTCACCAGTTTCAGACCAGTTGAGAGGGGTACGGCACTTCCTGCCATACAGAATTTCAAATGGGGCCTTGCCCGAACTTGCTTGAAAACTGTTGTTGTAGGAGAATTCAGCATAAGGAAGACAATCCTCCCACTTCATGCTGAAGGAGATCACACAAGCCCTGAGCATATCTTCAAGAATCTGGTTGACACGCTCTACTTGACCGCTTGTTTGAGGATGGAAAGCTGTGCTGAAGCGGATGTTAGTGCCCATGGCCTTCTGAAAAGAATCCCAAAACTTCGAGGTAAAGATGCTGCCACGGTCTGAAGAGATCACTTGTGGAATACCATGCAGAGAGACAATACGAGAGGTATAGAGTTCCGCCAATTGAGCTGCAGTGATTGACTCTTTGATAGGCAGAAAGTGAGCCACTTTGGTGAGTTTGTCGATGACAACGAATATAGCATCATTGCCACGCTTGGACTTTGGAAACCCAGTCATGAAGTCCATTTCAATGTGGTCAAACTTCCATTCTGGAATGGCAAGAGGTTGGAGGAGACCTGCTGGCCTTTGGTGTTCTGCCTTCACTCTTCTGCAGACATCACATTCATTCACAAATTGAGCGATCTCGCGCTTCATTCGAGTCCACCAATAAGCTTGCTTAAGGTCCTGATACATCTTCGTGCTCCCAGGGTGGATGGAGAGGAGAGAATTGTGAGCCTCGTTCATGATCACTTTACGAAGGTCACCTTTGGGTACAACAATACGACCCTCGAAGAAGAGAGTGTCCTTGTCATCAAGGCGGTAGCACTTGTACTTGGACTGACTCTTGGCAATCCCAATCTTCACCTTTTTCACCATAGCATCAAGAAGCTGCGCTTGGCGAATCTGGTCTTCTAAGGTAGGAGAGACTTGAAGGTTGGCGAGGAAACCTTGAGGAACAACTTGCAGATTAAGTTTGCGGAAAGCTTCACAAAGCTCAGGTTGATAAGGCTTAAGAATCAGACTGTTGCAGTACGCTTTCCTGCTCAAAGCGTCAGCAATCACATTGGCCTTGCCTGGAGTATACTCGATACTCGGATTATACTCTTGAATCATTTCGCCCCATCGAGTTTGCCTGAGGTTGAGATTAGGCTGAGTGAAGATGTACTTGAGACTTTTGTGATCAGTGAAAATGTCCGCTTTTCTTCCCAATAGAAGATGTCTCCAAGTCAAAAGAGCATGCACAACTGTCGCCAACTCGAGATCATGAGTGGGGTAGTTCTTCTCATTAGGCTTCAACTGGCGAGATGTATAAGCAACAACTTTCTTCTCTTGCATCAATACTGCGCCAAGACCTTGGAGAGAGGCATCACAAAAGACCTCGTACGGCTTGGATTCATCAGGCAGAGTCAGAACTGGAGCGGTGATCAATTTCTCTTTCAAAGTGTTGAAAGCAATGTCACACTCCGGAGACCAAACGTACTTGACGTGCTTCTGGAGAAGATTAGAGAGAGGCTTCGCGATCTTAGAAAAGTTTTCAACGAATCTTCGGCAGTAGCTTGCGAGACCGAGAAAACTGCGGAGTTGCTTCACATTCTGAGGAGGTTCCCAATTCACAATTGCAGACACCTTCTCAGAATTCACGGCAATGCCCTTGGCAGAGATGATATGACCAAGATAAAGAACCTCATCAAGCCAAAATTCACACTTGGAGAACTTGGTGTAGAACTTGTGTTCTCTGAGCTTATCAAGAACCAAACGCAAGTGCTTGGCATGATCTTCCTTGTTCTTCGAGAAAACCAGAATGTCGTCGAGATAGACCAAAACGAAGTCATTGGTGTAGGCGTTGAAGATGAAGTTCATCATGCGAGAGAACGTCGGAGGAGCGTTGGCGAGGCCAAAAGACATGACAGTGTATTCATATGAACCAAAGCTTGTTCTGAATGCTGTCTTGGGAATATCTTCTTCACGAATGCGAATCTGGTGATAACCCATACGGAGATCAAGCTTGGAGAATACTTGGGCACCTTTGAGTTGTTCGAACAGCTCATTGATGTTGGGAAGTGGGTATTTGTTCTTGATGGTCTTCTTGTTCACTGGACGGTAATCAACACAAAGTCGGTCTGCTCCATCCTTCTTCTTCACAAAAAGAACACCACAACCCCACGGAGAAGAACTAGGCCAGATGAGACCCATTTTCTCTTGAATATCGAGTTGCTTCTTCAGCTCCTTCAACTCTTCAGGTCCGAGATTGTAAGGACATTTGCACAAAGGTTCCGTACCAGGCTCAAGATCAATAACGAATTCAACTGGCCGGTGCGGAGGCATTCTTGGAAGCTCTTCTGGGAAGACATCTTGATATTCGCAAATGACTGGAATTTGAGAGATGGCATCCAATTCACCCTTCTCATTGAGAAAAAACAGACAGATTGTATTATCCTGAGCGGCAAAGACAATAACATCCTCAGACGAATGAGTCAATTGAATATGCCTGGCAGCACAATCAAGATGTGCCTTGTGCTTAGAAAGCCAATCCATTCCGAGAATAAGATCAATATCCGAGTTACCCAGAACAATTGGGGAAGAAAGGAACTTGTAGTCACCCAATGTGATAGTAACCTCCGGGACGCAGGTGTTAGCTGTCATCTGCTTGCCCGGTGACACAATTTGCAAGGAACTTTGCAGATACTGATAATCACACTCATACTTTGATGCAAAAGGTTTGGAAATGAAGCAATGCGATGCACCCGTGTCAAAAAGAACTTTTGCAGGAATATCATTAACAGGAAGGTTACCCATGATGACATCTGGTGAGTCCTCTGCCTGAGCTGCATTCACCATATTGACCTTGGCGAACTTGGGGTTATGCTTGACCACAGCTATACTTGCCGATCTCACAGGAGGAGGAGGAGGAAGACGCCTCTGGTTGAAACACTTGTTGGCATAGTGACCCTTCTGTTGGCACTTGTTGCACGTGACCTCTGAAAGCGGACGGTGATAAAGAGCACTCGATCTTGGAGCTTGAGACGAAGTCTTGTTCTGAAAGCCAGGGTTGGGTGAGTGGGAAGAACCACTGCCACCTTTACTCTTTTGCTGATATGGCTGACGGAACGGAGGAGGAGGAAGCCAATACTTTTGCTGCTTGGCCACTTGAGTAGAGGAAGAAGGAGTAACATCTCTGACTCGCTTCTTGGAAGCATCACACCTCAACTGAGCAGCCTCTTGCTTCAGTGCCATGTTGTAGAACTCATTGTACCTCAAGGGCTCAAAGAGAACAAGAGCGAGCTGGATATCTTCTCTGAGACCACCCCTGAACTGGTATATCATGCTCTTCTCATCAGGGACGTCCTGCTTGGCAAAGCGGGCGAGCTTATGGAACAACTTGTTGTAGTCATAGACAGACAAAGAGCCTTGCTTTAGATTGCGGAATTCCTCACGCTTGCTTTCAACCATGCTCTGGGGAATATGATGAGCTCGGAAATCTCGACGGAAATCATCCCAAGTGATAACACGTCCACCTCTGGAGTCCTTGTATTGCTGGAACCATTCCGTAGCCTGATCTTTGAGTTGGAAGGAAGCGAACTTAACAAAGTCCTCGGGCCTGACGTTACTGCACTCGAAATGCTTACACAGATCCACAAGCCAATCGTCAGCATCGGTTGCCTCAACATAATTGCTGAAAGTCTTTGGCCCATTAGCAAGGAACTTGTTGAGTGTAGCAAAGTGACTCTGATTGCTGCCTTGATTCCCTTGACTGCCTTGATTGCGCTCTTGAAGAATTTGCATGATCAGCTGTGTGTTTGCATTGGTTGCGGCCATCACAGCTTGCCATGCCTCTGGAGGAGGTGGAGGTGGTGGCGGATCAGGATTCGAAGTCGTGCGCGCTGGAGGAGCCATCCTAAAGAGGTTGACCACCATTAGCACATTGATAGACAAATATTGAAGCTGAATCCAACGGAATGAAAATTGCAACATATAGTCTTCACATCCGAACAAAATGAACGAATGCATTCCTCTTGAAATGGTCACATATCCATAAATTGAGAAGACACGTAGAATTAAGGTAGAGAAATAAATCAACAAGGTACGGATCAAGAACGAATAATCGGTAAGAAATCCCAATCTCAAACCAATATCCGTGGAAGAAGAACTAGAGATACTAGAATTCCCACCTATGAAACTCCCGAACCTTTCCAGTTATGCAATCAGGTGTTGGGGATACAGGGGAAGCATAATATCTCACCCAAACTAGCAAATCCTACATCCAGCTGTATCCATCCTTCAACACATAACCAAGAAACCTTCGGAAACCATCTACCTCAACCTTCGAAAGCATCCGTTATACAAGTTATGGCGATACTCCCGAACTCCTGCCCCAGTGCTGGGTGGCGTCGAGGTTATCTCACCAACGAACTGCATAAAAGAGATTTTCGATGTCGGCGTACTAAACTCAGGTATTCCAGAACTGCAACGATAAAATTATGATGACAACACCTCAGAGCTCAACTCCCCGGGACACTTCCACTAAACCCCTGACAGGAGGCACCAAGACAATGTTCTCATCATAAAACCATCGGAACGATTCCAAGATACCCGCGTGATCCTAAAATTTTTTTAGTGAAATTTGAGAAGAGAAGAGTCAAAACTCTACATCAGGATGCCTTACCAGAGCGATGAGGAGACTGGGAAGTAAAAAGAATTCCTAAACTCTCCGATATATAATTCCTAAAAGACTCAAAACATTTTTCTAGACACAACTCAGTCGCTAAAAACGATCAAGCAATGGGGCTCCTAAGGTCGGGGAAGGCTCTGATTACCAACTTGTAACACCCTCGATGCGATATAGCTCCCACGTGTCGAGGCACGACTTAGAGACATAATCGCATTGAAGGCATATGTCGCAAGTTAGGCAATCTTCACAACATCCCATGTATATAAATAATAAAGGGGAGATAACATAGTTGGCTTACACTCGCCACGTCAAACAAGTACATAAATAACATTACATCATCCAAACACTCATGGCCTGACTATGGCGCCAAAATAAAAGAGAACCCAACATGCGACAACGGTCCCGTTCACCCCCAACTGGGCACCACTACTGATCATCGGGAAAGGAGACATAGTAACGTTGAGAGTCTTCGTCGAACTCCCACTTGAGCTCGTACGCGTCTCCTGGAGCGGAATCATCAGGCCCTGCATCTGGTGTAATAGTAATCTGTGAGCCACAGGGACTCAGCAATCTCGCACCCTCGCGATCAAGACTATTTAAGCTTATAGGTAAGGCAAGGTAAATATAGGTGGAGCTGCAGCAAGCGACTAGCAAGTATGGTGGCTAACTTATTCGCAAAAGAGAGCGAGAAGAGAAGGCAAAGCACGAGCGAGAAACTAGAGAGCAACCTGCGCAAACATAACTCCAACATCGTGTCCACTTCCCGGACTCCGCCGAGAAGAGGCCATCACGGTAACACACTCAGTTGATTCATTTTAGTTATATTAAGGTTCAAGTTATCTACAACCGGACATTAAAAAATTCCCTTCTGCCCATAACCGCGGGCACGGCTTTCGAAAGTTCAAATCCCTGCAGGGGAGTCCCAACTTAGCCCATGACAAGCTCTCACGGTCAACGAAGGAATAGACCTCCTCCCAAGACGTTCCGATCAGACTCGGTATCTCAGTAATTCAAGACACTTCGACAGGTTAAAACAAGACCAGCAACACCGCCCGAATGTGCCGACAAATCCCGATAGGAGCTGCACATATATCTTTCTCAGGGCACACTCAGATGAGTGCTCCATACAACTAAAACCAAACCTCAAGTTTCCCCGAGGGGGCGCTGCACAGGACTCTAGTTTGGACCAACACTCAAAGGAGCACTGGCCCGGGGGGGTTTAAAATAAGATGACCCGCGGGCTCCGGAAAACCGAGGGAAAAAGAGGCTAGGTGGCAAATGGTAAGACCAAGGTTGGGCATTGCTGGAAAAGCTTTAATCAAGGCGAACTATCAACGGGTTCCCATTATAACCCAACCGTGTAAGGAACGCAAAATCCGGGAACATAACACCGATAAGACGGAAACTAGGGCGGCAAGAGGGGAACAAAACACTAGGCGAGAGGCCGAGCCTTCCACCCTTTACCAAGTATATAGATGCATTAATATAACATAGCAATATAATAATATCCCAACAAGTAAATAAAGATGTTCCAACAAGGAACGTCCTACAAACTTCACCTGCAACTAGCAACGCTATAAAAGGGGCTGAGCAAAGCGGTAACATAGCCAATCAACGGTTTGCTAGGAAAATGGTGGGTTAGAGGTTTGACATGGCAATTTGGGAGGCTTGCAAGCAAATGGTAGACATCGTAGCAATGGCATAGCAAAAGAGCAAGCAAACTAGCATAGCAAAGATAGTAGTGATTTCGAGGGTATGATCATCTTGCCTGCACAGTTGTCAGAGTTGACTGGATCCTCGAAAGCAAACTCAACGGGCTCCTCGTTAGTGAACTCATCTCCTGGCTCTACCCAAACAAGACAAACAAGCAACAAGGACACAATCAACCACGTGCAAACTCAAACAACACAATGCAAAGATGATATGCTATGCGGGATGCGATGCGGGATGCAAAATGCAAGATATGACAGGAAATGCATGAACCTGGCCTCAACTTGGAAATCCAAGTGTTCCACTGGAAAGATGAGATGAAATCGCTTGAAAACGATATAAAGAACGCCGGAATCGGAGTTACGGTTTGGAAATGGCAAGCGATTCAAAAATGACACCGGTCTGCGATTTATAGCAAGTAGGCATCTAAATGCAAAGAAATGAACATGCTACAGCACTCAAACATGACAACAAAATACATGGCAGGGATGCACACAAGATGCTTAACAAAAGTCTAGCACTGAGCTACGGCCAATTCATCCATTAACAGGTTCAAACAAGCATGGCAAAAATGCATATGATGAACAGATCTCAGACTTAGTGAAATTAACACTCGCCTGGAATTTCAGATCAGGTAGCCCTCTTCGGAGCAACAAAACTAAATGCTACAGGACCTGAACATGGCAAAGTAAAGCATGCCATGGAGCTACTCAAAGAGCTTAACAAAAGTCCCTTAGTGACCTTGAGCCAAAAGGGATCAGAAAATACAATTGCAAGCTTGTGAACATAGCAAAAACATAATCAGTTTCAGACAGTGAAAACTGACACAAGCTGAAATATAACTCAAGTAGGCATGTTTACGAGCTCGATGCACTCACTACGGTGCAAGTCATGGCAAGACAAGCATACCTCCATCAAGAAGGCACAAAATGCAAGCTAGACATGGCAAGAACAATAGCATAGAATGCACGGATCAACTACAACATCACCGGCAAAATTGCAAACAAGTGTACAATCTGCGCAGATTCACAAAGTAGCAAAAGTAGAGCTCGATTGACTCAAGCTAGAGTGCTCCATAATTTCAAACAAAGACATGGATGGATAGAGCACTACAAGATTAACAAAACTCCCTTACTGATCATCCTCAAAAGAGGCACGGATCACTAGGAAACAACATGAACATATGGCATCATGAGATAAACAGCTCCAGGACTTTGTGAAATCACTAAGTCCCTGAAAACAGACTTAGCAAGTGCACCAGTTTGCAAGCTTGCACTAGTCACCACACACATCCTAAAAATACATGGGTTGCACCTCTGGAGATATGACAAAAACCTTAACAAAACACATGTAGAACTCGCGGGCATAGCATGCACACATTAATCATGGCAAAAATGACAAAAGAGCTAAACGGAGTAGCAGATCTGACAATTAACTCAAGTAGCCCTCTTCTCACAGCATTTCGGGAATCAAGATGAGCTCAAATGAAAATGATGCAATGGAACGAAATGATGTACTCTCTGAGATGAACATTTTGATATGCTATGTGCATGAATCGGAGCTACGGATGCAAAGTTACGAAGCTATGAACATGTGCACATGGACTGAAAATATCTGGGACTTAGAGAAAAAAACGACCTAGGGTTTCACTGTTCACAGATCTAGGATCCGGGCACGGATTACGAAGTTCGCCAGAATCCTCGGAGCTCGCCGGAGAGGACCGGTCGGAGTTGAAGGAGGAGGGGCCGAGGTCCTACCGGGCCGGATCTCGCCGGATCCGGTCACCGGCGACTCGGGGGAGGCGCGGCGACGCCGGAGGAGGCGGCGGAGCCGGGTCGGGAGGCGTGGCGCGGCGGCCGGCGACGTGGTCCGCGGCGGCGTGGCACGGTGACGGCGGGTGGCAGAGGCGAGGCGCAGGCGGCGGGGTCGGGCGCGGGAGGCGCGGGCATGACGGGCGGCGGGGGCGAGCCGATGGGCTTTGGGGGCCCCAGCCGAGCCGAGCGGGCCGGCGGGATAGAGGCGGCGATGTGGGCGTGGTGCGGCCACGTGGCGGCGCGCGATTTGTGGCGGCGGTGATGTCCGGCGCGTCCGGACACGTCCTGCGCGCGGAGAGACGAGGGGGGCTAGATTTAGGGTAGAATGATCCGAAAACGGAGGGGATCTATTTATAGCCATAGAGGGAGCTAGGAGAGTCCAAATGAGGTGCGGTTTTCAGCCATGCAATCGTGATCGAACGCTCTAGATTATGGAGCAGAGTTTGGTGGGTTTTGGGCCAAATTGGAGGGGTGTTGGGCTGCAACACACACGAGGCCTTTTCGGTCCCTCGGTTAACCGTTGGAGTATCAAACGAAGTCCAAATGATACGAAACTTGACAGGCGGTCTACCGGTAGTAAACCAAGGCCGCTTGGAAAGTCTTGGTCCAATCCGGAAATGTTTAATCCCCACACACGAAAGAAAGCTAGAAAAGACCACCGGAGGAGAACGAAGCGCCGGAATGCAAAACGGACAACGGGGAAATGCTCGAACGCATGAGACGAACACGTATGCAAATGCAAAGCACATGATGACATGATATGAGATGCATGACAATGACAACAACACATGGAGACAAAACCCAAACCAGAGGAAATAAATATAACTTAATGCCGGAAATGGCAAGAGTTGGAGTACAAATAGGGAAAGTTACATCGGGGTGTTACAATAGTACCGAAGAACGGTGTTTTAGTCATCTTGCCCATGAGGCATGGTTCGCAAGTACCAAGTGATTCATAATCAAGTGGTTCCAGAAGTCCATCAGTATGGAGTTTCTTCATGCGCTTTACACCGATATGACCTAAACGGCAGTGCCACAAATAAGTTGCACTATCATTATCAACTCTGCATCTTTTGGCTTCAACACTATGAATATGTGTGTCACTACTATCGAGATTCAATAAAAATAGACCACTCTTTAAGGGTGCATGACCATAAAAGATATTACTCATATAAATAGAACAACCATTATTCTCAGATTTAAATGAATAACCATCTCGCATCAAACAAGATCCAGATATAATGTTCATGCTTAACGCTGGCACCAAATAACAATTATTTAGGTCTAATATTAATCCCGAAGGTAGATGTAGAGGTAGCGTGCCGACTGCGATCACATCGACTTTGGAACTGTTTCCCACGCGCATCGTCACCTCGTCCTTAGCCAATCTTCGCTTAATTTGTAGTCCCTGTTTCGAGTTGCAAATATTAGCAACAGAACCAGTATCAAATACCCAGGTGCTACTGCGAGCATTAGTAAGGTACACATCAATAACATGTATATCACATATACCTTTGTTCATCTTGCCATCCTTCTTATCCGCCAAATACTTGGGGCAGTTCCGCTTCCACTGACCAGTCTGCTTGCAGTAGAAGCACTCAGTTTCAGGCTTAGGTCCAGGTTTGGGTTCTTCTCTTGAGTAGCAACTTGCTTGCTGTTCTTTTTGAAGTTCCCCTTCTTCTTCCCTTTGCCCTTTTTCTTGAAACTAGTGGTCTTGTTGACCATCAACACTTGATGCTCCTTCTTGATTTCTACCTCCGTAGCTTTTAGCATTGCGAAGAGCTCGGGAATAGTCTTATTCATCCCTTGCATATTATAGTTCATCACGAAGCTCTTGTAGCTTGGTGGCAGTGATTGGAGAATTCTGTCAATGACGCAATCATCTAGAAGATTAACTCCCAATTGAATCAAGTGATTATTACACCCAGATATTTTGAGTATATGCTCACTAACAGAACTGTTCTCCTCCATCTTGCAGCTATAGAACTTATTGGAGACTTCATATCTCTCAATCCGGGCATTTGCTTGAAATATTAACTTCAACTCCTGGAACATCTCATATGCTCCATGACGTTCAAAACGTCGTTGAAGTCCCGATTCTAAGCCGTAAAGCATGGCACACTGAACTATCGAGTAGTCATCAGCTTTGCTCTACCAGACGTTCATAACATCTGGTATTGCTCCAGCAGCAGGCCTGGAACCCAGCGGTGCTTCTAGGACGTAATTCTTTTGTGCAGCAATGAGGATAATCCTCAAGTTACGGACCCAGTCCGTGTAATTGCTACCATCATCTTTTCAACTTTGCTTTCTCAAGGAACGCATTAAAATTCAACGGAACAACAGCATGGGCCATCTATCTACAATCAAGCATAAACAAGCAAGATACTATCAGGTACTAAGTTTCATGAAATTTAGGTTCAAATAATTTACTTAAAGAACTCCCACTTAGATAGACATCCCTCTAATCCTCTAAGTGATTACGTGATCCAAATCAACTAAACCATGTCCGATCATCACGTGAGATGGAGTAGTTTCATTGGTGAACATCACTATGTGGATCATATCTACTATATGATTCACGCTCTACCTTTCGGTCTCCGTGTTCCGAGGCCATATCTGTATATGCTTGGCTCGTCAAGTATAACCTGAGTATTCCGCGTGTGCAACTGTTTTGCACCCGTTGTATTTGAACATAGAGCCTATCACACCCGATCATCACGTGGTGTCTCAGCACGAAGAACTTTCGCAACGGTGCATACTCAAGGAGAACACTTCTTGATAATTAGTGAGAGATCATCTTATAATGCTACCGTCAATCAAAGCAAGATAAGATGCATAAAAGATAAACATCACATGCAATCAATATAAGTGATATGATATGGCCATCATCATCTTGTGCTTGTGATCTCCATCTTCGAAGCACCGTCGTGATCACCATCGTCACCGGTGCAACACCTTGATCTCCATCGTAGCATCGTTGTCGTCTCACCAATCTTATGCTTCCACGACTATCGCTACCGCTTAGTGATAAAGTAAAGCATTACAGCGCGATTGCGTTGCATACAATAAAGCGACAACCATATGGCTCCTGCCAGTTGCCGATAACTCGGTTACAAAACATGATCATCTCATACAATAAAATTTAGCATCATGTCTTGACCATATCACATCACAACATGCCCTGCAAAAACAAGTTAGACGTCCTCTACTTTGTTGTTGCAAGTTTTACGTGGCTGCTACGGGCTTAAGCAAGAACCAATGTTACCTACGCATCAAAACCACAATGATAGTTTGTCAAGTTGGTGTTGTTTTAACCTTCGCAAGGACCGGGCGTAGCCACACTCAGTTCAACTAAAGTTGGAGAAACTGTCACCCGCAAGCCACCTATGTGCAAAGCACGTCGGGAGAACCGGTCTCGCGTAAGCGTACGCGTAATGTCGGTCCAGGCCGCTTCGTCCAACAATACCGCCGAACCAAAGTATGACATGCTGGTAAGCAGTATGACTTATATCGCCCACAACTCACTTGTGTTCTACTCGTGCATATAACATCAACATATAAAACCTAGGCTCGGATGCCACTGTAGGGTTTCGTAGTAATTTCAAAAAAAATCCTACGCACACGCAAGATCATGGTGATGCATAGCAACGAGAGGGGGAGAGAGTGATCTACGTACCCTTGTAGATTGACAACGGAAGCGTTAACTTAGTTGACGTAGTCGTACGTCTCCACGGCCCGACCGATCAAGCACCGAAACTACGGCACCTCCGAGTTCTAGCACATGTTCAGCTCGATGATGATCCCCGGACTCTGATCCAGCAAAGTGTCGGGGAAGAGTTCCGTCAGCACGACGGCGTGGTGACGATCTTGATGTTCTACTGTCGCAGGGCTTCGCCTAAGCACCGCTACAATATTATCGAGGACTATGGTGGAAGGGGGCACCGCACACGGCTAAGAATATGATCACGTGGATCAACTTGTGTCCATGGGGTGCCTCTTGCCTCCGTATATAAAGGATCCAAAGGGGGGGTGCGGCCGGCCCTAGTAGGAGGCGCGCAGGAGGAGTCCTACTCCTACCGGGAGTAGGACTCCCCTCCCTTTCCTTGTCCAATTAGGAGAGGGGAAGGAAGGGAGAGAGGAGACAGGGGGGCGCCGCCCCTCCCTCCTTGTCCAATTCGGACTAGGGGGAGAGGGAGGGCGCGGCCTGCCCTGGCAGCCCCTCCACTTCTCCACTTTAGGCCCATGAGGCCCATTAACCCCCCGGGGGGTTCCGGTAACCCCCCGGTGCTCCGGTTTTATCCGAAACTTCCCTGGAACACTTCCGGTGTCCGAATATAGCCGTCCAATATATCAATCTTTATGTCTCGACCATTTCGAGACTCCTCGTCATGTCCGTGATCACATCCGGGACTCCGAACTAACTTCGGTACATCAAAACTCATAAACTCATAATATAACTGTCATCGAAACCTTAAGCGTGCGGACCCTACGGGTTCGAGAATAATGTAGACATGACCGAGACACGTCTCCGGTCAATAACCAATAGTAGAACCTGGATGCTCATATTGGCTCCTACATATTCTACAAAGATCTTTATCGGTCAGACCGCATAACGACATACGTTGTTCCCTTTGTCATCGATATGTTACTTGCCCGAGATTCTATCGTCGGTATATCAATACCTAGTTCAATCTCGTTACCGGCAAGTCTCTTTACTCGTTCCGTAATACATCATCTCGCAACTAACTCATTAGTTGCAATGCTTGCAAGGCTTATGTGATGTGCATTACCGAGAGGGCCCAGAGATACCTCTCCGACAATCGGAGTGACAAATCCTAATCTCGAAATATGCCAACCCAACATGTACCTTTGGAGACACCTGTATAGTACCTTTATAATCACCCATTTATGTTGTGACGTTTGGTAGCACACAAAGTGTTCCTCCGGCAAATGGGAGTTGCATAATCTCATAGTCATAGGAACATGTATAAGTCATGAAGAAAGCAATAGCAACATACTAAACGGTTGGGTGCTAAGCTAATGGAATGGGTCATGTCAATCAGATCATTCAACTAATGATGTGATCCCGTTAATCAAATGACAACTCTTTGTCCATGGTTAGGAAACATAACCATCTTTGATTAATGAGCTAGTCAAGTAGAGGCATACTAGTGACACTCTGTTTGTCTATGTATTCACACATGTATTATGTTTCCGGTTAATACAATTCTAGCATGAATAATAAACATTTATCATGATATAAGGAAATAAATAATAACTTTATTATTGCCTCTAGGGCATATTTTCTTCACCCAGGGTGCATCAAACTTGTTGTTGAACTTGTGGAGTAGCTTTAGAAGCATTTCATCATTTTGAACCTTGAGATTGAGAACTCCGAGCCCACCATTTTGTTTTGGTCGACACACCATATCCCAGGCCGCAAGCGAGTTACTTTTTTCACCATCTTCAATTTTTTTGGTCCAAAGGCCATGTCTTCGAATCTTGTCAAATTGCTCAATGATCTTAGGTGGGAGTTTAAGGATTCCCATGGGGTAAATCGCCAACGAGGTGATGAGAGAGTTCATGAGAGCCAGTTTTCCCGCATACGACATAAGCGACAGTGCTGCGGTGATTCTTCTCTCGGCCTTGCAGATCCAGGGAGTTAAGTCAAGGACTGTGGGTTTGGACGTGCCCAGAGGTAAGCCCAGATACGTGAATGGCAGTTGCGCACAGGCGCATCCGAAGATGTCAGCAATATCCTTGTACGTTTCTTCCGGAGTGTTCAAAGGAATAAGTGTTGACTTGTGGAAGTTAATGTGCAGCCCCACCGAATCCACGTAATCCATGAGAATCTGCTTCATGCAGGTTGTCTGGAGACGACAGGCCGGCATTACAATGATTGTGTCGTCCGCGTATTGAATGACTGGGAATTGATTGTCACGGCCAGAGGGAATCGGCAGACGTAGATTGTTGTTATGCATGGTGTCATTAATGGCTGTTTGGAGCAAATCCGCGGCAAGTACAAAGAGCAAGGGGGACAGCGGGTCGCCTTGACGGACGCCACATTTGCACCAAAAATGTTTGCCGGGGACCCCATTAAGTAGCATGGAGGATTTACCTGAAGAGGTGATGCATTTAAACCAGGCAATCCATTTGTCATTGAATCCCATACTTTTCATAATATGTATTGTCGCTGAGTGTTGTACTATGTCAAAAGCTTTGGCGAAGTCGAGTTTAAGCAAAACAATCTCTCGCTTAGATGCCTGGCATTGATGTATGTACTCAAAGGCCCAGGCTAAGCAATCATTGATGGTGCGGCCCTTAAGGAAGCCGTATTGATTCTGATGTACGATTTGCAGGATGATTTTCTATAAGCGATTAGCGAGAAGTTTTGTGATCAGCTTAAGGCAGCAGTTGAGTAGCGTAATGGGTCGGAAATCATTGACCGTTTCTGGAGATCTGGTCTTAGGGATGAGGGTAATATGACCATAGTTGAGGCTTTCCAGATTGAGATTGCCCTCATGAAATTCCGCACAAAGACGGTAGAAGTCGTCTTTTATCACTGGCCAAGAAGCTTTGAGAAAGGCACCGTTAAAGCCGTCCAGGCCAGGGGCCCGGTCAGGAGGCATTTCATTAACTACAGCATCAATCTCATTTGTAGTGAAGGGAGTGGTGAGGCTGTCAAAATCCACATTGTCACGTAGCATCTGGGAAAGGTTGAATTTCATTTGTGGTGGCTTCGTTGTCCCCAAAAGATCTTTGAACGCCTCAAACAAAATAGACTCTTTTCCAGCATGGTCCTCTACAACGATGTCATCATTGATTTTCAAGCTGGAAATGAAGTTTTTGCAGTATCATTCCGTGGCCACCGCTTGGAAGAATTTAGAGTTCTCATCACCGAATTTAATCCAACGAATAGTGCATCATTTCTTCCAGTAATCTTTTTGATGTTAAAGGAGTTTGATCAGATGTTTTTTGAGAATGGATTGAAAGTTATGCTCTTGTCGTGTCAACATACGGCGATCAGCAATGTGGTATATCTCAAGGAGAGCTTTATTAGTATTAGCAATGGCCGTCTTAAGCCTTGAAGTTTTCTTGCTCCACTGACTGAGGGCATGTCTCAAATTTTTAAACTTTTGACAGAGGCTTGTAGCAGCATTAGCAGATTTACCAAATTTGAGTGGTCTACTCCAAGCATGGGAAACAACCTCCATGAAACCAGGGTGTGCAATCCAAAATGTTTCAAACCTGAAAATTTTGCTTTTAGGAATGTTGGTATGAATGACAACAGAGCAAGGCGTATGATCTGAGACTGGACGCCCAAGGGGATTAACCATGGTGTTCGGAAAAGAGGAGGTCCAATTGAGGGTGGTGAAACACCAGTCAAGTTGTTCAAGTAATGGATTTTGTTGCATATTAGACCATGTATAGTTTCTCCCTTTGATTAGTAGTTCAGTGAGATTTTGCTCTCTGATGAAGTCAATAAAAGTGAACATATCATGTACGTTGCCACCAGGCTTGTTCCTGTTATCAGGTGAGCGAATGTAGTTAAAGTCGCCAAGAATTAGCCAGTCTTCTGTTGGGGGTATATCAATATCGAAAAGCCATTGGGTAAATCTATCGCGCATTTCTCCCTGACAAGGACCGTATATGTTCACCAATTTCCAAGTGTGCGATGAAAACGTGGAAGTGAAAATTACGCCCAACGCAAACTGTTCTTGGATAAAGATGTGACCCGAGAATAAAGAGCTATACCAGATTGTTATAATCCCTCCCGAAGCACCAATTAAGGGAATAAACGCAAAGGAATCAAAATGCGGTGGACAAATAGTCTTAAGGACACTAGCATTAAAGTATTGCATCTTCGATTCTTGCAAACAAATAATAGAGCAGCCCGAAGAGTTGATCGCATTAGACAACACTAAGAGCTTTTTAGGAGAAGCCCCGAACATTCCAACACAGTACGTTCCAGTTATGCAAAAGAGACATAAAACGCGTGAAGATAAGGTGTGAATCTTAGGTAGCAGGCGAAGCCGGCTCCGCCACGGTCCCATTGAGCACTTCTTCAGTGAGCTCCTCAGCTGGAATTGCACAAAGTTGAACTCCAATTTGCTGCATTGTGGATATGGCAGTGGGAGGAGGGATCTCTGTAGTGTGGATATTAGACGAGGAGGTGATGTCAGGCACAGCAGAGGGAGTAACCCGTGGCTTCACCTTGGACTTGGAAGGGCGAGAATCCTGATTGAGATTGACACAGAAGCCATCATATTTGTTCTGCCTGGTGCTTCGACAAGGAGTAGTGCTGAGGGGAGCAACGGATTTCCCTTTGCGGCCAAGTACTCTGGTTTCATCAGTAGAGGAAGACGGAGCTAAGTTCTCCTGCATAGGTATCACAGACTGAGGGCCAAGGAGCATGTTATCAGTGCCCTCAGACACTGGCATAGATTCCACTGGGACCATCAAAATAGCAGATTGATGGCCAGGTGCAAATTCAGTAAATTCAGACACTTGGGGCGGTTCAGAAACTGCCACCGGTTGGAGCTGTTCAGGAACTTCTGGCACTTGGAGTGGATCCGGTGTAATAGCATCATCAGAAAGTGCAGAGAACCTTGGGGCAGAGATCACCTGTTCTGTAAGTTGTGGAGAGGTAGCATCTAGATGTTCCACCTGGGAGGGCGCATCAGTGAGTAGCAGTGGACCCTCCCTAGTATCAGCAGCCACATCTATGGTAGAAAGCATTGCAGAGTTGGTGTTGGCTGAGAGCATAGATCCCTCTACCTAAGTGAACTGCAGTATATTGTTGACCGCAGTGATCTGAATCTCCACATGCACAGATTCAGTCCGAACACCGTAAGCTTGACGCCACGGACCCATAGAAGCCAAATATGGGCGGAGAGCATTGTATATTGATAGGTTAAGTTGTTGGCAAGGAACTGGTTCAGACAACAGAAGAGCCAGCAGTTGGTTACCTTGGTTGGAAAGGGCAAAGCGAATACCTTGGTTGTGTAATTCCACAGAGACCGACAGAAGTTCTTGGCTAAGTTCAGAACTGACAGACATATTAGCATTGTCCATTATGATCAGGGCGTCGCCAGAACTTGCCGCACTGGAGCTGTCAAACAGAGTGATTGAATCGTTCCAAGCATCAGCGGCATTATCAGTAATGTTGTTTTCTGGGACTATGCCATCCATGACAGAGAGGCCCTGGGCAGCGAGCCAGGATTGGAAGTTCATCAAATGTGGAGGCATGGCAAGAGGCTGAGCAGGTGGAGAAGCGGTCCAGGCACCCCACCCTCATGAGGAGGAGCTTGATCATGTCCAGCAGGAGCGTCATTGTTGGGAGCAGCATTTTGGACAAGCCAATTGTGCACCTGATGTTGATAGAGCTGCTCGGCTATCAGTTCAGGTCCAAACTGTGGGTGGGGTTTGCCATCTGGGGGCGGTGGTTCTTCTCCCGCCGGAGGAACTTCAGCCAACATAGCGTTCCATTCCCTGCTGCGGAGGATTGTCACCTACACTGTCCAGCAGTCTCTAGCCCCAGCAAGCTGCCATACAACAAAGCTCTTGGGGATCAATCTGAGATGGATAACTTGAGCTTTGATGAGCATAAACCTCCTGTCTTGCCTCGGATTGTACCAAGAAATCAATGATCCATAACCCCCCAGTGCTTTGGTGATATAGTAATCATTTTGGTAGTCATAGGGGAAACCAAAGAACATAATCCAGACAGCAGGGCCAAAAGTAGTAGTGCTCCTATTGAGAGCTTCGTTATGTGGAACAAAGGTAATGAGTAAATCCTCATCTTCAAGCTCAAGGGGAGTTGCAACCGCAGAATCATGAAGAAAAGAGTCCGCAAATCCAAAGATCCCAATGCCAAAGGGGTGGTCACTAACTTCAATAGGAAAGAGGTGGGCCTCATGAAGCAAACCTTGCACGGCGGCGTGAACGGCAGCACGTCGGTGAAGAGGAACATAGGAGCTGGTCTCGGCAATAGCCAAGAAGTTGTGGTTCAGAGGCGGAATGGGTCTGACCACCATCCCACTGCGCACCAAGCGATCAGCAGGTCCCGACTCGACGGCGAAGCCCGGCGGCAAGAAAGGCACCGGGTTGAGGGAGTAGTTGGCCATGGTGGCGAGGTGGAGCGGGGGTCGAGTAGTCAATGTCGATGGAAGTGATGTGTGGAGGGAAGGTGGTGGCAAGGGAGCGATGATGGCATTGGGCAGGGACGTTTGGAAACTCGAGGCAGAATGGCGACCGTCCAGGGTATTTTTGGAAGGGTTGATATTTTTTGGGACCCATTTCCATTGTTCATGCCACCGTCTAGAGTAGCAATTAGAAGCCACGTGGCTATAAGCCCCACAAAAATTGCATCTTATATTGGAGCAAGAAATTAAACGCTGAACGGGAAAATGGCAAGTCGATGCCAGGATCTCAGAGTGATTAATCAACTTTCCATGTTGCAGAAATTGATTGTCCGTATCTTGGACTGGCTGAGGATACCGAGCGTAGCGAGCAGGGCAATTGATAGCCTTATGGTCCGAGGCTGAGCAATTAATGCAAATTATCCTGGCGGTGCAGCAAGATCCGTTGTGCCCCCATTGCAAACAGCGAGCACAAAGTGCGGCCCAGCGATCCGCTAACGTAGAGATTTCCTTTTTAGAGTAACCAGCTTGGGCCAAATCAGCTTTATGATGGGCTGATAGAATAGGAGGCCAATGCTTATGCGGAGGAGCATATTTGAAAGTCGAGGATAAAAAGCTCTGTGGTAGTGGTGGATAAGCAAGCCATAACGGGCATTTAAATGCCCCAAGCATCAAAAATGATCGTGGTTGATTGTCCTCAAATTTTGCCTGGGCGAGATAAATGTCCCTGAGCCGTAAACGGTCCTCACGGGGCGTTGTTACCGTGTTAGCATTGAATACCTGAGAAAAAGAACCAAATCTAATAGGTCGAGGCTCACGATGAACATGTGTGGGGATATGATCCGAAGAAATATGATGTCCAGATACAGACGTGGATGCCTCCTTAGAATGTTTATTGGAGAATTCCATCTGCTTAATCGGCAACAACTCAAATTTGCTTAACACTTTCACTGAATCATGACTCAGAACATCAGCAGTAGTATGGCTAGAGAGACAAGGTGAAATGGCCATCGGTTTACGGGCCGAAATGCAAGTGAGCTCTTCATCAGCATGCCAACCAAGATTGCCAAGATGGCTACGGTTGAATCTACCATTGAACAAGTGGAAATGGCAGATGAAGTCCAGCCACATACGATCTTTGAGTCCATAAATAAAATGACCAACCTTGTTGTTGGCCACCGAAAACCGAAAACTCCGAGAACGCAAAGGAGTGACCTTGAAACCAGTAGCAATTCCACCAATACAACATTGAAGAGCGATGCCCACCGATTCCACCGAGAGAGGAAAGGAGGCAGACGAAAAAGAGACCACCAAGAAGAACTCCTTGGAATCCCGAGAAGGAGAGAAGTGAACCATAGAACCAAATTTTCTCCTCACCTGATCGGCCAGGGCTAGGCCAGGAGCAAAATCCCAATGTAGCAAGCCTTCCATCATGGAGATCCCTAGAGGAAATCGCCATTGGAGAGGGTGGAGCAAGTGGGAGAGGGTGGGAGGAGGTGGGATGTGGGGGGAGCCATCCTGTTTCACCGTTTTTGAGCTCTTCGTCGTTTTTCTTCATTGGCTATATATATATATATGAGTTTATGTCCTCTACAGCATTCACTTATTGCTATTTCTTCAAGTTGGTTTTCTGCTAAGTGAATGTGATCGGACCCTTCCCCTCTATGCTATACTCAACCCAATCTGTTCACAAATTCTTCATGTGGGTTCTATTTGAAACTCGTTCAAAATCTTCAGTGTGTCCTTGTTAGCTGAAGAAATTGCGAACGGAACTTTGAAACCTATCTTATCGAAATTTTCGGTCTTGCCTCTCAAACCGTTCCGCATCCCATGATACACTTATCCACTCACCCACGATCTAACACGATCTCCACCTCTCACTACGTGGGTGACACATGTCATGCGAATGAGAAGGGTCAGGGGCACGTTCGTCCAATTTCTTCGGGCGAGCAGTTTTCACCGTGGCTATAAATACCCTTCCTTCCCTCCTTCACTTCTTTTACTCCGCTCAACCTCTCTCTCCAGCTCGAGCTTCTCAAACCCTAGTGTCGTTGCTACTTCATCGCCGCCCGTGAGGAAGAGCTTCACTACCTCGACCTCGTCGCCGACGTACACGCGCCGACCGCGGACATCTTCACTCCGCCGCCGCCGTAGCCGTCTTACTCCGTCGAGTTAGGGCGTGGAAGATCTGCATAGACGAACTTCACATCTCCTCACTCCAGTTCGTCGTGTTCTTCGTCCAGGGTAATTAAAAGTTACTTTTACTGCCCTCGTTGATTCGAATGATTATCTACAAAATCTTCAAAAGTGTTTTTCTTCATATCTTCACACACTGAACACCTCACAAGTCATCCGTTCTTGATTCGTTTCTCTAAGCATTATTTTTCTTCAAGATTCCTCAATTGTGTGGATCTTCGATCTATACAACTCTAGAACCTAAGACAAAGAACGCTTAGTGAAAATATTCAAGACTCATCTGGTCAAATTCCTCAAACCTGTTCATTTTGAAAAACCTTCTGAGAACGCATATGACCTCTCCAAATTCCTCGCAACTATACTCTGTTCACAGGTACACATGTCAGCCGCTGAATCACTAGGTTCTCATCAACTTAACTCATTTGCAGAGTTCCTCGAAGAAAAGTTGCATACTTCTTTAGAGAATTCGATTGTTCAAATTCCTCAACTGAAGAAAATGGCTGATGGTAAAAGGACACAGAAGGGAGGAAAGAGGCCTGAGGTAAATATAGCATTTGAAATCCCTGATGACATATATGTTGGGTACTGCACACCTATGGAGGAAACCAAGAATGAGCGCAAAGTGCTCATTCAGAAGATAGAGAGGAGATGGGCAAGAGAATGGAGGGAGTACAGATATGTCACTCCTAAGTACATGAAGAAATTCGCACTCAATCCTCCATGCCCAAGAGCTCCATTGGCACCTGGCCAAATAGCAGATCCCACCAGCCTCAAGCGCGGTGAGGACTATCCTGATGAATGGGCCAAGCACCAAACCAAGTTGGCTAAGCAAGCCAAAGAAGCAGTGAGGAAATTCAATGAAGACTCTGCTACTGTTGCTGCCTCTGCTGAGGTCCTTGCTGTCAAGCCAAAGAAGGCTATGTCAAAGAAGCCTGCGCGCAAGCCAAGTGCTTCCTCAGCAATGCCCTCACGGCCAGAATCATCAAAGCCCTCACGGCCAATTCCTCGTGCTGCTCCTGTTCCTCCAAAGTCCTTAGCTCCTCCGCCAAAGCCTTCAGCTGTTCCGACCAAATCCTCAGCACCTGTGCATCTCGCTTCGTGCCAAAGGACTGCCAGCATCTCCATTGCCTCAGGTGTCTCAGCTAGTTCCTCAGCTGCACCAAGTTCCTCAGCTGGCCCCTCACTGCTGAAGACAAAGGCCACTGCTGGACGAGGTCCACGCCCAAGTCCTCAAAAGAAGCAAGTCGCTTTCCAAGTGCCGTCTGATGAAGACGAAGCTGATGATGATGAACTTGCAGAAATCATCAGAGACAGGCAAGTCAGGGCCGCTAGAGCCAAAGGATCAGAGGTGCCATCGCTTTTGGATCCCAAGCTGATCCTCGACTACATTGATGATTGGCACAAGGACCCCAACACTCCCTTGCCTGACTTCAAGCTGACTCCTGGCCAGAGTCACATGCTGACCCACTTCATTCAAGAAGAAAAGTGGAAATTTGAGAAGGCCAGGCAGATCAAGAAAGCGCAGTACAAGAAAGAGCGCTATCTGAAGAAAAACGTTGTCTCTATGACAACTGAAGAACTTGTCACTACTCAGACTAAGATTAAGAAACTCAGTGATGATTTTGAAGCATATCGCGCTGATTGGCTTGGAGCCAAGGTTCGTTTTGTGAAACTTATGAATAACTTCACTTCCAATGTTGCAGCCCCGACGCAACAGGAAATTCCTCAGGCTGAAGCATCTGCTCAGCCTACTGAAGAAAATGCCAGCACCGCTGATGACAATCAGGTAGCTGAAGATAATGTGAGTTCTAGGGCTGATGACTGCATTCCAGCCGCTAGAGAAATTGCCAGGGCACCCACTAGTGGTGTGCCTGAAGAAACTGAAGAACTCAGGGCAACTGCATCAGTTGTGCCTGAAGAAAATCAACCAGATTCCTCAGCTGCTGCTGCACCAACTTCAACTCCAACCCTTCCATCTGCATCAGATGTGAAGAAGACCAAAGCTACAGAGCGTGCTGCAGTGAAGAAAAGGAAAGCATCAACTGCTTTAGATTCTTCAGCTCCGAGGAAAATGAAGCCTATGACAAGCTCATTTGCAAAACTGATTGATGTTGTTCCCATCTCAACCAGGCCATCAAAGGACCTTGTTCCTTTTGATAAAGAATATGTGATCCCCAGCGGATCTGATGAAGAAACTCATTCTGCTGCTTCGTCTGAACCAATCGATGAAGAAATTGAAGTGGATACGATCCCTTCAACACCTATCATCTCCTCGCCTGTGCCTCAGTTCACAGCTGAAGAGGCTGGCGTTGAAGAAATGAAAGATGATGATGTGGACATTGGCTGCTCCACACCCGTAATCAGTGATGAATTCTGGGAAAGTCAGCATCCAAACTCTCCAATGTTCACTCCTCTACAGCAAATTCCTCAGTCCCCCACACAAACTGTTCACCTGGGCTCTGAAGAAACTCATCCAACTGCATCTGTCCATGAGGAAATTTTGGCCACTAGCGTTGATGAAACTGCTGCTGCTGAACAACCAACTACACAGACTGCCACTGAGGAGGAACCAGAAATTCCTCAGCCTGAAGAACCTGCAATTGAGATTCCTGAGGTCGTGATGCAACTCACACACACTCCTCTGCCGAAGCCAAAGGATCCATTCTCACGCAAGCAAAAGTTCAAGGCTGATGATTTCTTCGGCGAGCATGTATTCTTCGAAGATTACAACCCATATGACTCTGCTCACATTAGGAAGAGGCGTTTCTGGACTTCCAGTCAAGAAAATTTCTATTCCTTAGTGTTGTTCAACAAGGAGAAGATTTTCTACCATGAGCATATTCCTCACGTGGATATGGAATCTCTGCCGTGCTTCGCACCAGTCCTCAGTGTTCTTCACGATGCTGGACTGCTCAACTTCTGCTCTGACATCTGCGATTGGAATGAAGAACTGATTCTTTAATTCTATGCAACGCTGCACATCACCGGAGATGCTGAAGATGTGAATTCATGGGTGTTGGACTGGATGTCTGAAAACACTCACTACACTGCACCAGCCTCTGAATTGCTTCGTGCTCTACCATTCAGTCCTCCCCTTGAAGAAGCTCGCTGCATCTATAGTGAACCTGAGCTCACACATCATTACATGCAGGTGCTGATGAAACCTTTGAAGCCAGGTCAAGCTCCAAGAACCAAATTCCTCGTGAAGGAATTGTTGTACGTGCCCAGAACTGTCTATCATATTCTTACGAGGATAATCAGTCCTATCAAAGGCCACGACTCATCTGATGAGGAAATTGTTGGCATCATGAAGAATCTGGTATTCAATATCGTTCATGGCATTCCTGTCAATTATCACGATTTCTTCAAGAGAACTATGGCCAATGTTGCACTGTCTCCGTTTGAGCTAAAGCCTTATGCACCTTGGATCATGAGATTCCTCAGGACAAGGTCTTCACTCAACTACAAAGCTAATTTCCAGAATCACCTCAGCTACTTGCCCCCAATTGAAGTCCTCAAGCAGACACATTCCTCAGTTGATGGAAAGGGCAAGGCACCTGCTGTAATTGATGAAGGCATTCGTCCATTGGATGGTCAGTTTCGCAAAGCTACATCTTATTCCACCAATGATGACTCTGCCACACATGACTCTGCCAATGCACCTAAGTCCACTCCTCAAGCCACTGCTCCGCGCGTGATGACTGACCGTGAACTTCTGCTTAGTCTTCACCAGAAGGTGGATCGAAATCACAAATGGGTTAAGCGTCAGTTTGGTTCACTTCTTCACAACATGACTGCCACACACAATGCAGTGAAGAAAAACCACTACTACCTCCATTAAGTCTTCGGTCGCACCTGGGCAATCCTATCACATCTATATGGTGAAGAAGATCTGAAGAACATGGGTCTCAAAGAAGATTTTGACTGGTCTGCACCTCCACCGAAGAAATTCAAGAAGGTCCAAGTTCCTTCTCTGGTGGCCAGCTCATTTTCTTCATCACGCGACACTGATGAACATGAAGATTTGGACGACACTGCGGCAGGCCCTACATCAACAAACGACCCCAACAACGCTGGCGCTCCTTCATCAACATGATTATCTTCAGGGGCGTTAGTCCTCATTTTCGATCCTTTTGGTCATTCGATGACAAAGGGGGAGAAATATGAGTTAGTCTTCAGGCGGGTCTACTATATGGGCGTTTTTTTGCTAAAGTTACAACTCTCGTTCTTCTAAAACTTTATTGGATTGAGTTGTAATCTTAAACCCGATGGTGCTCTGATACTTTTGATGCACTATTCTGCATGCTTATTCCTCGTTAAATATTATTGCACGCATGCTGAATTTCATCAGGCACCATATTTCATCATGCATTTCAAATTCTTCATATTATATGTTAAATGCGTGTATGAATTACAAGATATAGGGGGAGATCTCCATGATTCAACTCTTCAAGTGTACATTGCTTCAAAAGCAAATTCCTCACTATGCACATCTTCAGGGGGAGTTCTTCTATATCTTGCAATCAAATTCCTCAATATCAGTAGTTACACTTCATATGTTTATCCCCATTGAAAACTTAACCTATATTGTCATCAATCACCAAAAAGGGGGAGATTGTAAGTGCATCTAGTGCCCCTTAGTGATTTTGGTGTATTGAAGACTTATAGGTCAAGGGACTAATGCATTTGTGAGTGTACACAGGTCTATACGTCTATGAGGAGTTTGATATTTACAGGAAAAGTCGACCCCTAAAAATGAATATCTTCGACTGAAGATTTTGGTATTTCTGAAGACTTTCATGAAGACTTTGAAAGTGAAGAAATTGGTGTGTCCGTGAAGACATGATATTCATGCGAGGAATATGAAGCTTGAAGACTTTCGTTTTCATAGTTTTATTTTTCTCTTTCTTGAGTCATAGGAAACACCGTACTGTTAAAGGGGGTTGAGGAAATACTAAGCAAAATTTTCCATGTGATGCTCAACTCAAAATCCTACACCTACCAATCCCTTCGAGTGAAGCCATTGGAAATCTCATACAGTTCAGTCAATTTCTTCAGTGACAGAGACGAAGTTCTTCTGGTCTCTGAGGAATTTGTCCTGACTGAGGAGTTAGGAATTCGCCAGTGCGGATTGCCTACACAGTGAGGTACATGATAGGCCTGAGGATTTTGCTAATCAAAATTCCGACCGTTGCTGTGCTATGCGCCAGCTGTCCCAAAATATCTATCCACCTAATGGTCATATCATTGAAGGGCATTTATGTCTTATCATGTCAGGCTGCTCCCTAGGCTATAAATAGTCGCCCCCTACAACCACTAGCTGGTTGGCTGCTCCGAGAGAAACTGACACTTGTCATTTGAGAGCAACCCATCCTCCGAGGACTTTGAGCGAAAATCATCAAGTGAGGAAAAAACAAAAACCCAAAACCCAAACACCTACAAACCCCAAGTGATTGAGCATCACTGAAGAGATTGATCTTGAGTGGATCCGACGCTTGTTACCTTTGAAGACTGTGCTTCTTCCAAACGGTTAGGCGTCATGGTCTAGAGCATCCAAGAGGAATTGTGGATCGCCAAGTGACCAAGTTTATGAAGGTTTGGAAGTCGCCTGAAGACTTACCACGAGTGATTGGACAAGGTCTGTGTGACCTTAGTTCAAGGAGAATACGGTGAGGACTGGGTGTCTTGGACTAAGTGTCCTTGACTGGGTGTCCGGAACTGTGTGTCCTCGAGTTTAAATACTCAGCCGCTCCAACCAGACGTACAACTGAGACAGTAGTTGGAACTGGTCTACCAAATCATTGTCTTCACCGAGCTTACTGGTTCTATTTCCTCAACTCTTCCATTTCCTCATAACTGTGATGTGTGTTTGTTCATATCTGTGTTTGAAGACTTTGACTGAAGACTTTCTCAATTTCCTCAGTTCAATTTCTTCAGTATGTTTGTCTTCATCCCGTGTTATCCTGTGATTACGCTTCCTGTACTCTGTGCCTGTCTGCATTTCATCATGATGACTATGCTTGTATTCTGTTATGTTTACCTTTGAGTACTTATTCCGCTGCTAGTAGTTCTTCGCTAAGGAATTTCCTCACCGGCAAATTCCTCAGTGAAGAATTTCATAAAAATCGCCTATTCACCCCCCCCCTCTAGTCGATATAACGCACTTTCAGAACACCTTTCTTGAAAATGAAACACTTACACCCGAACACCCGAAAGTACTTGAGGTTGGGCTTGTTACCGGTGAGTATCTCATATGCAGTTTTGTTCAAGCCTTTGCGGAGATAGAGCCGATTGGATGCATGACACGCGGTGTTGATGGCTTCGGCCCAAAAGTTGTAAGGAGACTTGAACTCCGCCATCATGGTCCTTGCTGCATCCATCAACGTCCAGTTCTTCTTCTCCGCTACACCATTTTGTTGAGGGGTGTAAGGTGCGGAATATTGATGCTTGATCCCCTCATCACTACGGAACTCATCCAAGGTGTAGTTCTTGAACTCGGTGCCATTGTCACTTCTTATTGTCAAGATCTTTGCATTGTGATGGTGTTGAGCTTCATTTGCAAAGTCAATGACGGTTTTTTGAGTCTCACTCTTCCTCTTGAAGAAGTACACCCAAGTGTATATTGAATAGTCATCCACAATCACCAAGCAATACTTTCTACCCCCAAGACTATCAAAGGATGGAGGCCCAAAGAGATCCAAGTGAAGGAGCTCCAGAGGCCTCTTTGAGTAAATGATAGTCGTGGGAGGGTAAGCCTTCTGATGTAGCTTTCCTTCAATGCAAGCACTGCAAGCATGATCTTTGGCAAAACTAACATTTGTTAGTCCACGGACATGGTCCCCCTTGAGAAGACTTTGCAAAGATCTCATATTGACATGGGCTAAACGGTGATGCCAAAGCCATCCCACGTCAACTTTACCCACTAGGCATGTCGCGGTCTTAGTGGGTTGCTCCAAATAGTTAATCACATAGAGACCGTTCTCGACATGCCCAACAAAGGCTACTTTAAGAGTCTTGATCCACAAGAGGGTCACGGTATCAATATCAAAGAAAGTGGAAAAGCCCATGATTGCAAGTTGACAAATGAAAACTAAATTGTATGCAAGGGACTCAACAAGCATGACCTTCGCGATCGTGAGATCATGAGAAATGACAACCTTGTCAAGTCCCAATACCTTAGAGGACGAGGCATCACCCCACTCGACATTGGTGGGCATAGATGGAATCTTGTGCACGTCCACCACCAAGTCCTTGCTTCCGGTCATATGATTAGTGGCTCCACTATCGAGCAACCATGATCCCCTTTCAGAAGCAAACACCTACAAGAGATCAATGCTTGGTTTTAGGTACCCATTTTGTAATGGGTCCTTTGATGTTAGTGAAAAGGGTCTTAGGAACCCAAATAGACCATTCAATGTACTCATAAGGAGAACTGACAAATTTAGAATAAACATCCCCATCACTAGCACAGCATAACACATAAGAAGGGTTAAAGTCGCCAGCTTTGTTGGAAGGGGTGGCATTTCCCTTCTTGACACCACCACCCTTCACATTGTTCTTCTTCTCCTTAGAAGCACCCTCTCCCTCTTTCACAAAAGTTTGCTTGAGAGGAGGGGGTCGTTTGGCCTTGTCATTCTTCTTCTTGTTCTTGGACTTGGGTTTGTAGCCAATCCCTTCCTTGGCCACAACTTCCTTTTTATTGCTCAAAAGGTTGTTGATGTTCTTATCACCTTGTATGCACGACACAAGGCCTTTCTCAAGTTGCTCCTTCAACTTCGCATTCTCGTCAACAAGATGCACATGCTCACAACAAGGGTTAGTAGAATTTGCATTATCAATTAAAACCATATGAGGAAAAGTGGCTTTCTCCTTGGTTAGCTTTACTTAGAGTTGATCATGAGACTCTTTGAGGCTAGCATGATCACCCTTCAAGACCTTGCGAGCCTTGTCAAGTAAATCAAACTCCTCTTTGAGTCTAGCAAGATCAACCCCAAGCTTGGCCTTCTCGGAATTTAGCACACGAGATACAATAAGGGCATGATCAAGATCTTTCTTCAATTTAGCATGGTCATCGTTGTGTGACTCCTCAAGAGCCAAACGATGACCGCGTTCTTCCTCAAGAGCATTAGAGAGATCCAAAATCTCATCGGCATAGTCACGACTATGCCCCTCCATCTTAGAGCTGGTTTCTTCGTGAGCCTCGATCATGTCATTGGCTTCACCAAGTTGTTCTAAGAGAACAACAAAGTGCTTCTTGGATTTACCCTTGAGCTTACTCATAAAAGACTCAAATTCATTTTCCTCCTCATTAGACTCCTCATTTTCATCAATGCAATCCATCAAAGAAGGATTAGTAATGATGGTCATTTTGATGTTTGGGGTTACCTTGTTGGTGGCTTTAGCCATGAGACACTTGGCGATGATGTTCTCATTTGGTGAGTCGAAGAGAGACACCCGTGGAGTTAGGGATGGCAATTTTATCCATGGACATGGATATCCATGGATATCCGACCTGAATGGATAGGGTTTGGATATGCTTTTAGGCCCATGGATGGTGCCCAAAACCGACCCATTTGCTTGCGGGTAGGGCATGGATATAATCTTATACCCGTGGATATACCCAAATCCAACCCGATCATATGCAATAATGGGCAAAAATATGCTATCCCTACCTCACAGTCACATGTCCCACTGCAATTTTACACGTTGTTATGTAAAACTTGCAAAAGAAATTGCACAATCCCCACCGTAGATTTTATTAGTTGACATTCCATCCCCACTAACATACTCTATCACCCCTTCGCTAATTTTGTCTCCTCGTTAAATGACTCGTCATTCTCATCTCTTAGAAAAATACAATATTATATTAGGTTGTTAGTGGACGTTGATTTACCATAAGTTGATGTTTACAATAAGTGAAGCCTAGCTTGCCACGAGGTAAAGAATGGAAGAGCTTATGTTAACATTGTGTTATGTCTTATTTATATGTCTTGAAAGGACCCTATGGATATCCAGTTGGTATGGATATCCAACTGGATATCCATCGGTTTTGGACATGGACAACATTTTTCACCCATGGATTTTTTTCATGGGCGGGCAAAGACTATCTTCATGCAGATGGATATGGATTTGATATTGTTCAACCCGATCCAAACCCGACCCATTGCCATCCTTACGTGGAGTTGTCGCAATGTCATCATCATCATCATCCTCATTGTACTCTTCTTGTGCCACCAACCCCTTGGGAGGAGTCTTCTTGGTGAAGTTGCTCTTGTTGGGGAAGGACTTGGCCTTGTCTTTTCGGATGAGCTTGCCACCATTGTCTTCCCTCTTCTCATATGGGCACTCCACAACAAAGTGGCTCACATTGCCACAATTGTAGCAAGTCCTCACTCGTTGCTTGCCCTTCGCGCCACTTGAGTTGTTCTTGTTGAAGTTAGGCCTCGTGTTCTTCTTGCTCCAAAATTGCCTTGAAGCGAGAGCCATGTGCTCATGGTAAGCATATTGTGTATCTTCGGGATTGCTCTCCTCTCCTTCCTCTTCATCCTCTTCTTCCACAGCAACCTTGGCCTTCAAATCAAGGTTGGGCTTCTTAGCTCTTTGAGAACGCAACACCGCATTGTCGGCGGTCTTGTCTAAGATCCTCATTGCCACAAGCTCATCCAACACTTCACTTGAGGACAAGGTGTGGAAGTCCGGCCTTTGAAGGATGACGGAGGACATGGCCTTGTGGTAAGGCATCATGGCATTGAGGAACTTGCTCTTGATCCAATTGCCATCTATATACTTGCTCCCATGATCTCGGAGTGAGACCGTGAGAGTGGTTAACCTTTGGTAAAGCTCTCAAGGTTCTTCATCTTCATTCATTGCAAACTCATCGGCTTCATCTTGCACCACTTCATAGTTGGGGCATTGAATGCTTGTGCTTCCCTTGTAAAGTGAGACAACATGGTTCCATGATTCCTTGGCCATGGTGAAGGGTCGGAGATGTGCAAGATCTTCGGATCGAATTGCATCTTGGATGATGAAGAGGGAATTCTCGTTGAATTGGTGATCCACGGCTTCTCTAGGGGTGAAGTTGCTTGGGTCATGCGGATAAAAACCTTGCTCAATGATTCTCCAAAGGTTAGTATTAACATGATTTAAATGACGTTTAAAGCGATATACCCAAGCGTCAAAATCCTCATTTTTCACAATCTTAGGAGGAGAGCCGGCATGATTTAAATGAGTGGAGGGAATAGGTCCTCCATAAGTAATAGGAGGTTCCACATGGGCAAAGATGCCACTACCATTTCTACCACTAGACAAAGGAACTTTCTCACTAGTAGCTCCCCCCTTGTCGGAGTTAGCATCCGTCACCTTGTTGGTGGGATCGACCACTTCCAACGGTGCAGTGGATAGTTTGAGACCATCAAGAAGGTACTTAAGCATGCCTTTGACCTCGGCCGTCATGGAGGTTTTCAATGTGTCCAAAGCCACATTGAACTCCCCACGTGAGATAGAGGTTCCCCCATCGGCCGTAGACGAGGACGGAATCACACCGGGGTGCTCCTCCTCACCATCTACGGTGTCAACCATACTCTTCGGACGGCAAAGTCCTTAATAAAGAGACGAGGCTCTGATACCAATTGAAAGGATCGATATAGTTTACTAGAGGGGGGTGAATAGGCAACTAACAATTTTTAGCTTTTCTTTACCAATTTAAACTTTGCATCAAAGTAGGTTGTCTAGATGTGCAACTAGGTGAGCAACCTATATGATGCAACAACAACAAGTACACAAGCAAGCAAGAGAAGCAACACAATATAAGCTTGCACAAGTAGAGGTATGAGATAACCAAGAGTGGAGCCGGTGAAGACGAGGATGTGTTACCGAAGTTCCTTACTTTTGAGGGGAAGTATGTCTCCGTTGGAGCGGTGTGGAGGCATGATGCTCCCCAAGAAGCCACTAGGGCCACCGTATTCTCCTCACGCCCTCACACAATGCGAGATGCCATGATTCCAGTATTGGTGCCCTTGGAGGCGGCGACCGAACCTTTACAAACAAGGTTGGGGCAATCTCCACAACTTAATTGGAGGCTCCCAACAACACCACGAAGCTTCACCACAATGGAATATAGCTCCGCAGTGACCTCAACCGTCTAGGGTGCTCAAACACCCAAGAATAACAAGATCTGCAAGGGATTAGTGGGGCGAATCGAAATTCTCTTGGTGGAAGTGTAGATCGTGGCCTCCTCAACCAATCCCTAGAAAATCAACAAGTTTGATTGGCTAGGGAGAGAGATCGGGTGAAAATGGAGCTTAGAGCAACAATGGAGCTTGGGATGGAAGAGGTAGCCAACTCGGAGAAGATGACTCCCCTTTTATAGTGATAGAACAAATCCAACTGTTATCCACTAACTCAGCCTGCGAAGAGCTATACTACCGCACCAGACAAGCGGTACTACCGCAAGGGACTGTGATACTACCGCATGGCTCTGCGGTACTACTGCTGGCACGACAGGAGCTAGACCAGCCCTGTTGCATAGAAGCAGAGAGCAGCAGAACCGTTGGCGCGGTACTACCGCTCCCCCTTGCAGTACTACCACAAGGCAGGGTTACTCTAGGTTGGGAAGGCACAGACATATAAAAATACATTTGTGGCTACTTCTGCTGAGTTTCGATCTATGCAAAAATCCGACACGGTGCTACCGCAAGCCCGGAGCGGTACTACCGCCTAGGGCGCGAATGTAAAAAAATTACATCCACCCCTACTTCTGCTCGTGCTACTGAGCCTGGCCTGAGGCCACGGTACTACCACGCGCCTGGAGCGGTACTATCGTGTAGGGCACGGATGTAAAAAATTACATCCTCCCCTACTTCCGCTCATGCAGTTGTGCCTGGCCTGAGGCCACGGTACTACCGGGCCCAAGGAGCGGTACTACCGTGAGCATCTGCGGTACTACCGCGCCCATGGCCGGTAGTACCGCAAGGCCCTGTGGTACTACCACTCTGAAGAGCATTACTATCGCATGCCCCAGTTCAGCAACACTAGAAGTCCTTTATTTTGCAGAGACACGGAGAAACGGAGGATGCTCCAAAGAGCCAAAGGAAGGGTGGTGCAGAAAGGAACAGACGTGTACATGATGATTCCACCCAAACCTTTCCAACGCGGATCCCCTCTTAATAGTACGGCTTTCCTACGACTCAAATCCACCAAAAAGAAACGAAGAGAAACGCCGTCTTCAATAAGCTTCGAGGGGCACCAAATCATCTTGTGCTTAGACATGATATTTCTGAAATGCTCAATGCACACGATTAGTCCGCAAAAGCATTTTCATCAATCACCAAAACTACTAAGGGATAAATATTCCCTTACATTTGCTTTATGTGACTTGGGTGCTAGTGTTTCTACAATTCTAAAATCTTTATGTGATGTGCTTGGTCTTACCGATATTGAAGAATGTTCTTTAAATTTGCACTTAGCAGATTCTACTATTAAAAAGCCTATGGGAAGAATTACTGATGTTCTTATTCTTGCAAATAGTAATTATGTGCCCATAGATTTTATTGTTCTTGATATTGATTGCAATCTGTCTTGTCCAATTATTCTTGGTAGACCATTTTTGCGTACTATTGGTGCCATGATTGATATGAAACAAGGCAATATTAAATTTCAATTTCCATTAAGGAAGGGTATGGAACACTTCCCTAGAACAAGAATAAGGCCACCATATGAATCAATCATGAGGGCATCTTACGGATCTAGAAACAAATATGACAACACTTAGATCCTTGTTTTATGCCTAGCTAGGGGCGTAAAACGATAGTGCTTGTTGGGAGGCAACCTAATGAATAAAATTTATTTTTGTCTTTTGCTTTCTGTTCTTGAGTATTTGCACAATTATGCTACTGTTATGATTGTGCTTTTTTTGTTTTAATAAGTGTTTGTGCCAAGTAAAGCCATTAGGATTATATTGGGTGATAGTTTATTTGATCTTGCTGAAAAACAGAAACTTTTGCGCTCACGAAAATAATTCTCATTTTTAACAGGAGCATGATAAAATAACAATTACTTTTTCAGAAGATTAATATAAAAATTTCCCATGTTGTCCTAATTTTTTAGAATTTTTGGATTTACAGAAGTATTCGAAATCTCCATATTTCTACAAACTGTTCTATTTTTGACAGATTCTGTTTTCTTTGTGTTGTGTGCTTGTTTTGATGATTCTATGGTTTTCTTTGAAGAGTTTTTGCCATAGAAAAGTAGGAATACAGTAGATATAACACAAGAATAAAATATGAGTGGTTTTGCAACAGTACTTATAGTAGTGATTTGCTTTCTTATACTAACGGATCTCATGAAGGTTTTGTTGAGTTTTGTGTGATTGAACTTTTCAAGTTTTAGGTGATCTTACGATGGATGAAGGAATAAGGAGTAAGAAGAGCCTAAGCTTGGGGATGCCCATGGCATCCCAAGCTATTATCCAAAGAGAAGCAAGCAACTAAGCTTGGGGATGCCCAAGTGGCATCCCCTCTTTCGTCTAACAACCATCGGTATTTTACTCGAAACTATATTTTTATTTGTCATATACTATAAGTTTTGCTTGGAGCGTCTTGTATGATATGAGTCTTGGCTTGTTTTGCTTTTTGTTTTAAGTCTTGAATTCTTGATGGACACACCTATTTGAGAGAGACAAGATTATGCCACGACTTGCTAGAATTGCTCTCTATGCTTCACTTAAATCTTTATGAGCTATGGAATTGCTCTAGTGCTTCACTTATATCTTTTTGAGCACGGTGTGCTTTGTTATTTTTGAAGAAATGCTCTCATGCTTCACTTAGATTATTTTGAGAGAAACAAAATATTATGCTCATGATCTTCACTTATATTTGTTTGAGCTTATCAAAAGCAACACATGAAAATTAGTTCCAAAGTGATAGATATCCAAGGAGGATCTAATAAAAACTATCATGAAGCTCATTGGACAAAATAAACTTGATTCCTTGTAATAGTTTTGATATATGATGATGTGATATGTGAGTCATGTTGATGAGTAATTATGCTTTAGTAAGAATATTGGTGTTAAGGTTTTGTGATTCCCTATGCAAGCACGAAAGTCAATAGTTATGCAATGAAATTACATCCCACTTGTGGTGCATTATTCGGTGTTAATTATGCTTAATGCTCGCTTATGAGATTTTTCGTTTCTTGGTTGGTCGCTTCTGAATCTATTGCTAGCCTTCATTTTGCACTAAGTATGATCACTACTTGTGCATCCAAAATCCCTTAAACCAGTTTTGCCACATGAGTCCACCATACCTACCTATAGGCGGTATTTCTGTGCCATTCTAAGCAAATTTGTATGTGCCATCTCTAATTTTCTAAATAAATTTCTCTTTTGTGTGCTTATACCGCTCATGAAACGGTAGGGGTGGCTAATATATTTCCATGCTAGATATGTTATTCTCACCATGAGTATTTATTCACTTGTCATTGCTCGAGAGTAAGACAAAGGTATTGGGGATGCCCGGTCCCGAGATGAAAAATGAATTTACTTTATGTTGTCAAATAATATATTCCTTGGGAAGTGTTGGTATGGAAAGAACCCGTGGATACGGCTAGCCATGGAAATTGAAAGTATGGTTGAAAAAGGAATAAACTTTAATTTCTGTTTGGGAACCGCATACGATATATCTAGCATGGAAAGTATTGGGAACTACTCGATCGTTCTCATTGACAGGAAAAGCATGCCTCCCAAAATGTTTTTATCTCTATCTTTTTCACTTTGAGCTCTGGTACCTCTACAAATCCCTACTTCCCTCCGCGAGGGGCCTTTCTTTTACTTTATGCAATTTTTATTTTCAATTTGAGTCTCCATCTTCTCTTATAAAGCACTCATAACGCACAAGTATAGGGGATCACAACAGTTTTCGAGGGTAGAGTATTCAACCCAAATTTATAGATTCGACACAAGGGGAGCCAAAGAATATTTGAAGGTATTAGCAGCTGAGTCGTCAATTCAACCACACCTGGAGATTAATTATCTGCAGCAAAGTGATCAGTAGCAAAGTAGTTTGATAGTTTTGATAGTAGTGACAGCAGCAATAGTAACAGTAACAGTAATAGCAGTAATTTTGTAGCAAGGGTAACAGTGATGATAGCACTAGTAACTTATCAGAAACAATATAAGATAAATTCATAGGCATTGGATCGGTGACTTGTTGGATGACATTCATCATGTGACAGTTATAACCTAGGGCTATTCGGTACTAGCTCCAGTCCATCGATATAATGTAGGCATGTATTCCGTAAATAGTCATACGTGCTTTTTTAAAAGAACTTGCATGACATCTTTTGTCCTACCCTACCGTGGCAGCGGGGTCCATATTGGAAACTAAGGGATATTAAGGCCTCCTTTTAATAGAGAACCAGAACAAAGCATTAACACACAGTGAATACATGAACTCCTCAAACTACGGTAATCACCAAAAGAAGTCTCGGTTATTGTCACTCTGGGGTTACCGGATCATAACATGTAGTAGGTGACTATGACTTGCAAGATCGGATCTAGAACATGGATATAATGGTGATAACATAAACGGTTCAGATCTGAAATCATGGCACCCGGGCCCAAAGTGACAAGCATTGAGCATGGCAAAGTCATAGCAACATCAATCTAAGAACATAGTGGATACTAGGGATCAAGCCCAAACAAAACTAACTCGATTACATGATGAATCTCATCCAACTCCTCACCGACCAGTGAGCCTACGAAGGAATTACTCACTCCCGGTTGGGAGCATCATGGAATTGGCGATGGAGAAGGGTTGGTGATGACGAAGAATGAAGACCCCCCTCTCCCGAGCCCCAAACGGACTTCAGATCTGCCCTCTCGAGGAAGAACAGGGCTTGGCGACGGCTCCATCTCATGGATCGCGATAATTCTTTCTCCATGATTTTTTCTTCGAAAATAGGATTTTATAGCGTTGGTTTCAGGGTTAGCAGGGCCATCAGGTGGGGACAACCCACCTGGGCATGCCAGGAGAGGGAGCTGTGCCCTGATGGGTTGTGCCCACCCAGGTGCCCCTCTCCGGCAGGTCTTGGCTCCAGAAATTCTTATTGTTGATATAAAAAATCCTCGCAAAGTTTCATTCCATTCTGAGAACTTTTATTTCTCCACAAAAACAACACCATGGTAGTTCTGCTGAAAACAGCGTCAGTCCGGGGTTAGTTTCATTCAAATCATGCAAATTAGAGTCCAAAACAAGAGGAAAAGCGTTAGCAAAAGCAGATATGTTGGAGACGTATCAATTCCCCCAATCTTAAACCTTTGCTTGTCCTCAAGCAATTCAGTTGATAAACTGAAAGTGAAAAAGAAAAACTTTTACGAAGTATTTTGCTCTTGTTTGCATAAATAAGCTTAAACAACACCCAGGTTCATAGCCAACATTATAACTAACCATGTCGACAATAAATCTTAAAGATTATAATGACTCATATCAATGACATAATCAACTAGCGAGTAATAATAAGGTATCTCAAACAGCAACACGTTGTCAAAACAACCATGATATAATATGACAATAGTGGTATCTCACTAGCCCTTTCTGAGACCTCAAAGCATATATGCAGAGCACCTCCAAAGTTCAAGCAGCGACTAAACATTGTAATTCATGGTAGAAAAGATCCAGTCATAATGCACCCAACATTAGCTACACACAATGCATAAATCATGACAACTGTGCTCTTCTCAGTTTCTGATGCTTGTTTTATAAGGTGATGACACAACATAAAAGTAAATAGATAATCCCTTCACAGAGGGAAGCAATGATTTGCAGAGGTGCCAGAGCTCAATTTTTAAAACAGACATAAATGATATTTTGAGGCATGGACCCTTCTCATTTACTTCACGACCACCCGTTATCAATATCTCCCATGCTAAACAGGCTAGTGGCGGTTCCCAAGCGATAAAAGTAAAGGTTTTGACTCCATTGGGAGTTTTTGTTTGATTATTCGAGTGATTAACTATTTTTGTATTTTGCAGTTTGGGACTGGGCATCCCGATTCACGCCCTTTTCTCATGCGATGGCGAGTGAATAAACACTAGACCTGAGAATAACCCGCTTAGCATGGAAGATACCGACCACTTCCTGTCATTCCATGAATGATCCAGGCACACAAAACGGATATTTTTTTAGAAGTTTTTAGAGGTGGCACATGCAAATTTACTTAGGACGGCAGGGTAATACCGCATATAGGTAGGTATGGTGGACTCATCCGGAATAACTTTGGATTCAAGGTTTTTGATGTACAAGCAGAATTCCCACTTAGTACAGGCGAAGGCTAGCAATTAGATTGAGAAGCGGCCAGCTAGAGAGCAACAACGATCATGACCATGCATTATGCATAAGTAACATTGGACACTGGCATGAGTAGGATATGAACACCATGAACATAAATATTATAGAGGCTATGTTGGTTTTGATTCAACTACATGCATGAACATGTACCAAGTCAAGCCACTTGAACATTCGGAGGAGGATAGCATATCATCATACTATATCACAATCATTTTAATGCAATGTTGATATCCAAGGTAAATCATTATCAACTCTCAGATACTTATGCATGGCATGAGAAACTATAATATCTAATTGTCATCGCAAACATGTTTAATCATAATGGGCTGAATCATGGATACTAGGTTAAACATATTTACACAGACATAACAAGTCGAGTTCAAACCAGTTTCTCTCTGCCACGACCAGTTCATCGAATATCATCATTATTGCCTTTCACTTGCATGACCGAATGATATGCAAATAAGAATAATGGTGCAATAGTGCCATGGGCTAAGATGGAATTTGCAAACATTTTATTCAACGGGAGAATACAAGGTAAAATGGGCTCTTTATTAGTTCGACAATTATTCAAATGATAGCCACTCAACATTTTCATCGTGGTCTTCTCCTTTCGAATAAAATAAAAGACATTCAGAGAAACACACTGAAATATTTTTGGATTTTTTGGTTTTCTTGAACAAGCAAATAAAATAGAAAAACAAAAATGAGAAAAACTATTTACACGGGAAAGCTCCCAACATGCAAAATAAGAACAAGGAAATCTTTTTGGGTTTTATTTTTAATAATACTACTAAGCATGCATAGAAAGTAAATAAACTATAACTATTTTTTGGTTTTTCTAAAGTTTTTCAAACACACAAGAAGAAAGCAAGAAAAATAAATCTAAGCATGGATGATACAATGAAAAAGTGTGGACACCGACAAATGGAATAAGTGAACATGAATGTGAAGTCGGTGGAAACACGTACTCCCCCAAGCTTAGGCTTTTGGCCTAACTTGGTAGTCAATCAGTAGCCTGGAGGGTAGTAGTCGGCGTGGTAGCTCACGGAGGCTCTTGATGCGGATGCCTCGGCCCGTCGTGCTACCTCTACTGCTGCGTTGTGAGCTCGGGCCTCGCTCTCAAGCACAAAATATCTTCTCTTGCTGTGATAATCAAAAAGAGCAGGTGCAGGCAAATATGTTTGCACGGGAGATGTTTGGTTAAACAAAAGACTATAAGTGAAGTTATCAGCCTTTCCCTTGAGAATCTTATGGTCTTCTAAGGTGTTAAAATCTAAATACTGCATGGGTAGAATAGGATCAAAGGGAAAAGGTGAAACACCAAGCCCATGTGCTAAACGTGTGGCATAAATTCCACCATAGAACCAGCCATTGTTAGTGTTATGTTGAAGTCTGCGTGCAACAATGGCTACAAGGTTATAATTCTTTTCACCGGTGAGAGCAGTATGTATGAGGCTCAAGTCTGGAGCACAAAGCGTGCTATAGTCTTGCTTGCCTACTATGCATTTCCCATTAAATAATGCAAAGTACTGAATTGCGAGAAAATGAATGCTCTTTATTCTACCTTGTGTCACTCCTCTGTTCTCACCGTAACAAAGACTAGTCAAGAATGTTTGGTACTCAGCCTTTGATGGTTCGTCAAGCGAGCCCCAATACGGGAGTTTGTAGTGGTAAGCAAAATTCTCTAGTGATGTGGCAAATGGACTATCATAAAGCATAAACGACACCCTAGACTCACATGGAAAATATTTAAATCCTTTGACAAATGATTCAGTGAGAAGCTGGTGTTGTTCACAGTTATCTGAAAGGTAGGGACCGAGACCAGCATTGTAAACATATTGCAAAAATTCCTCCTTAATGCCCACACGCACAATATACGCATCGCAAGGCCATAAGCATGTTTTGGTGGCGGCATCTCGTGTGGAACTTTCACTTGGATCAACATAAGACCGGCGAGCAGAACTGTCACTAGAAGATGCCCCCAAGGATCGTCTCCTCAAAGAACTCCTTCCAAATAGGTTCATCATGTCTGCGTACAATTTCCTGAAAATAAATTTTTTGGGGTGACAAAAATTTGTCAACAAAACTTTATAAAGATAGCAACTACTCATAGGGATACATAGAAGCCATAGCAAGCATTTAAACTACTTAGAACACTAAGAATTTAACATGCAAGCACATCTACAACAGCACCAAGAGTAGCTAATTATTCAAAGTATAAACCACTAAGACAAAAACTAATTGGACAAACAGTGGAGTCACATACCAAGCAACAATCCCTCGAAACAGTTTCGGAAACTGAGCTTCGAGCAAATAGATCAAACTCTACGGGTTTGAGCTCAAGAACATGGGAGAGAGAGCAATGGAGTTTTTTTTCTGGACGTAAGTGATGATGTGGGACGAAGAGGTAAGTGAGGGGGCCCACGTGGGGACCACAACCCACTAGGGCGCGCCTGGGGGTCCTAGCGCGCCCAGGTGGTTGTGCCCACCCGATGCACCTCCCTCTGGTAATATTTGCACCAGAAATTCAGAAATATTCAGAAAAAAAATCATGTAAAATTTTCAGGGCATTCTGAGAACTTTTATTTTTGGGTCATTTTTTATGGTCCGGGAAATTCAGAAAACAGACAAAACATGGCATTTTATTTTATTTAACTAATAAAAACAGAAAACAAAAGGTAAGGACAGAAGTAGTGCTTACTAAATTCATCAACTTCATACTGTTCAAAAATGATCCATTAATAAGGTTGATCAAGTCTTATTACCAACCACTTTCAATTAGCATGAAACCGAAGAACTTTCGTAAATCACTAAGTTACCTCAATGGGATATGCATTTCCCCAACAATAAGCATTTCATATTTCTTTTTGATAGTAGGTAGAGGTATTTGAAAACTTCCAATAGTGATTGTTTGAGATTTTTCAATAATATTAATACCATTCACTTGGAATTGTTTCTTCGGAAAGTGCATCGTATGCTCATTGCCATTAATATGAAAAGTGACCTTGCTTTTATTGCAATCAATAACAGCCCCTAGAGTATTCAAGAATGGTCTACCAAGGATAATGAACATGTTGTCATCCTCGGGCATCTCAAGTATAACAAAGTCAGTCAAAATAGTAACATTAGCAACAACCACGGGCACATCCTCACAGATACTGATAGGTATGCCAGTTGATTTGTCAGCCATTTGCAAAGATATTTCAGTAGGTGTGAGTTTATTCAAGTCAAGTATTTTATATAAAGAGAAAGGCATAACACTAACACCGGCTCCTAAGTCACAAAAAGCAGTTTCCGCATAATTCTTTTTGATAGAGCAAGGTATAGTTGGTATTCCCGGATCTCCAAGTTTTTTAGGTACTCCATCTTTAAAAGTGTAATTAGCAACCATAGTGGAGACTTCAGCTTCTAGTATTTTTCTCTTATTTGTGATGATGTCCTTCATATACTTTGCATAAGGAGGCATTTTTAGGATACCAGTCAAGTGAGTACACAAAAATACTGGCCTCAGCATTTCAGCAAAGTGTTCAAATTCTTCATCATCTTTCTTTTTAGTTGACTTAGGTGGAAAAGGCATAGGTTTTTGAACCCATGGTTCTCTTTCTTTACCGTGTTTCCTAGCCACAAAGTCTCTTTTATCATACGTTTTATTCTTAGCTTGTGGGTTATCAAGATCAAGAGGTGGTTCTATCTGAACATCATTATCTAGTTCTTTATCATTGGTTGGTTGAGAGTCTTCATGAACCTCATCATTATCTTTTTCATTATCACTAGGTGAGTGTTCTTTACCAGATTGATTTTCAATATCAGATATAGAAGCTTCATTATCATTGTCAAGATGTTTTTCTATTTCAGGTTCACTAGGAGCATCTGAAGTCCTATCATTCTTCTTTTTCTTTTCCTTTCTAGAAGGACTAGGTGCACTAGTGTTAGCTCTTTGTGAATCTTGTTCAATTCTTTTAGGGTGCCTCTTAGGATAAAGTGGTTCCTGAGTCATTTTACCTCCTCTAGTTGCAACTCTAACAACAAAGTCATGCATATTATTATTCATTTCATCAAGCAATTCTTTTTGAGATTTAGCAACTTGTTCTAATTGAGTTTGAACCATAGAAGCATGTTTTGCAACACCTCTAACATCATTTGATATTCTAAATAACAAGTCACTCAAGTGAGCAATCATATCAGAATTATATTTCAATTGTTTCATAACATTTGCATTGAAGTGGTCTTGTTTTCTAATATAGTTTTCAAACTCATAAAGGCATTGACTAGGATGCATATTGTGAAAATTATCATTATCATTGAGTTTCATAAGATAATTTACCTCTACCGCCTTAGGCAATGGTGGTGTATTAAGCCCATGTATTTCTTCAATAGGAGGTAAAATTTTAACATCCTCAGCTTTAATACCTTTTTCCTTCATAGATTTCTTTGCCTCTTGCATATCTTTAGGACTGAGATATAATATACCCCCCTTCTTCGGAGTGGGTTTAGGTGGTGGTTCAGGAATAGTCCAATCATCATAATTTTTCAATATGTTATTCAATAATTCTTTAGCTTGTCTAACAGTTCGTTCCTTGAAAACACAACCAGCACAACTATCTAGGAAGTCCCTAGAAGCATCGGTTAGTCCATTATAGAAGATATCAAGTATTTCATTTTTCTTAAGAGGATGATCAGGCAAAGCATTAACTAACTGGCAAAGCCTCCCCCAAGCTTGTGGGAGACTCTCTTCTTTAGTTTGAGCAAAGTTAAATATTTCCTGTAAGGCAGCCTATTTCTTATGAGCAGCAAAATATTTTTCAGAAAAGTAATAAATCATATCCTGGGGACTACACACAAGCAGGAGCAAGAGTATTGTACCAAGCTTTAGCATCACCCTTTAATGAGAAAGGAAATAATTTGAGAATAAAGTAGTAGCAAGTTTTCTCATCATGAGTAAAAAGGATGGCTATGTCATTCAACTTAGTAAGATGTGCCACAATAGTTTCAGTTTCATAACCATGTAAAGGATCAGATTCAACAAGAGTAACTAACTCTGGGTCGACAAAGAATTCATAATCCTTATCATCAATAAAGATAGGTGAAGTAGCAAAGGATCACATTTCATTCTAGAATTCAGAGATTTTTCTTTATACTTGTGTAGTAATTTCTCTAGATCATCTCTATCATTACAAGCAAGAATATCTCTAGTTGTTTCTTCACTCATAACATAACCTTCCGGTACCTTAGGCAATTTATATCTAGGAAGGCTAGTTCTAGCAGGTGTTTCAGGAGATTCAATTTCAACCTCATCATCAGATTCAACAACATCATGTTGTATAACTCTAGCAATTTTTTTAGCAAGAAATTCACCAAGTGGCACATCATCATTATCAAGCAAGGTACTAGCATCATCATAAGCATCATTCATAGTAGAAATAGCATCATCAATAACTTGCGACATATCAGAATTAATAGCTTGTGGTGGTGTTGCAAGTTTATTCATAACAGAAGGTGAATCTAAAGCAGAACTGGATGGCAGTTCCTTACCTCCCCTCGTCCTTGAGGGAAATATCTTAGTCTTAGGATCCTTCAGATTCTTCATAGTGATAGTATGATAATAATCCCAGGTGACTCAACAAATATAGCTATGCTCCCCGGCAACGGCGCTAGAAAAAGGTCTTGATAACCCACAAGTATAGGGGATCGCAACAGCTTTCGAGGGTAGAGTATTCAACCCAAATTTATAGATTCGACACAAGGGAAGCCAAAGAATATTGAAGGTATTAGCAGTTGAGTTGTCAATTCAACCACACCTAGAGATTAATTATCTATAGCAAAGTGATCAGTAGCAAATTAGTTTGATAGTTTTGATAGTAGTGACAGCAGAAAGGCGTGCTTTGTTATTTTTGAAGAAATGCTCTCATGCTTCACTTAGATTTATTTGAGAGTTAGTAAATTTTTTAAGAAATTCTCTCTTACACTTAGATTATTTTGAGAGAAAGAAAATATTATGCTTGTGATCTTCACTTATATTTGTTTGAGCTTATCAAAAGCAACAAATGAAAATTAGTTCCAAAGTGATAGATATCCAAGGAGGATCTAATAAAAACTTTCATGAAGCTCATTAGAAAAAATAAACTTGATTCCTTGTAATAGTTTTGAGATATGATGATGTGATATGTGAGTCATATTGATGAGTAATTATGCTTTAGTAATAATATTGGTGTTAAGGTTTGTGATTCCCTATGCAAGCACGAAAGTCAATAGTTATGCAATGAAATTACATCCCACTTGTGGTGCATTATTCGGTGTTAATTATGCTTAATGCTCGCTTATGAGATTTTTTGTTTCTTGGTTGGTCGCTTCTAAATCTATTGCTAACCTTCATTTTGCACTAAGTATGATCACTACTTGTGCATCCAAAATCCCTTAAACCAGTTTTGCCACATGAGTCCACCATACCTACCTATATGCGGTATTTCTGTGCCGTTCTAAGCAAATTTGTATGTGCCATCTCTAATTTTCTAAATAAATTTCTCTTTTGTGTGATCGTACCACTCATGAAACGGTAGGAGTGGCTAATATATTTCCATGCTAGATATGTTATTCTCACGATGAGTGTTTATTCACTTGTCATTGCATGAGAGTAAGACAAAGGTATTAGGGATGCCCAGTCCCGAAATGAAAAATGAATTTACTTTATGTTGTCAAATAATAAATTCCTTGGGAAGTGTTGATATGGAAGGCACCCGTGGATACGGCTAGCCATGGAAAGTGAAAGTATGGTTGAAAAAGGAATAAACTTTAATTTCTGTTTGGGAACCGCCTATGATATATCTAGCATGGAAACTATTGGGAACTACTCGATCGTTCTCGTTGACAGGAAAAGCATGCCTCCCAAAATGTTTTTATCTCTATCTTTTTCGCTTTGAGCTCTGGTACCTCTACAAATCCCTACTTCCCTCCGCGAAGGGCCTTTCTTTTACTTTAGGCAATTTTTATTTTCAATTTGAGTCGCCATCTCCTCTTATAAAGCACTGATAACCCACAAGTATATGGGATCGCAACAGTTTTCGAGGGTAGAGTATTAAACCCAAACTTATAGATTTGACACAAGGGGAGCCAAAGAATAGTTGAAGGTATTAGCAGTTGAGTTGTCAATTCAACCACACCTGGAGATTAATTATCTGCAGCAAAGTGATCAGTAGCGAAGTAGTTTGATAGTTTTGATAGTAGTGACACCAGCAATAGTAACAGTAACAGTGATAGCAGTAATTTTGTAGCAAGCATAACAGTGATGATTGTTTGGGAACGCAGTAATTTCAAAAAAATCCTATGCACACGCAAGATCATGGTGATGCATAGCAACAAGAGGGGATAGTATCGTCTATGTACCCTTGTAGACAGTAAGCGGAAGCGTTATGACAACACGGTTGATGTAGTCGTACGTCTTCACGATCGACCGATCCTAGTACCGAAAGTACGGCACCTCCGTGATCTGCACACGTTCGGCTCGGTGACGTCCCACGAACTCTTCATCCAGCTGAGTGTCGAGGGAGAGCTTCGTCAGCACGATGGCGTGATGATGATGATGATGATGCTACCGTCACAGGGCTTCGCCTAAGCACTACGATGATATGACCGAGGTTGATTATGGTGGAGGGGAGCACCGCACACGTCTAAGGGATCAATGATCAACTTGTGTGTCTATGGGGTGCCGCCCTCCCCCGTATATAAAGGAGTGGAAGAGGGGGAGGGGCCGGCCTCTCTAGGCACGCCCAAGGAGTCCTACTCCCACCAGGAGTAGGATCCCCCCTTCCCTTTGTTGGTTTTAGGAGAGAAGGAAGGAGAGGGAAGAAGGCAGGAAAGGGGGCCGGCCCCCCTCCCAGTTCGGATTGGTCTTGGGGGCGCGCCCCTCCTTTGCTTCTTTCCCCTCTCTTCCACTAAGGCCCAATAAGGCACATATACCTCCCGGGGGGTTCCGGTAACCTCCCGGTACTCCGGTATACTCCTGATTTCACCCGGAACCATTCTGATGTCCAAACATAGGCTTCCAATATATCGATCAAATCCGGGACTCCGAACTACCTTCGCTACATCAAAACACATAAACTCGTAATATCGATCGTCACCGAACGTTAAGCGTGTGGACCCTATGGCTTCGAGAACTATGTAGACATGACCGAGACATGTCTCCGGTCACTAACTAATAGCGGAACCTGGATGCTCATATTGGTTCCTACATATTCTACGAAGATCTTTATCGGTCAAACCGCATAACGATATACGTTGTTCCCTTTGTCATCGGTATGTTACTTGCCCGAGATTCGATCGTTGGTATCTCAATACCTAGTTCAATCTCGTTACCGGAAAGTTTGTTTACTCATTCCGCAATTCTACATCCCGTAACTAACTCATTAGCTACATTGCCGAGAGGGCCCAGAGATACCTATCCGACAATCAGAGTGACAAATCCTAATCTTGATCCATGCCAACTCAACAAACACCATCGGAGACACCTATAGAGCACCTTTATAGTCACCCAGTGACGTTGTGACATTTGGTAGCACACAAAGTGTTCCTTCGGTATTTGGGAGTTGCATGACCTCATAGTCATAGGAACATGTATATTTATGGAGAAAGCAATAGCAACAAACTAAACGATCATCATGCTAAGCTAACGAATGGGTCAAGTCAATCACATCATTCTCTAATGATGTGATCCCGTTAATCAAATGACAACTCATGTCTATGGTTAGTAAACATAACCATCATTGATTCAACGAGCTAGTCAAGTAGAGGCAAACTAGTGACACTTTATTTGTCTATGTATTCACACATGTACTAAGTTTACGGTTAATACAATTCTAGCATGAATAATAAACATTTATCGCGATATACGGAAATATAAATAACAACTTTATTATTGCCTCTAGGGCATATTTCCTTCAATCTCCCACTTGCACTAGAGTCAATAATCTAGTTCACATCGTCATGTGATTTAACACCAATAGTTCACATCTTTATGTAATTAGTTCACATCTCCATGTGACTAATACCCAAAGGGTTTACTAGAGTCAATAATCTAGTTCACATCTCTATGTGATTAATACCCAAAGAGTGATCATGTTTTGCTTGTGAGAGAAGTTTAGTCTACGGTTTTGCAACATTCAAATCCGTGTGTATTTTGCAAATTTCTATGTCTACAATACTCTGCACGGAGATACTCTAGCTAATTGCTCCCACTTTCAATATGTATCTAGATCAAGACTTAGAGTCATCTAGATCGATGTAAAAATCTAGCATCGACGTAACTCTTTACGACGAACTCTTTTATCACCTCCATAACCGAGAAATATTTCCTTAGTCCTCTAAGGATAATTTTGACCGTTGTCCAGTGATCTGCTCCTAGATCACTATTGTACTCCCTTGCTGAAATCATGCTAAGGTATACAACATAGCATACTTTCTATTTTTTGTTGTGGTCGGGTTTTGAGTTTTTACTCAACTTCACACCTTGCAGCACAGGCAAGAACTCCTTCTTGATTGTTCCATTTTGAACTACTTCAAAATCTTGTCAAGGTATGTACTCATTGAAAAATGTTATCAAGCGTCTTGATCTATCTCTATAGATCTTTATGCTCAATGTGTAAGCAGCTTCACCAAGGTCTTTCTTTGAAAAATTCTTATTCAAGTATCCTTTTATGCTATCCAGAAATTCAGTATCATTTCCGATCAACAATATGTCATCCACATATAATATCAGAAATGCTACAGATCTCCCACTCACTTTCTTGTAAATACAGGCTTCTCCAAAAGTCTGTATAAAACTATATGCTTTGATCAACTCATCAAAGCGTATATTCCAACTCCAAGATGCTTGCACCAGTCCATAGATGGATCGTTGGAGCTTGCACACTTTGTTAGCACCTTTAGGATTGACAAAACTTTCTTGCTGTATCATATACAGCTCTTCTTTAAGAAATCCATTAAGGAATGCAGTTTTGACGTCCATCTGCCAGATTTCATAAAATGCGGCAATTGCTAACATGATTCGGACAGACTTTTAAGCATCGATACGAGTGAGAAAATCTCATCGTAGTCAACACCTTGAACTTGTCAAAAACATTTTGCGACAATTCGAGCTTTGTAGATAGTAACACTACTATCAGCGTCCGTCTTCCTCTTGAAGATCCATTTATTCTCAATGACTCACCGATTAACGGGCAAGTCAATCAAAGTCCTTACTTTTGTTCTCATACATGGATCCCATCTCAAATTTCATGGCCCCAAGCCATTTTTTGGAATCTGGGCTCATCATCGCTCCTCATAGTTCGTAGGTTCGCCATGGTCTAGTAACATGACTTCCAGAACAAGATTATCGTACCACTCTGGTGCGGAACGTACTTTGGTTGCCCTATGAGGTTTGGTAGTAACTTGATTTGAAGTTTCATGATCATCATCATTAACTACCTCACTAATTGTTGTAGGCATCACTGGAACTGATTTCAATGATGAGCTACTTTCCAATTCGAGAGAAGGTACAATTACCTCATCAAGTTATACTTTCCTCCCACTCACTTCTTTTGAGAGAAACTCCTTCTCTAGAAAGGATCCACTCTTAGAAACAAAATATCTTGCCTTCGGATCTGTGATAGAAGGTGTACCCAACAGTTTCTTTTGGGTATCCTATGAAGATGCACTACTCAGATTTGGGTTCGAGCTTATCAGTTTGGAACTTTTTCACATAAGCATCGCAACCCCAAACTTATTAGAAACGACAACTTTGGTTTCTTGCCAAACCATAGTTCATACGGTGTCATCTCAACGGATTTAGATGGTGCCCTATTTAATGTGAATGCAGTTGTCTCTAATGCATAACCCCAAAACAATAGTGGTAAATTGGTAAGAGACATCATGGATTGCACTATATCCAATAAAGTACGGTTATGACATTCAAACACACCATTATGCTGTGGTGTTCCAGGTGGCATGAATTTGTGAAACTATTCCACATTATTTTAGTTGAATACCGAACTCGTAACTCAAATATTCGTCTCCGTGATCAGATTATAGAAACTTTATTTTCTTGTTACGATGATTTTCCATTTCACTCTGAAATTCTTTGAACTTTTCAAATGTTTCAAAATTATGTTTCATTAAGTAGATAAACCCATATCTGCTCAAATCATTTGTGAAGGTCAGAAAAAAAACGATACCCGCCACGAGCCTCAACACTCATCGAACTGCATACATCAGTATGTATTATTTCTAATAAGTCAGATGATCGCTCCATTGTTCCGGAGAACGGAGTCTTAGTCATCTTGCCCATGAGGCTGTTGGAAATATGCCCTAGAGGCAATAATAAAAGGATTATTATTATATTTCCTTGTTCATGATAATTGTCTTTTAATCATGCTATAATTGTGTTATCCGGAAATCGTAATACATGTGTGAATACATAGACACCAACATGTCCCTAGTAAGCCTCTAGTTGACTAGCTCGTTGATCAATAGATAGTCATGTTTTCCTGACTATGGACATTGGATGTCATTGATAACGAGATCACATCATTAGGAGAATGATGTGATGGACAAGACCCAATCCTAAACATAGCACAAGATCGTATAGTTTGTTTGCTAGAGTTTTTCCAATGTCAAGTATCTTTTCCTTAGACCATGAGATCGTGTAACTCCCGGATGCCGTAGGAGTGCTTTGGGTGTACCAAACGTCACAACGTAACTGGGTGACTATAAAGGTATACTACGGGTATCTCCGAAAGTGTCTGTTGGGTTGACACGGATCAAGACTGGGATTTGTCACTCCGTATAATGGAGAGGTATCTCTGGGCCCACTCGGTAATGCATCATCATAATGAGCTCAGAGTGACCAAGTGTCTGGTCACGGGATCATGCATTACGGTACGAGTAAAGTGACTTGCCGGTAACGAGATTGAACGAGGTATTGGGATACCGACGATCGAATCTCGGGCAAGTAACGTACCAATTGACAAAGGGAATTGTATACGGGGTTGCTTGAATCCTCGACATCGTGGTTCATCCGACGAGATCATCGAGGAGCATGTGGGAGCCAACATGGGTATCCAGATCCCGCTGTTGGTTATTGACCGGAGAGCCATCTCGGTCATGTCTACATGTCTCCCGAACCCGTAGGGTCTACACACTTAAGGTTCGGTGACGCTAGGGTTGTATATATATGAATATGCAGTAACCCGAAAGTTGTTCGGAGTCCCGGATGAGATCCTGGACATCACGAGGAGTTCCGGAATGGTCCGGAGGTGAAAAATTATATATAGGAAGTGCAGTTTCAGCCATCGGGAGAGTTTTGGGGGTCACCGGTATTGTACCGGGACCACCGGAAGGGTCCCGGGGGTCCACCGGGTGGGGCCACCCATCCCGGAGGGCCCCATGGGCTCAAGTGGGGAGGGGAACCAGCCCATAGTGGGCTGGTGCACCCCCCTTGGCCCACCCCATGCGCCTAGGGTTGGGAACCCTAGGGTGGGGGGCGCCCCACCTGGCTTGGGGGGCACTCCACCCCTTGGCCGCCGCCCCCCCTAGGAGATCCCATCTCCTAGGGTCGGCGCACCCCCTAGGGGGACTATATAAAGGGGGGGAGGGAGGGGCAGCCGCACCCTTGAGTCTTGGCGCCTCCCTCTCCCCTGCTACACCTCTCCCTCTCGTAGTAGAACGGCGAAGCCCTGCTGCGGTGACCCCTGCATCCACCACCACGCCCTCGTGCTGCTGGATCTTCATCAACCTCTCGTTCCCCTTGCTGGATCAAGAAGGAGGAGACGTCACGCTGACCGTACGTGTGTTGAATACGGAGGTGCCGTCCGTTCGGCGCTAGGATCTCCGGTGATTTGGATCACGTCGAGTATGACTTCCTCATCCCCGTTCTTTGAATGCTTCCGCGTGATCTACAAAGGTATGTAGATGCAATCCGATCACTCGTTGCTAGATGAACTCATAGATGGATCTTAGTGAAACCGTAGGAAAATTTTAGTTTTCTGCAACGTTCCCCAATAGTGGTATCAGAGCTAGGTCTATGCGTAGTTCTCTTTGCACGAGTAGAACACAATTTGTTGTGGGCGTAGATGTTGTCAACTTTCTTGCCGCTACTAGTCTTATTTTGCTTCAGCAGTATTGTGGGATGAAGCGGCCCGGACCAACCTTACACGTACGCTTACGTGAGACCGGTTCCACCGACTGACATGCACTAGTTGCATAAGGTGGCTGGCGGGTGTCTGTCTCTCCCACTTTAGTTGGAGCGGAGTCGATGAAAAGGGTCCTTATGAAGGGTAAATAGAAGTTGACAAATCACGTTGTGGCGTTCACGTAGGTAAGAAAACGTTCTTGCTAGAACCCTATTGCAGCCACGTAAAACTTGCAACAACAATTAGAGGACGTCTAACTTGTCTTTGCAGCAAGTGTTTTGTGATGTGATATGGCCAAAGTTGTGATGAATGATGAATGATATATATGTGATGTATGAGATGTTCATGCTATTGTAATAGGAATCACGACTTGCATGTCGATGAGTATGACAACCGGCAGGAGCCATAGGAGTTGTCTTTATTTTTTTGTATGACCTGTGTGTCATTGAGAAACGCCATGTAAATTACTTTACTTTATTGCTAAACGTGTTAGCCATAGTAGTAGAAGTAATAGTTGGCGAGCAACTTCATGGAGACACGATGATGGAGATCATGGTGTCATGCCGGTGACAAGATGATCATGGAGCCCCAAGATGGAGATCAAAGGAGCTATGTGATATTGGCCATATCATGTCACTATTATTATTTGATTGCATGTGATGTTTATCATGTTTTTGCATCTTGTTTACTTAGAACGATGGTAGTAAATAAGATGATCCCTCATAATAATTTCAAGAAAGTGTTCCCCCTAACTGTGCACCGTTGCGACAGTTCGTTGTTTTGAAGCACCACGTGCTGATCGGGTGTGATAGATTCCAACGTTCACATATAACGGGTGTAAGACAGATTTACACATGCAAACACTTAGGTTGACTTGACGAGCCTAGCATGTACACACGTGGCCTCGGAACACAGAAGACTGAAAGGTCGAGCATGAGTCGTATAGAAGATACGATCAACATGAAGATGTTCACCGATGTTGACTAGTCCGTCTCACGTGATGATCGGACACGGCCTAGTTAACTTGGATCATGTTATACTTAGATGACTGGAGGGATGTCTATCTGAGTGGGAGTTCATTAAATAGATGAACTTAATTATTATGAACTTAGTCTAAAATCTTTATAATATGTCTTGTAGATCAAATGGCCCACATTGTCCTCAACTTCAACGCGTTCCTAGAGAAAACCAAGCTGAAAGACGATGGCAGCAACTATACGGACTGGGTCTGGAACCTGAGGATCATCCTCATAGCTGCCAAGAAAGATTATGTCCTAGAAGCACCGCTAGGTGATGCACCCGTCCCATAGAACCAAGACGTTATGAACGCTTGGCAGACACGTGCTGATGATTACTCCCTTGTTCAGTGCGGCATGCTTTACAGCTTAGAACCGGGGCTCCAAAAGCGTTTTGAGAGACACGGAGCATATGAGATGTTCGAAGAGCTGAAAATGGTTTTTCAAGCTCATGCCCGGGTCGAGAGATATGGAGTCTCCGACAAGTTCTTCAGCTATAAGATGGAGGAAAATAGTTCTGTCAGCGAGCACATACTCAAAATGTCTGGGTTGCATAACCGCTTGACTCAGCTGGGAGTTAATCTCCCGGATGACGCAGTCATTGACAGAATCCTTCAGTCGCTTCCACCGAGCTACAAGAGCTTTGTGATTTACTTCAATATGCAGGGGATGTAAAAGACCATTCTTGAAGTATTTGCAATGCTGAAATCAGCAGAGGTAGAAGTCAAAAAGGAACATCAAGTGTTGATGGTGAATAAAACCACTAAGTTCAAGAAAGGCAAGGGTAAGAAGAACTTCAAGAAGGACGGCAAGGGAGTTGTCGTGCCTGGCAAGCAAGCTGTCGGGAAGAAGCCAAAGAATGGACCCAAGCCCGAGACTCAGTGCTTTTATTGCAAGGAGAGTGGTCACTGGAAGCGGAACTGCCCCAAATACTTAGCGGACAAGAAGGCCGGCAAAACGAAAGGTATATGTGATATACATGTAATTGATGTGTACCTTACCAGTACTCCTAGTAGCTCCTGGGTATTTGATACCGGTGTAGTTGCTCACATTTGTAACTCAAAGCAGGAGCTGGGAATAAGCGGAGACTGGCGAAGGACGAGGTGACGATGCGCGTCGGGAATGGTTCCAAGGTCGATGTGATCGCCGTCGGCACGCTACCTCTACATTTACCTATGGGATTAGTTTTGAACCTCAATAATTGTTATTTAGGTCCAAGTTTGAGCATGAACATTGTATCAGGATCTCGTTTAATACGAGATGGCTACTCATTTAAATCCGAGAATAATGGTTGTTCTATTTATATGAGAGATATGTTTTATGGTCATGCTCCGATGGTGAATGGTTTATTCTTAATGAATCTCGAGCGTAATGCTACACATATTCATAGTGTGAGTACCAAAAGATGTAAGGTTGATAATGATAGTCCCACATACTTGTGGCACTGCCGCCTTGGTCACATAGGTGTCAAACGCATGAAGAAGCTCCATGCAGATGGACTTTTAGAGTCTCTTGATTACGAATCATTTGACACGTGCGAACCATGCCTCATGGGTAAAATGACCAAGACTCCGTTCTCAGGAACAATGGAGCGAGCAACCAACTTATTGGAAATCATACATACTGATGTGTGCAGTCCAATGAGTGTTGAGGCTCGCGGTGGTTATCGCTATGTTCTCACCCTCACTGATGACTTGAGTAGATATGGGTATGTCTACTTAATGAAACACAAGTCTGAGACCTTTGAAAGGTTCAAGGAATTTCAGAGTGAGGTTGAGAATCAACGTGACAGGAAAATCAAGTTCTTGCGATCAGATCGTGGGGGAGAATACTTGAGTCACGAATTTGGCACAAACTTAAGAAAATGTGGAATAGTTTCACAACTCACGCCGCCTGGAACACCTCAGCATAATGGTGTGTCCGAACGTCGTAATCGCACTCTATTAGATATGGTGTGATCTATGATGTCTCTTACCGATTTACCGCTATCATTTTGGGGCTATGCTTTAGAGACTGCCGCATTCACTTTAAATAGGGCTCCGTCGAAATCCGTTGAGATGACACCATATGAATTATGGTTTGGGAATAAGCCTAAGCTATCGTTTCTAAAAGTTTGGGGATGCGATGCTTATGTCAAGAAACTTCAACCTGAAAAGCTCGAACCCAAGTCGGAAAAATGCGTCTTCATAGGATACCCTAAAGAAACTATTGGGTATACCTTCTACCTTAGATCCGAAGGCAAGATCTTTGTTGCCAAGAATGGATCCTTTCTAGAGAAGGAGTTTCTCTCGAAAGAAGTAAGTGGGAGGAAAGTAGAACTTGATGAAGTATTACCTCTTGAACCGGAAAATGGCGCAACTCAAGAAAATGTTCCTGAGGTTCCTGTACCGACTAGAGAGGAAGTTAATGATGATGATCATGAAACTTCAGATCAAGTTTCTACTGAACTTCGTAGGTCCACAAGGACACGTTCCGCACCAGAGTGGTATGGCAACCATGTCTTGGAAATCATGTTGTTAGACAATGGTGAACCTTCGAACTATGAAGAAGCGATGGCGGGCCCAAATGGCTTGAAGCCATGCAATCCGAGATAGGATCCATGTATGAAAACAAAGTATGGACTTTGACAGACTTGCCCGATGATCGGCGAGCGATAGAAAACAAATGGATCTTTAAGAAGAAGACGGACGCGGATGGTAATGTTACCATCTATAAAGCTCAACTTGTCGCTAAGGGTTATCGGCAAGTTCAAGGGGTTGACTACGATGAGACTTTCTCTCCCGTAGCGAAGCTGAAGTCCGTCCGAATTATGTTAGCAATTGCCGCATACTATGATTATGAGATATGGCAAATGGACGTCAAAACGGCATTCCTTAATGGTTTCCTTAAGGAAGAATTGTATATGATGCAGCCGGAAGGTTTTGTCGACCCTAAGAATGCTAACAAGGTATGCAAGCTCCAGCGATCCATTTATGGGCTGGTGCAAGCATCTCGGAGTTGGAATATTCGCTTTGATGAGATGATCAAAGCGTTTGGATTTATGCAGACTTATGGAGAAGCCTGCGTTTACAAGAAAGTGAGTGGGAGCTCTCTAGCATTTCTCGTATTATATGTAGATGACATACTTTTGATGGTAAATGATATAGAGCTTTTGGACAGCATTAAGGCCTACTTGAATAAGAGTTTTTCAATGAAGGACCTTGGAGAAGCTGCTTATATATTAGGCATCAAGATCTATAGAGATAGATTAAGACGCCTCATAGGTCTTTCACAAAGCACATACCTTGATAAGATATTGAAGAAGTTCAATATGGATCAGTCAAAGAAGGGGTTCTTACCTGTGTTGCAAGGTGTGAAATTGAGCTCAGCTCAATGTCCGACCATGGCAAAAGATATAGAAGAGATGAGTGTCATCCCCTATGCCTCAGCCATAGGTTCTATTATGTATGCCATGCTGTGTACCAGACCTAATGTAAACCTTGCCATAAGTTTGGTAGGTAGGTACCAAAGTAATCTCGGCAAGGAACACTCGACAGCGGTCAAGAATATCCTGAAGTACCTGAAAAGGACTAAGGAAATGTTTCCCGTTTATGGAGGTGACAAAGAGCTCGTCGTAAAGGCTTACGTCGACGCTAGCTTCGACACAGATCTGGATGACTCTAAGTCACAAACCGGATACGTGTATATTTTGAATGGTGGGGCAGTAAGCTGGTGCAGTTGCAAGCAGAGCGTCGTGGCGGGATCTACATGTGAAGCGGAGTACATGGCAGCCTCGGAGGCAGCGCATGAAGCAATTTGGGTGAAGGAGTTCATCACCAACCTAGGAGTCATACCCAATGTGTCGGGGGCCGATCAAAATATTCTGTGACAACACTGGAGCTATTGCACTTGCCAAGGAGCCCAGGTTTCACAAGAAGACCAGGCACATCAAGCGTCGCTTCAACTCCATTCGTGAAAATGTTCAAGATGGAGACATGGATATTTGTAAAGTACATACGGACCTGAATGTAGCAGATCCGTTGACTAAGCCTCTCCCTAGAGCAAAACATGATCAACACCAGAATTCCATGGGTGTTCGATTCATCACAATGTAACTAGATTATTGACTCTAGTGCAAGTGGGAGATTGTTGGAAATATGCCCTAGAGGCAATAATAAAAGGATTATTATTATATTTCCTTGTTCATGATAATTGTCTTTTATTCATGCTATAATTGTGTTATCCAGAAATCGTAATACATGTGTGAATACATGGACACCAACATGTCCCTAGTAAGCCTCTAGTTGACTAGCTCGTTGATCAACAGATAGTCATGGTTTCCTGACTATGGACATTGGATGTCATTGATAACGAGATCACATCATTAGGAGAATGATGTGATGGACAAGACCCAATCCTAAACATAGCACAAGATCGTATAGTTCGTTTGCTAGAGTTTTTCCAATGTCAAGTATCTTTTCCTTAGACCATGAGGTCGTGTAACTCCCGGATGCCGTAGGAGTGCTTTGGGTGTACCAAACGTCACAACGTAACTGGGTGACTATAAAGGTATACTACGGGTATCTTCGAAAGTGTCTGTTGGGTTGACACGGATCAAGACTGGGATTTGTCACTCCGTATAATGGAGAGGTATCTCTGGGCCCACTCGGTAATGCATCATCATAATGAGCTCAAAGTGACCAAGTGTCTGGTCACGGGATCATGCATTACGGTATGAGTAAAGTGACTTGCCGGTAACGAGATTGAACGAGGTATTGGGATACCGACGATCGAATCTCGGGCAAGTAACGTACCGATTGACAAAGGGAATTGTATACGGGGTTGCTTGAATCCTCGACATCGTGGTTCATCCGATGAGATCATTGAGGAGCATGTGGGAGCCAACATGGGTATCCAGATCCCGCTGTTGGTTATTGACCGGAGAGCTGTCTCGGTCATGTCTACATGTCTCCCGAACCCGTAGGGTCTACACACTTAAGCTTCGGTGATGCTAGGGTTGTAGAGATATGAATATGCAGTAACCCGAAAGTTGTTCGGAGTCCCGGATGAGATCCCGGATGTCAGGAGGAGTTCCGGAATGGTCCGGAGGTGAAGAATTATATATAGGAAGTGCAGTTTCGGCCATCGGGAGAGTTTCGGGGGTCACCGATATTGTACCGGGACCACCGAAGGGTCCCGAGGGTCCACCGGGTGGGGCCACCCATCCCGGAGGGCCCCATGGGCTAAAGTGGGGAGGGGAACCAGCCCATATTGGGCTGGTGCGCCCCCCTTGGCCCACCCCATGCACCTAGGGTTGGGAACCCTAGGGTGGGGGGCGCCCCACCTGGCTTGGGGGGCACTCCACCCCTTGGCCCCCCCTAGGAGATCCCATCTCCTAGGGCCGGCGCACCCCCTAGGGGGCCTATATAAAGGGGGGAGCGAGGGGCAGCCGCACCCTTGAGTCTTGGCGCCTCCCTCTCCCCTGCTACACCTCTCCCTCTCGTAGTAGAACGGCGAAGCTCTGCTGCGGTGACCCCTGCATCCACCACCACGCCGTCGTGCTGCTGGATCTTCATCAACCTCTCCTTCCCCTTGATGCATCAAGAAGGAGGAGTCGTCACGTTGACCGTACGTGTGTTGAACGCGGAGGTGCCGTCCGTTCGGCGCTAGGATCTCCGGTGATTTGGATCACGTCAAGTACGACTTCCTCATCCCCGTTCTTTGAACGCTTCCGCGCGTGATCTACAAAGGTATGTAGATGCAATCCGATCACTCGTTGCTAGATGAACTCATAGATGGATCTTGGTGAAACCGTAGGAAAATTTTTGTTTTCTGCAACGTTCCCCAACAGAGGCATGGTTCGCAAGCATCAAGTGATTCATAATCAAGTGATTCCAAAAGCCCATCAGCATGGAGTTTCTTCATGCGCTTTACACCAATATGACCTAAACGGCAGTGCCACAAATTAAGTTGCACTATCATTATTGACTTTACATCTTTTGGCTTCAATATTATGAATATGTGTATCACTACGATCGAGATTCAGTAAACCATTTATATTGATTGTATGACCATAGAAGGTTTTATTCATGTAAATAGAACAACAATTATTCTTTGACTTAAATGAATAACCGTATTGCAATAAACATGATCCAATCATATTCATGCTCAACGCAAACAGCAAATAACATTTATTTTAGGTTCAACGCTAATCCCGAAGGTAAAGGGAGTGTGCGATGGTGATCTTATCAACCTTGGAATCACTTCCAACACACATCATCACCTTGCTCTTAACTAGTCTTTGTTTATTTTGCAACTCCCGTTTCGAGTTACTACTCTTAGCAACTGAACCAGTATCAAATACCGAGGGGTTGCTATAAACACTAGTAAAGTACACATCAATAACATGTATATCCAATATACCTTTGTTCAGTACGCCATCCTTCTTATCTGCCAAGTATCTAGGGCAGTTCCACTTCCAGTGACCATTTCCTTTGTAGTAGAAGCACCCAATTTCAGGCTTGGGTCTAGCTTTGGGCTTCTTCATGGGAGTGGCAACTTGCTTGCCATTATTCTTGAAGTTCCCTTTCTTTCCCTTACCCTTTTACTTGAAACTAGTGGTCTTGTTAACCATCAACACTTGATGCTTTTCTTGATTTCTACCTTCGCCGATTTTAGCATCGCGAAGAGCTTGGGAATTGTTTTCGTTATCCCTTGCATATTATAGTTCATCACGAAGTTCTAGTAACTTGGTGATAGTGACTAGAGAACTTTGTCAATTACTATATTATCTGGAAGATTAACTCCCACTTGATTCAAGCAATTGTAGTACCCAGACAATCTGGGCACATGCTCACTGGTTGAGCTATTCTCCTCCATCTTGTAGGCAAAGTATTGTCAGAGGTCTCATACCTCTCGACATGGGCATGAGTATGAAATACCAATTTCAACTCTTGGAACATCTCATATGCTCCATGTCGTTCAAAACATTTTTGAAGTCCCGGTTCTAAGCCGTAAAGCATGGTGCACTAAACTATCAAGTAGTCATCATATTCAGCATTGTCAAACGTTCATAACGTCTGCATCTGCTCCTGCAATAGGTCTGTCACCTAGCAGTGCATCAAGGACATAATACTTTTGTGTAGCAATGAGGATAATCCTCACGTCATGGAGCTAGTCCGCATTATTGCTACTAACATTTTCAACTTATTTTTTTCTCTAGGAACATATCAAAAATAAACGGGGAGCTACATCGCGAGCTATTGATCTACAACACAGTTATGCAAATACTATCAGGACTAAGTTCATGATAAATTAAAGTTCAATTAGTCATATTACTTAAGAACTCCCACTTAGATAGGCATCTCTCTAATCATCTAAGTGATCATGTGATCCATATCAACTAAACCATGTCCGATCATCACGTGAGATGGAGTAGTTTTCAATGGTGAACATCACTATGTTGATCATATCTACTATATGATTCACGCTCGACCTTTCGCTCTCCAGTGTTCCAAGCCATATCTGCATATGCTAGGCTCGTCAAGTTTAACCCAAGTATTCCGCGTGTGCAAAACTGGCTTGCACCCGTTGTATATGAACGTAGAGCTTATCACACCCGATCATCATCTGGTGTCTCGGCACGACGAACTGTAGCAACGGTGCATACTCAGGGAGAACACTTATACCTTGAAATTTAGTGAGAGATCATCTTATAATGCTACCGCCGAACTAAGCAAAATAAGATGCATAAAGGATAAACATCACATGCAATCAATATCAGTGATATGATATGGCCATCATCATCTTGTGCCTTTGATCTCCATCTCTAAAGCACCATCATGATCACCATCGTCACCGGCTTGACACCTTGATCTCCATCGAAGCATGGTTGTCATCTCGCCAACAATTGGTTCTACGACTATCGCTACTGCTTAGTGATAAAGTAAAGCAATTACATGGCGATTGTATTTCATACAATAAAGTGACAACCATATGGCTCTTTCCAGTTGCCGATAACTGTGTTACAAAACATGATCATCTCATACAATAAAATTTAGCATCATGTCTTGACCATATCACATCACAACATGCCCTGCAAAAACAAGTTAGACGTCCTCTACTTTGTTGTTGCAAGTTTTACGTGGCTGCTATGGGCCGAGCAAGAACCGTTCTTACCTACGCATCAAAAACCACAACACGGTATAGTGATTGCTTTTTGATCTTCAGAAAGAACCCTATTCATTGAATTCGATTCAACTAAATTTGGAGAAACAGACACCCACTAGCCACCTGTGTGCGAAGCACGTCGGTAGAACCAGTCTCACGTAAGTGTACGCATAACGTCAGTCTGGGCCGCTTCATCCAACAATGCCGCTGAATCAAGAATCAACTAGTGATGGCAAGAAATATGTATATACCCACGCCCACAACTCCTTTGTGTTCTACTCGTGCATATAACATCTACGCGTAAACCTGGCTTGGATGCCACTGTTGGGGAACGCAGTAATTTCAAAAAAAATCCTATGCACACGCAAGATCATGGTGATGCATAGCTACGAGAGGGGAGAGTATTATCTACGTACCCTCGTAGACCGTAAGTGGAAGCGTTATGACAACGCGGTTGATGTAGTCGTATGTCTTCACGATCGACCGATCTAGTACCGAAGATACGGCACCTCCGTGATCTGCACACGTTCGGCTCGGTGACGTCCCGCAAACTCACGATCTAGTAGAGCTTCGAGGGAGAGCTTCGTCAGCATGACGGCGTGATGACGGTGATGATGTTGCTACAGAAACAGGGCTTCGCCTAAGCACCGCTACGATATTACCGAGGTGGATTATGGTGGAGGGGGACACCGCATATGGCTAAAGATCAATGATCAACTTATGTCTATGGGGTGCCCCCCTCCCCCGTATATAAGGGATTGAAGGAGGGGGAGGGGCCCGGCCTCTCTAGGTGTGCCCCAAGGGAGTCATACTCCCATCGAGAGTAGGATTCCCCCCTTCCCTTTGTTGGTTCTAGGAGAGAAGGAAGGAGGAGGAAGAAGGAAGGAAAGGGGGGCGACCCCCTTCCCAATTTGGATTGGGCTTGGGGGCGCCCCCTCCTTTGCTTATTTTCCATCTCTTACATTAAGGCCCAATAAGGCCCATATACCTCCCGGGGGTTCCGGTAACCTCCCGGTGCTCCGGTATACTCCCGATTTCACCCGGAACCATTCCGATGTCCAAACATAGGCTTCCAATATATCAATCTTTACATCTCAACCATTTCGAGACACCTCGTCATGTCCGTGATCAAATCTGGGACTTCGAACTACCTTCGGTACATCAAAACACATAAACTCGTAATACCGATCGTCACCAAACGTTAAGCGTGCGGACCCTACGGGTTCGAGAACTATGTAGACATGATCGAGACATGTCTCTGGTCAATAACTAATAGAGGAACCTGGATGCTCATATTGGTTCATATATATTCTAAGAAGATCTTTGTCGGTTAAACCGCATAACGATATACGTTGTTCCCTTTGTCATCGGTATGTTACTTGCCCGAGATTCGATCGTCGGTATCTCAATACCTAGTTCAATGTCGTTACTGGCAAGTCTCTTTACTCATTCCGTAATGCTATATCCCGTAACTAACTCATTAGCTACATTGTTTGCAAGGCTTATAGTGATGTACATTACCGAGAGGGGCCAGAGATACCTCTCCGACAATCGGAGTGACAAATCCTAATCTTGATCCATGCCAACTCAAAAAACACCATCGGAGACACCTGTAGAGCACCTTTATAATCACCCAGTTACGTTGTGATGTTTGGTAGCACACAAATTTTTCCTCCGGTATTCGGGACTTGCATGATCTCATAGTCATAGGAACATGTATAGTTATGGAGAAAGCAATAGCAACAAACTAAACGATCATCGTGCTAAGCTAACGGATGGGTCAAGTCAATCACATCATTCTCTAATGATGTGATCCCGTTAATCAAATGACAACTCATGTCTATGGTTAGGAAACATAACCATAATTGATTCAACGAGCTAGTCAAGTAGAGGCAAACTAGTGACACTCTGTTTGTCTATGTATTCACACATGTACTAAGTTTCCGGTTAATACAATTCTAGCATGAATAATAAAAATTTATCATGATATAATGAAATATAGATAACAACTTCATTATTGCCTCTAGGGCATATTTCCTCAAATGATTGCAGTAGTAACTTAGCAGAAACAATATAAGATAAATTCGTAGGCATTGGATCGGTGACTTGTTGGATGATATTCATCATGTGACAATTATAACCTAGGGCTATTCGGTACTAGCTCTAGTCAGTCGATATAATGTAGGCATGTATTCCATAAATAGTCATACGTGCTTTATTAAAAGAACTTGCATGCCATCTTTTGCCCTACCCTCCCGTGGCAGCGGGGTCCATATTGGAAACTAAGGGATATTAAGGCCTCCTTTTAATAGAAAACCGGAACAAAGCATTAACACATAGTGAATACATGAACTCCTCAAACTAAGGTAATCACCAGAAGAAGTCCCGGTTATTATCACTCCGGGGTTACCGGATCATAACACGTAGTAGGTGACTATAACTTGCAAGATCGGATCTAGAGCATGGATATAATGGTGATAACATCAATGGTTTACATCTGAAATCATGGCACCCGGGCCCAAAGTGACAAGCATTAAGCATGGAAAAGTCATAGCAACATCAATCTAAGAACATAGTGGATACTAGCGATCAAGCTCTAACAAAACTAACTCGATTACATGATGAATCTCATCCAACTCCTCAGCGGCCAGCGAGCCTACAAAGGAATTACTCACTCTCGATGGGGAGCATCATGGAATTGGCAATGGAGAAGGGTTGGTGATGACGAAGAATGAAGACCCCCCCCTCTCTGAATCCCCAAACGGACTCCAGATCTGCCCTCCCGAGGAAGAACAGGGCATGGCGGCGGCTCCGTCTCGTGGATCGCGATAATTCTTACTCCCTGATTTTTTGTCCGAAAATAGGATTTTATAGCATTGGTTTCAGGGTCAGCGGGGCCACCAGGTGGGGACAACCCACCTGGTGAAAGAACATGCGGTGCCCCCATGTTTGGTTTTGGTAATTGATGACAATCTCTATGGACTAATGGTTGCCTTGAGTTATATTTGAAGGTTTTATCCATACGCTTTTCTTGGAGTACATATGTTGGTTTCAAGGAGAGTTGTACTACCGCGGCTCTTGAGCGGTAGTACCACTCCGGACCAAAATCTCGTGTTTTGCTCAGCGGAAGTAGGCACGGAAGTATTTTTTTGTACCGCTCGCAAGCAGTAGTACCGCTACCATTTGCGATAGTATCGCTATCCCTAGCGGTAGTACCGTGAGGTCGAGCGGTAGTACCGCTCCGGTGGTTCTGCTGGCCTTTTTCCTCCTCGCTGTTGTTTTTCAAAGCTCCTTGGAGTGGTAGTACTGCTCTGTGCGGGCTGTGAGCATAACGGTTGGATTCTTCCCCACCTATAAAAGGGGGTCTTATTCCCCAACGAACCTTATCTCTTTAGCTCGTCTTCTTCCCCCATTGTTGACCTTCTTCGAGCTTGCTAACTCTCAATCCCTTCATGGTTTCTTGCTAGTTTTTCAGGGAAAAGAGAGAGGAGATCTAAATCCACATTTCCACCAATCACTTTCTCCTCTATGTGAGGGGAACCCATTGGATCTAGATCTTGGAGTTCTTGGTGTTCTCCTTCTTGTTCTTCCTCTCATCTTCCTCCCTAGCATTAGTTGCTTCGATGGGATTTGAGAGAGAAGGATTTGGGCACTCCGTGTGCCCTTGCCATTGCGTTTGGTGCATCGGTTTGAGTTCTCCATGGTGATACGTGGAAGTTACAAGTTGAGAAGCTTATTAGTCTTGGGTGCTTGGTGCCCTTGAGCTTGTTCCTCTTGGGTGCTTGGGTGCCCTAGACGGTTGGTGGTGTTCGGAGCTCAATCATTGTGGTGTAAAGCTCTGGGCAAGCATCGGGGTCTCCAATTAGGTTGTGGAGATCGCCCCGAGCAATTTGACGGGTACCGGTGACCGCCCCCAAGGGTTGCCAAAGTGTACGGGTTCGGTGACCGCCCCCAAGGGTTGCCATTTGTATGGGTTCGGTGACCGCCCTCAGGGGTCCCTTAGTGGAATCACGGCATCTTGCATTGTGCGAGGGTGTGAGGTGATTACGGTGGCCCTAGTGGCTTCTTGGGGAGTATTGTGTCTCCACACCGCTCCAAACAGAGATTAGCATCCGCAAGGGTGTGAACTTCGGGATACATCGTCGTCTCCGCGTGCCTTGGTTATCTCTTACCTGACCCCTTTACTTATGCACCTTACTTTGTGATAGCCATATTGTTCTTGGTCATATATCTTGCTATATCATAGTCGTTTATCTTGCTTAGCATTAGTTGTTGGTGCACATAGGTGAACCTAGTTGTTTTAGGTTTTGTGCTTGACAAATTAACCGCTAGGTTTATTTCGCATTTGTTCAAGCCTAAACCGTTTTTTTTAAAACGCCTATTCACCTCCCCCTCTAGGCGACATCCACGATCTTTCAATTGGTATCAGAGCCTCGTCTCTCTTTGTCAGGCTTAACCGCCTAGAGAATAATGATGTCGACTAGAGGATTAGGATTCTCTGACACTCTTAGTTTTGATGGCACAAATTTTGATGTTTGGGTAATTCACATGCTTAATATCTTTAGGGTCATGGACCCAAATTTAGAGCGAAATGTAGATATGGGTTTTTCTCCTCCGAAGGATCCCCAAAGATTACCTTTAGAGGATGAGAAAAACTCTTATCTCAATGTTCAAGCTTCTAATGTGCTTTTCGATGCTTTGAGCAATGTAGTTATATTTCAACTCATGTCGTTCCGGGATGCTCATGAGTTGTGGACAAAGCTTCAAGATAAATATGGTGTGTCCAAGATTTGTGGGGATGATTGTTCTTACTCCACCTCTGGCCGTGTTGCTTTATCAACTTCTACTACATCACCCACATGTGGTTTGCCACAAGGTAATGATATGATGAGTAGTGGTGGTCATTGCAATGATGATAGTGTGCTTATCATTGATGACTCTTCATCACTATCTTATTGCAATGCTCCACCTTTGGACTTCAACACTCCGAGCTCTCTAAATGTTTCACATGCTTGTGTTGATAGTCCTTGCATATCATGTAGAAATTGCTTTACTAAATCTCATGATGATATGCTTGCTATGTCTTATTGCCATGATAAAAATGCATCTATTTCCTCGAATTTTTGTGCTAACAATGTAGAGGAAACCCAACACCCCATGGAACAAGATGTGGTCATGAATGGTGCCTCAAGGGATCTTGCATCATCATAGATTGTGTTTTGCCTTATGGCTAAGGCTTCAAAGGTATCTCCCACTTTGAATACCAATATATCTTGTGATGATGTTAGTGATGAAGAGAATGATATCGTTGCCTCTTTAAAAATTAAGGGAGAAATGATTTTTTAAAGCTCTTCATAAGAATAAAATTGCTTGTTCCAACTTCATGGAAATCATGTCTATTGCTATTGAGGGCAAGAAATATATTGATGAGTTGGAATCTCGTCTTGAGGAGCATGAGGTCACCATTGATAAAATGGAAGGTCATGAGCGTGATTACGCTAATGAGATTGTGGACCTCTCTCAAGCTCTTGAACTTGAACAAACCACCAACGAATCTCTTGAGGAGACTTTTGCTCTAGAATTATCTAGAGTGAAGGAATCTCATGATAGAGCTCTTGAGGTGGCCAATGTTTTTGAAACTAAAAATGCTAAGCTTGAAGTTGCTCATGCTAGACTCCTTGAGGATTTTGAGCACCTCGAAAATGGCTCAAGGGTCATCAAGGGTGAGCTCATTAAACTCACTGAGTCTCATGATCAACTTGAAGCTTCTTATTTAAAAGAGCTTGACAAGTTGTCCTCTCCTATTGTTGTTAATGATGATGCTTGTGCTACTAACTCTATTACTTGTGAAGCATCCATTTTTAAGGAGAACATTGAGCTACGGGCTCAACTTGACTTGCTATCTAGCACTTATGGGAAATTGGAAGAAAGCCATGAAAATCTCTCAAGCTCTCATGATGATCTTCTAGTATCCCATAATGTGATAAAGATAGCACATGAGGCCATGATTGCTAAGGTAACATCTAGTGAGCCTCATGGGGACACTAGCACTACTTTTAGTCAAAATGATATATTGCCTTGTGCTAGTCCTCGCGATTCATCCATGCATAACATTGGTACATCTTGTGATGAATTGCTTTCCTTGCCTTGTTGCTCTAACAATGAAGCTTATACTTCCTCTAGTGCTTGTGTTGAGACTAACCATGTATAGGAAATCAAAGAGCTCAAGGCCCAAGTCACTTCTTTGAAGAAAGATTTGGAAAAGTGTCATGAAGGGAGGGCCATACTCAACAATATCTTGAGTGTACAAAAATCCCCCAATGACAAAGGTGGACTTGGATTCAACTCCAATAAGAATAAGAAGTCCAAGAGCAACAAGAATAAGGGCCAAAAACAAGTCAAGAATTCGGCCAAGATCATTTGCTTCAAGTGCAAAACTGAAGGGCATCATGTTAGATCTTGCCCTTTGAAGAAGAAGGCCATTAGTGACAAGCAACAAGGGAAGCGGCCACAAGTTCACTCTCATTCTAAACCTCAAGTTGAAGAAATGCCTCTTCCCAAGAAAACTCAAGCTAATGCTTCTCAAGTTGAGAAATCAAGTAAGAAGAAAGTAAAGAGTAGACATTGCTACCTATGTCGTGAAAAAGGTCACGTCGCTTCTTCATGCACAAATGGTACCTTATCCAACCATATTCTAATTGATGATATCTATTCTCTTGGGAAGGATAAGGTTGGCAATGTGTTTGTAAAATTTGTTGGTGCTCAAAGTGGTTTCAAGAAAAGAACCATTTGGGTAGCCAAGCCTATTGTGACTAACCTCTTAGGACCCAACTTGGTTGGGGACCAACTAGCTCATACTTGATCAATAGGTGTTGTTGGAGGTAATTGGAGACTTGGCTACATTATGAAGAATTAAGGGGACTTCTTCATTCTTATTGTCTCAAGCCAAGTCATTCAGATTATCAAGTTTCTATCATATATCCAATGTTCCTCCTTGTGGTAACTCATGCTTAAAGTGTCTACATTGATAGTTACTTTCCCCTTTGCATGTTTGGTTTCTTTCCTTTCATGTGTTTGTATATGTTGTGCTTCCAACTTGATTATCTTGAGCAATCAAGTATCTGTGTGTTGGTTTGCACATCATGTACGTGTGTGTCATGTGTTGAGCCTTTTGCATCTTGTTTATTTCTTAGTTGGCTCTTGTGAGAGATTAATGGAATATCCCATTATGGGGGAGTGATGTGCTTTGTGCACTTCACAATCCTATAAAGGTGGGTACATGGGGAATACCACTTAGTATTGATATTGCAAGCTTATCTAGTCGCTATGAGGTATGTCCTCTCATGAGAAATTCAAATTCTAAATAGTCCATTAATTATCTCTTGTTGGATCCTTTTATTTGCCTCTTGTTTATCCTTAATTGGTATCACATTATGGGGGAGTAATATGCTATGTGTATATTACTAGCCTAGAAAATGTGTACATTTGATATTGTCACCTAGAGTTGATATTGTAAATTATCTTGTTCCTAGGTGGCATGTTAGCTATACAAGTTGCATTTTGCTTTTTGTTTGGTGTGAAGATGATGTCAGATATCCTTGCTATCTACCACCGGGAATTACTTCCATTTACTTCTTGTCTTTTGACAATTGGTACTCACTTGTGTGGTAGAATTTATTGATCATCTTTACATTAGTGTTTGCTTTTATTTGCCTTCCCTTTGTCATGGAATGTATCAACTCCCTTTGTCTTCCATACCACTTGTGGATCTTGTTTATTTCTTGATCTTGTCTAGTGTTTTCTAGATATAGTGAAAGTGGTGATCCCACCTTGTGCATTTTGTATTCAAATGCAAATTCTCTATAATGCACTAGTCTTGGGGGAGCTATCCTATTTTCTATAAAACACTCTTGCGATCCTTATCAAGTGTGTGTTGGTGGAAGGCAAGCCGTTTTTGTTTTGGTACTTTGTGCCATCATGAAACTTTGTAGAGAGCTTGGTTTGTTTGGAACCATCCTCTCTTTGGGGGGTTTGATATCTTTTTTAGTGGGTATCAATGGATATCTCATTCCTTGATGTATCTTTCAATTGATATCCTCCAAGTGATGATTTATTCATTTGGTATCTTTTCTTCTCTTGGTATTTCTCTGTCATTTGGTATCGGTTCTTGAAAGTCTTGAGCATGCATATTAACTTCGTGTAGTATCTTTGGCATGCTCTTTCTTTGACCCAATATATAGGGGAAACTCCACCAAGTCTCAAATTGGATGAGATGTGCATGAAATTCATTTTCGTATCTATATGCACATTTTTATGTGGAGTTTGTCCTATGTATTCTTGGTTCTCTAACTCTTTGGTCCCAATGAGTTTGGGTACCATTTTGTTTGTGTTGTTGTTCTAGGAACAATTGGAGATACATTGGATGCTTGGCTCACTCACAAGGAAGGTGTTGTCATCATGTGCTTATTGGAGTCGAGCTAGGATGATCAATGAACTACTATCTACCTTCAATTGGTATCTACTACATCCTTCCAATGTTAACTCGGTAACAAGTATCTTCATATTCTTCATGCACACATTTCTTGCATCAACCTTGTGTAGGTTGTATCATGGCATGTTATTCATTCATTCTTGTGATACTTGTTCCCTTTCTCAAAGCATCCCAACAATGATCTCTTGTTGCTAGTTGTGATGTCTTTGATGGGTGTGTGGTAGGAATTCATTTATATACAATAAGACCATATCTAGCCATGTGCTATGCTTCCAAGCAAATATCTTATTGGTATATGTATGACCTCCCTTTGGATATATTGTTCCTCGTGTTGTAACTATTTCGGGTGTACATCCTTCTTCGTAGATATATATCATCATGATTTCGTCTACCTAGAATCTTATACACTTGAGAGAAGTTGCATATCTAGTTGATATCCTTTCTTTCACGTCCACCTTGTCTTTCTTATGTTATTTCTTTGGTGGCTCCATGAAAGCTTTTGCCTTGAGTGCGTGTCTTCTATCGTTGCATCTTGATGCACTCTTGTGTGGTGAAGATTATTTTCCTCATGCTTATATTTACGAGGCTTTTGCCATCTTAATTGGTATCCCTCGTCTTGATGAGGCTTTCATCTTCTATCTTCACCACGGGTTGTCACAAGCATAGGTTCTTTATATGCTTATTAGTAAGCTTGTGAACCCATTTGCTAGTTGTGTGTGGGAATGATAGGTCGTGCACCATGTGCCTCATTCTTTCAAGACTTTATTGATGCTTAATGATCATCCGTACATTAGTCTTCTCAAGTGCATTGGCTTGACTCACTCACATCATTTTGGTTGAGCCCATTCTTAAGTTTCCTCTTTTACTTGTTGCTCAACCATGTGTTTGTTGCAAGTACTAGGCTTTGTTTCCTATGCTCACTTGCACTTATTGTAAGTTTCTATTGATTTTGGGGGAGCTATGATCCTATTTTGTGCACTTTGTATCCAAATACAAAAATTCTTATGTGTGCACAAATCATGGGGAGCTTCTATAGTTTCCTTAGAACACTCCTCTACTCATATCATAATATCCTTATTCATGTGGCTCATAGGATCTTTGGTCTAGTTGGTTCGATTGATATCCTTTGATTGCTTGCTTCAATTGGTATCTTTTGATTGCTTGATTGCTTGTGTCTCCCTTTGTTATGTCCTTGTGGCATATCATTCTTTAGCAATCTTTGTGCCTCAATATAGTTTGTGTTCCTCCAAGTATTTACCTTTGGGTATGTGTATGGTATTCCACTCTCTTGTTGAGAAATACACAATTTATGGAGGAACACAATTTATTGGCCTTCTAAGCTTTTCTCCCATTTTGGCAATCGATGCCAATGGGGGAGAAGTTTCAGAGAGTTTTGTGGAGAAGTCTTCAGAGTTTTCTCCTTGCTTTGGTTTTGTTCCTAGGCATTTGCATCTCATATGCATTATTGGTTGTTGCATTGCATGGTGATGCATAATTCCTTGTATAAACTCTCTTGAAAGTGATTGACATCAATTACCAAAATAGGGGAGATTGAAAGAACATGCGGTGCCCCCATGTTTGGTTTTTGGTAATTGATGACAATCTCCATGGACTAATGGTTGCCTTGAGTTATATTTGAAGGTTTTTTCCATAGGCTTTTCTTGGAGTACATGTGTTGGTTTCAAGGAGAGTTTGTGTCGACCAAGGTGCTATTCAAGGAATTACCTAAAGATTGGTCATGTGAGAGTTGAGCTTATTGCAAGCATGTCTTGAAGAAGAAGATTGTGTGATCATTCATGCATACCTTCAAGGCATCATCCAAATGAAGAGAGTTGGAAAGGTTCAAGGTTGATCAAGACTAATTCAAGAGTGAATCAAGTTGATAAAATCACAAAGCATAGCAGATGTACCGAGAGGGATCAAGTGATCCCATGGTATGGTAAGCATTGCCCATTACGCTTTGTGTACTAACCCATAGTCTTCGTGAGAGTTCTTTGTGGGGTTAGGTTGCGGTGTGCACGTTCAAGTGATGCATCACGAAGAGATCAAGTGCTTGAATATTGCTGTCCATTGTGGTGACAATGGACTTGTGAAGATGTGCCGAAAAGTGGCTCACCCATAATGGAGTATGGGGGAGCAATCTACTAGTCTTCACCGAGCCAACGCAATCAAGAAAGGTGGTCCTACTTGAGGAAGTCAAGATCATCTACATCTAGCTCAAGTGGACTTTGTGCAAGGCAAAGGTTTGGCCTTGATAGGTTCTCTATTCTACCGGTCTCATGGTGGTAGTTTGGAGACCGGGTTATAGGACCGTTTGCCGTACTATCAAGGGGGCTCTCAAGTGAGTAGCTTGATCATATCGTTCGTAGAGAGCTCAAACCATTGCATGCTTGCATAATCTTTCTTGGTTCTTGTTTTGTTCTATTTGTGAGTCTTGGAGATTATGGTCATCTTGATGACAAGCTTGAGTTCATCGCAAACGGAGTTCGCATGCATCTTCTATGATGTTTTTGGTGTTGGAGGTTTTACCGATCTTATCCGAGGAAGGGTTCTCACCATTTTATTATGGTCCTTTTCTCATTTGCTTATTATTGATATTTCTATCAAGATTGTGTTAGCCCATGTCGTTAGCTTTCCAACAAACTTGGTTTCATTGAATTCAGAGTCCGTTTGCAGAAGTTGTGGCTGTTTTGGTAAAGGCTGCAGTGGTACTATCGTGGCTAGAGCGGATGTAATTTTTTACTACCACTCGTGTTTTGCTCAGCGGAAGTAGGCACGGAAGTATTTTTTTGTACCGCTCGCAAGCAGTAGTACCGCTACCACTTGCGGTAGTACGACTATCCCTAGCGGTAGTACCGTGAGGTCGAGCGGTAGTACCGCTCCGGCGGTTCTAGTGGCCTTTTTCCTCCTTGCAGTTGTTTTTCAAAGGGGTACTACCGCCCTAGCGGAAGTACCGCTCCTTGGAGCGGTAGTACCGCTCTGTGCGGGCTGTGAGCATAACGGTTGGATTCTTCCCCACCTATAAAAGGGGGTCTTCTTCCCCAATGAACCTTATCTCTTTAGCTCGTGTTCTTCCCCCATTGTTGACCTTTTTCGAGCTTGCTAACTCTCAATCCCTCCATGGTTTCTTGCTAGTTTTTGAGGGAAAAGACAGAGGAGATCTAGATCCACATTTCCACCAATCACTTTCTCCTCTATCTGAGGCGAACCCATTGGATCTAGATCTTGGAGTTCTTGGTGTTCTCCTTCTTGTTCTTCCTCTCATCTTCCTCCCTAGCATTAGTTGCTTCGGTGGGATTTGAGAGAGAAGGATTTGGGCACTCCGTGTGCCCTTGCCATTGCATTTGGTGCATCGGTTTGAGTTCTCCACGGTGATACGTGGAAGTTACAAATTGAGAAGCTTATTACTCTTGGGTGCTTGGTGCCCTTGAGCTTGTTCCTCTTGGGTGCTTGGGTGCCCTAGACGGTTGGTGGTGTCCGGAGCTCAATCATTATGGTGTAAAGCTCCGGGCAAGCATTGGGGTCTCCAATTAGGTTGTGGAGATCGCCCCGAGCAATTTGACGGGTACCGGTGACCGCCCCAAGGGTTGCCAAAGTGTACGGGTTCGGTGACCGCCCCCAAGGGTTGCCATTTGTACGGGTTCGGTGACCGCCCTCAAGGGTCCCTTAGTGGAATCACGGCATCTTGCATTGGGAGAGGGCGTGAGGATATTACGGTGGCCCTTGTGGCTTCTTGGGGAGCATTGTGCCTCCACACCGCTCCAAACGGAGATTAGCATCTGCAAGGGTGTGAACTTCGGGATACATCGTCGTCTCCGCATGCCTCTGTTATCTCTTACCTGGCCCCTTTACTTATGCACCTTACTTTGTGATAGACATATTGTTCTTGGTCATATATCTTGCTATCTCATAGTTGTTTATCTTGCTTAGCATTAGTTGTTGGTGCAAATAGGTGAACCTAGTTGTTTTAGGTTTTGTGCTTGACAAATTAACCGCTAGGTTTATTCCGCATTTGTTCAAGCCTAAATCGTAATTTTTTTTGAAAGACCTATTCACCCCCCCCCCCCTCTAGGCGACATCCACGATCTTTCACCTGGGTGCGCCAAGAGAGGGGGCGCACCCTGGTGGGCTGTGCCCACCCAGTTGCCCCTCTCCGGCAGGTCTTGGCTCCAGAAATTCTTATTATTGATATAAAGAATCCTCGCAAAGTTTCGTTCCATTCCGAAAACTTCTATTTCTGCACAAAAACAACACCATGGTAGTTCTGGTGAAAACAGCGTCAGTCCGGGGTTAGTTTCATTCAAATCATGCAAATTAGATCCAAAACAAGAGGAAAAGCGTTAGGAAAAGTAGATACGTTGGAGACGTATCAAGCACCAACTAAGGGGCACTATGATTGTACTTGAGCATTGGGTGTAGCTAATATGTGAGTGTGTTTCATAAATGGATCAATGATTGAGCATAATGGGCTAAGGGATAACTTATTTTAGCATTGATATTTTGAAAGCCATGGTTGCTTATTGATATGCTTGATTATTAAAGTCCTCATGTCTTGCTTTGAACCATACAAAAGTCCAAATGTCCATGCTATGAAGAAAAGAATATGAGATGAACATGTTAAGCAGCATTCCACATCAAATTGTTTGCTTTTATCATTTACTTACTCGAGGACAAACATGAATTAAGCTTGGGGATGCTGATATGTCTCCAATGTATCTCTAATTTTTGATTGTTCCATGATGTTATATTATCATTCTTGGATGTTTTATAATCATTTTATAGTCATTTTATACCATTTTTGGGTAATAACCTATTGACATAGTGCCAGGTGCCAGTTACTATTTTCTGCATGTTTTTTACATCGCAGGAAATCAATATCAAACAGAGTCCAAACATAGTGAACCTTTTTGTGGAATTTTTTTGGACCAGAAGACATCCAGTGGGCCAAAGAAGTACCGAAGAGGGAGTCCGAGGTGAGCACAAGACACCAGGGCGCGCACCTCGGTGGCCTCCTGAACCACCTCTTTGCTCTATAAATACCCCAATATTCCAGACACCCCAGGGGAGTCGACGAAACTCAATTCCAGCCGCCGCAAGTTCCAGGACCACCAGATCCAATCTAGACACCGTCATAGAGGGGTTCATCATGTCCATTGGTGCCTCCCCGATGATGCGTGAGTAGTTCTTTGTAGACCTTCGGGTCCGTAGTTAGTAGCTAGATGGCTTCCTCCCTCTCTCTTTTGATTCTCAATACAACGGTCTCTTGGAGATCCATATGATGTAATTCTTTTTGCGGCGTGTTTGTTGGGATCCGATGAACTTTGAGTTTATGATCAGATCTATCTTTTTATCCATGAAAGTTATTTGAGTCTTCTTTGATCTCTTATATGCATGATTGCTTATATCCTCGTGTTTCTTCTCCGATATTTGGGTTTTGTTTGGCCTACTTGATCTATTTATCTTGCAATGGAAAGAGGTGCTTTGTGATGGGTTCGATCTTACGGTGCTTGATACCAGTGACAGAAGGGGAACCGACATGTATGTACCGTTGCCATTAAGATAACAAGATGGAGTTTATTTCTACATAAATAGATGTTGTCTATATCATGTCATCGTTCTTATTGTATTACTCTGTTTCTCCATGAACTTAATACACTAGATGCATGCTGGATAGCGGTCGATGTGTGGAGTAATAGTAGTAGATGTAGGCAGGAGTCGGTCTACTAATCTTGGACATGATGCATATATAATAATCATTGCCTGGATATTGTCATGACTATTTGAAGTTCTATCAATTGCCCAACAGTAATTCGTTTGCCCACCGTTTGCTATTTTTCTCGAGAGAAGCCACTAGTGAAACCTACGGCCCCGAGGTCTCTTCTTTATTATATTTGCCTTCACGATCTATTTTTATTTGCTTTTATTTTCATATCTATTAAACCAAAAATACCTTGCTATAATTTATTCTTATTTATTTTATCTCGCGTTCCCGCGTGATCTATTTATCCAATCTATCATATTTTTATCCCGTCTTTTTGCCAATTTCTAGCGCCGTTATCCGAAAGGGATTGACAACCCCTTTAATACGTCAGGTTGCAAGTATTTGTTATTTGTGTGCGGGTGTTGTTCACGTAGTGTTGCGTGGTTCTCCTACTGGTTCGATAACCTTGGTCTCATCACTGAGGGAAATACCTACCGTTGTTGTGATGCATCATCCCTTCCTCTTTGGGTAAATACCGACGTAGTTCAAGCAAACATCACCTATACTTGTGGGTTATCACTAGCTCGTGTCCCATGACCTACCCTACCTTGCCGGTGACCGGACCAACATTCTGAGGAGCGCAGTCGGTCACCGGACATGGCCAGGGCGGAGTCGGGCGAGCGGGGAGCGATACCGAGCGAGTGCCACTTAGATTAGGTTTCATGTTGCATGTAATAATATTGATTTGAGGTTTCTAATCTGAGGTATCCGGATGTGGAACGTGTTTTTTGGGTGGTGGCCGGTCACTATACGCGAACGCGTCCGGGCGCGTCCATGGACGTTTGTGGGGTCGGATTTGTCAGGTCTGGCTGTAGATGCTCTTATGAGGGCTAGCTGGCACATCCGGTTAGTGCTTGATCAGTCTGTCACGTTGGACATGGCCCAGCACAGACCATGCATCTTATATTTATTCTTTCTTCTTTCTCTTTCTCAATCCACATCAATGATATGCACGTGACCGAATAATTTGAATACAAAATGAAGAATATGGTTGCATACATGCACAAATAATGATTTAAAATGGACACATCCAGACACTAACCGGGCGCGTTCACGGACATTTGAGGAGCCAAATTCAAGGAAGCCGACTATAGATTATTATTTTTAGTCTAAGCACACCCTCTTTATTATTCAATGCTAATGTTCATTAAAATACAACTGATAGGAGAGGGTTGTAGGAGCCAGAGATGCCTACAATGTGCCCCTTAGTTTAGTGAGACCTAGAGCATGTTTAGTGAGACAATGTGCCTCTAAATTTGAATCCCCTCAAAGGATAAGGATATATGAGGAGCCAAATTCGAGGAGACCGATTGTGGACGCTCTAAAGCCTTTGGTAAATTGAACAAGAGTCTTTGCTTTAGCTTTTTGGTGGGTTTTTAACGTCGCCTTGCCAGTGTATGGTTTTTTAGAGGTATAACGACTCTTTGTTCATGTAAGTTCATCAAAATCGATACAACATCATGAGGTCGAAGAAACCACGCATGACTTCTTACTCCTAAAGATAGTAAAAGTTTAGCTACACTATCAACCTCAAAGTTTCGAGTCCTACTTCTATGTATAAAATTACAATCCACACACTCTAGTGATCTAGCACGAATCTTCTGAATAGTTGTTGAATGTCTCCCACCTTGACGCGTTTCAATGTTTTAAATCACTGTGGCACAACCAAAAAAATTGGGACCCGAGAGATGTCCAAGTCTTTTGTCAATGTCAATGCTAATGCCCACAACATGCAATAGCTTCTAGTGTTGGCACATCAGTTATACCCATGAAAACAATCGACAACTAGCCCATGTAGTCCTAGATGACCTTGACAAATCGCAGTAGAAGCACCTCTATCTCCATATCTACTCACAACACCATCAACATTAGTCTTCATAGTACTTCATGGCGGTCTAATCCAAGGCTGCCGAACATGGACTCGAGTTGGATGGGGCTCGGCTGGCTGCTGACGAGAGATGGAATTAATATCAGAGATAAAATGCTTGATAAAGGGATGCGTGGACATTGGCGACTGAAACTCCTGCTCATATATAGCTTCCTTCGCGCATACCACAGAGCCCATAGAGTCGCTACCATCTCAGTAAAATCATCCCGCTGCAGCGAATCATGCATAGAAGCGAGCCATAGTTTTGCACTTGTAATTCATCATCATCATATGTTCAACCATTTCTTCCTTCGCTAGTGTCCATGATGCTCTGGCCATTGAACACTCAACTAGTGCGTACTTCCATGAATCATGGATACCACACAACGCACAATAAGGGGTGTCAGCTATGTTCATGTGATTGAAAATTTCCAAAGTAGGGATTGAGTGTTGCGCAAGACGCCACAAGAAAACCTTCAGCATTGCATGTACCCAAGAACTCCACAAATTCTCCCATTGTTTTGATGTTGACTCTAAATATGGAGCACCAACATTGCCATCAAGCTAGCTCTCTCTTGAGAGTTTTGTATTTATCAACATACGATAGGCAGAGCGAACCAAAAAACATCCATTATTTCCATGAGCCCATGACAAAAAATCTGGCATGTTCCTAGTGCAAATAGGGATGTCCAAATCGTAGTGGCATCCATTGGTAAAAATGAAACCCTCACTAGCTCCTCCCTCTAGCTAGCAATGGTACCATCAATAAGATTCAAGACCATGAAGACAGTATTACGAGCGGTAATTAAAGGTCTCATAGAATTTTCCCTCGGCAACCAGTTATGGTTCCAAATTTCTGTAGAAGTTCCATCTCCAATGCGCCTAATAAGACCTTGATCGAAACAGGACATCTCTTTCTTCAATTACCGATCTCCAAATCTGTGATGGATGAGAACCCACAGTCGCATGCAAAATAGGTGTGTCAAGAAAACACACTGATTCAAGGATCTGTGTACTCAAAGAATTTGTGTCTTGAAGAATTCTCCATACTTGCCTAGCAAGAAGAGCCAAATTAAAAATCTCCAAGTTGCGAAAACCCATGCCACCCAAATGTTTCAGTCTCGTCATGACATCCCATGACACCCAGGCAACCTTCCCTTTTTCATTCTTGACACCCACCAAAATTTCCCGATCAAAGATATTAGTATTCAAATAAAACATGAGGGAGTTTGAAACATCCCATAGAATATACTGGGATAGCTTGCACCATTGATTTAATCAAAACTTACATCCCTTCCATGGATAATAGTTTCTCGATCCACCATTGAATTTTATTCCACAATCTATCTTTCAAATATTTGAGAGTTCCAGTTTTGATCTCCCAACATGTGAAGGCATACATAGGTACTTTTCATGTAAAGATTCATTTGCACATTAAGACAGAGCTTTACCTCATTTTGATGTTCTTAGGACAACCCTTACTGAAGAAAATGGAGGACTTGTCTCTGTTTATCCTTTGACCCAAAGCACTGCAATAAGTATTCAACAAGTTTGTAACTTATTTTGCCCCTTCTATACCGCATTGAAAAACAATAGTCTATCATCTGCGAAGAGGAGGTGGTTCACCGGCGGAGCCGATAGAGCCACTTTAATACCACTAAGCTGAGATGACCGATTGTTAAAGCATCTACATCCGAGCGCCTCAAACCCCCATTATATGCCCCGACAGACGACCCAGTTACCAACCAGTAAAAAACCCAACCCAGACGAACGCCTCATGCCGGACACAAACACCTAGGCTAACCGGCACCCCTCATTTCCAGTCCCAAATTTTGGGTGGATATGGGAAGGCCCATAAGATCTGGCCCACGCTAGCCCACCCGACCACACATATATTCATCCCCATACATTCCCCGGACCAAACCCTAATCACTCCGCTCCACTCCTCGGCCAACCTCCCTTCCAACGATCCCCGACCTTCTCCGGCATGGCGAGCAATGGTTTGAGTCCTTCATCACCTAATGTGTGGACTCGGACCTCATCTTACTTGGGTCCAAGGAGGAGATGGTCGTCCGCATTGCGCTCCGCGCGCGCTAGTGAGGAGAACGCCCAATAGCAGTCAGACTCGATTCAGCGGGAATCCATAGCGTCCGCCCAAATGGCGCTTGCATTCGGCGCGAGGTGCGTCGTTGCTGCCTCACGGATGGCGAGGTCCGTGAGGTGTCCAAACACCGTGGCGGAGGTGTTGGGGAACGCAGTAATTTCAAAAAAATTCCTATGCACATGCAAGATCATGGTGATGCATAGCAACGAGAGGGGAAGAGTGTTGTCCACGTACCCTCGTAGACCGTAAGAGGAAGCATTATGACAACGCGGTTGATGTAGTCGTACGTCTTCATGATCGACCGATCCTAGTATCGAAAGTACGGCACCTCCGGGATCTGCACACGTTCGGCTCGGTGACGTCCCGCGAACTCTCGATCCAGCTGAGTGTCGAGGGAGAGCTTCGTCAGCACGATGGCGTGATGATGGTGATGATGATGCTACCATCACAGGGCTTCGCCTAAGCACTACGATGATATGACCGAGGTGGATTATGGTGGAGGGGGGCACCGCACACGGCTAAGGGATCAATGATCAACTTGTGTGTCTATGGGGTGCCCCCTCCCCCATATATAAAGGAGTGGAAGAGGGGGAGGGGGGCCTCTCTAGGCGCGCCCAAGGAGTCCTACTCCCACCGGGAGTAGGATCCCTCCCCATTCCCTTTGTTGGTTTTAGGAGAGAAGGAAGGAGAGGGAAGAAGGAAGGAAAGGCCCCCTCCCAATTCGGATTAGGCTTGGGGGGCGCGCCCCCTCCTTTGCTTATTTCCCCTCTCTTCCACTAAGGCCCAATAAGGCCCATATACCTCCCGGGGGGTTCCGGTAACCTCCCGGTACTCCGGTATACTCCCGATTCCACCTGGAACCATTTCTATATCCAAACATAGGCTTCCAATATATCGATCTTTATGTCTCGACCATTTCGAGACTCCTCGTCTTGTTCGTGATCAAATCCTGGACTCCGAACTACCTTCGGCACATCAAAACACATAAACTCATAATACTGATCATCATCGAACGTTAAGCGTGCGGACCCTACGGGTTTGAGAACTATGTAGAGATGACCGAGACATGTCTCCGCTCAATAACCAATAGAGGAACCTGGATGCTCATATTGATTCCTACATATTCTACAAGGATCTTTATCGGTCAAACCACATAACGATATACATTGTTCCCTTTGTCATCGGTATGTTACTTGCCCGAGATTTGATCATCGGTATCCCAATACCTTGTTCAATCTCGTTACCGGCAAGTCTCTTTACTTGTTCTATAATGTTCCATCCCGTAACTAACCCATTAGCTACATTGCTTACAAGGCTTATAGTGATGTACATTACCGAGAGGGCCCAGAGATACCTCTCCGACAATCAGAGTGACAAATCTAATCTTGATCAATGCCAACTCAACAAACACCATCGGAGACACCTGTAGAGCACCTTTATAATCACCCAGTTACGTTGTGGCATTTGGTAGCACACAAATTGTTCCTCAGGTATTTGGGAGTTGCATGATCTCATAGTTATAGGACCATGTATAGTTATGGAGAAAGCAATAGCAACAAACTAAACGATCATCGTGCTAAGCTAACGGATGGGCCAAGTCAATCACATCATTCTGTAATGATGTGATCCCATTAATCAAATGACAACTCATGTCTATGGTTAGGAAACATAACCATCATTGATTCAACGAGCTAGTCAAGTAGAGGCAAACTAGTGACACTTTGTTTGTCTATGTATTCACACATGTACTAAGTTTCTGGTTAATACAATTCTAGCAGGAATAATAAACATTTATCATGATATAAGGAAATATAAATAACAACTTTATTATTGCCTCTAGGGTATATTTCCTTCAGTCTCACTTGCACTAGAGTCAATAATCTAGTTCACATCATTATGTGATTTAACATCAATAGTTCACATCTTTATGTGATTAACACCCAAAGGGTTTACTAGAGTCAATAATCTAGTTCACATTGCTATGTTATTAACACCCAAAGAGTGATCATGTTTTGCTTGTGAGAGAAATTTAGTCAACGGGTCTGCCACATTCATAGTTGTATGTATTTTGCAAATTTCTATGTCTACAATGCTTTGCACAGAGCTACTCTAGCTAATTGCTCCCACTTTCAATATGTATCTAGATCGAGACTTATAGTCATCCAGATCGGTGTCAAAGCTTGCATCGATGTAACTCTTTACGACGAACTCTTTGTCATCTCCATAACCGAGAAACATTTCCTTATTCCACTCAAGATATTTTTGACCGCTGTCCAGTGATCCACTCCTGGATCACTGTTGTACCCTCTTGCCAAACTTATGGTGAGGTACACAATAGGTCTGGTACACAGCATAGCATACTTTATAGAACTTATGACTGAGGCATAGGGACTGACTTTTCACTCTCTTTCTATTTTCTGCCATGGTCGGGTTTTGAGTCTTTACTCAACTTCACACCTTGTAATACATGCAAGAACCCTTTCTTTGCCTAATCCATTTTGAACTTCTTCAAAACTTTATCAAGGTATGTGCTTTGTGAAAGTCCAATCAAGCGTCCTGATCTATCTATATAGATCTTGATGCCTAATATATAAGCAGCTTCATCGAGGTCTTTCATTGAAAAATTCTTATTCAAGTATCCTTTTATGCTATTTAGAAATTCAGTATCATTTCTGATCAGCAATATGTCATCTACATATAATATCAGAAATGCTATGGAGCCCCCACTCACTTTCTTGTAAATACAGGCTTCTCCAAAATTCTGTACAAAACCATATGCTTTGATCGCACTATCAAAGCGTATATTCCAACTCTGAGAGGCTTGCACCAGTCCATAAATGGATCGTTGGAGCTTGCACACTTTGTTAGCACCTTTTGGATCGACAAAACCTTCTGGTTGCATCATATACAACTCTTCTTTAAGGTATCCATTAAGGAATGCAATTTTGACATCCATTTGCCAAATTTCATTGATATAAAATGCGGCAATTGCTAACATGATTCGGACGGACTTAAGCATCGCTACGGGGAGAAGGTCTCATCGTAGTCAACTCCTTGAACTTGTTGAAAACCTGTCGCAACAAGTCGAGCTTTGTAGACAGTAACATTACCGTAAGCGTCAGTCTTCTTCTTGAAGATCCATTTATTCTCTATGGCCTGCCGATCATCGGGCAAGTCAACCAAAGTCCATAGTTTGTTCTCATACATGGATCCCATCTCAGATTTCATGGCCTCATGCCATTTTGCGGAATCTGGGCTCATGATCGCTTCCTCATAGTTCGTAGGTTCGTCATGGTCAAGTAACATGACTTCCAGAACAGGATTACCGTACCACTCTGGTGCAGATCTTACTCTGGTTGACCTACGAGGTTCGATAGTAACTTGATCAGAAATTTCATGATCGTCATCATTAGCTTCCTCACTTGCTGGTGTAGGAATCACTGGAACTGATTTCAGTGATGAACAATTTTCCAATAAGGGAGAAGGTACAATTACCTCGTCAAGTTCTACTTTCCTCCCACTCACTTCTTTCGAGAGAAACTCCTTCTCTAGAAAGGATCCATTCTTAGCAACGAATATATTGCCTTCAGATCTGTGATAGAAGGTGTACCCAACAGTCTCCTTTGGGTATCCTATGAAGACACATTTCTCCGATTTGGGTTTGAGCTTATCAGGTTGAAGATTTTTCACAAAAGCATCGTAGCCCCAAACTTTAAGAAACGACAGATCGGGTTTCTTGCCAAAGCACGGTTCATAAGGTGTCGTCTCGACGGATTTAGATGGTGCCCTATTTAATGTGAATGCAGTTGTCTCTAAAGCGTAACCCCAAAATGATAGCGGTAAATCAGTGAGAGACATCATAGATCGCACCATATCTAGTAAAGTAAGATTATGACGTTCGGACACACCATTATGTTGTGGTGTTCCAGGTGGCGTGAGTTGCGAAACTATTCCACATTGTTTCAAATGAAGACCAAACTCATAACTCAAATATTCGCATCTGTGATCGGATCGTAGAAACTTTATTTTCTTGTTACAATGATTTTCCACTTCACTCTGAAATTCTTTGAACTTTTCAAATGTTTCAGACTTATGTTTCATTAAGTAGATATACCCATATCTGCTCAAATAAACTGTGAAGGTCAGAAAATAACGATACCCGCCACGAGCCTCAACACTTATCGGATCGCATACATCAGTATGTATCATTTCCAATAAGTCAGTTGCTCGCTCCATTGTTCTGGAGAACGGAGTCTTGGTCATCTTGCCCATGAGGCATGGTTCACAAGCATCAAGTGATTCATAATCAAGTGATTCCAAAAGTCCATCGGCATGGAGTTTCTTCATGCACTTTACACCAATATGACCTAAACGGTAGTGCCACAAATAGGTTGCACTATCATTATTAACTTTGCATCTTTTGGCTTTAATATTATGAATATGTGTATCACTACGATCGAGATTGAATAAACCATTCGCCTTGGGTGTATGACTAAAGAAGGTTTTATTCATGTAAACAGAATAACAATTATTCTTTGACTTAATGAATAACCGTATTGCAATAAACATGATCCAGTCATATTATGCTCAACGCAAACACCAAATAACATTTATTTTAGGTTCAACACTAATCCCAAAGGTAAAGGGAGTGTGCGATGGTGATCTTATCAACCTTGGAATCATTTCGAACACACATCGTCACCTCGTCCTCAACTAGTCTTTGTTCATTTTGCAACTCCTGTTTCGAGTTACTACTCTTAGCAACCGAACTAGTATCAAATATTCAAATACCGAGGGGTTTGCTATAAACACCAATAAAGTACACATCAATAACATGTATATCAAATATACCTTCGTTCACTTTGCCATCCTTCTTATCCGCCAAGTATCTAGGGCAGTCCACTTCCAGTGACCATTTCCTTTGCAGTAGAAGCACTTAGTTTCAGACTTGGGTCTAGCTTTGGGGTTCTTCATGGGAGTGGCAACTTGCTTGCCATTCTTCTTGAAGTTCCCTTTCTTTCCCTTGCCCTTTTACTTGAAACTAGTGGTCTTTTCAACCATCAACACTTGATGTTTTTTTCTTGATTTCTACCTTCGCTGATTTCAGCATCGCGAAGAGCTTTGGGAATCGTTTCCGTTATCCCTTGCATATTATAGTTCATCATGAAGTTCTAGTAACTTGGTGATAGTGACTAGAGAACTCTGTCCATCACTATCTTATCGGGAAGATTAACTCCCACTTTATTCAAGTGATTGTAGTACTCAGACATTTTGAGCACATGCTCACTCGTTGAGCTATTCTCCTCCATCTTGTAGGCAAAGTACTGTCAGAGGTCTCATACCTCTTGACACGGGCATGAGTATGAGATACCAATTTCAACTCTTGGAACATCTTATATGCTCTGTGGCGTTCAAAACATTTTTGAAGTCCCGGTTCTAAGCCATAAAGCATGGTGCACTAAACTATCAAGTAGTCATCATACCAAGCTTGTCAAACATTCATAACATCTGCATCTGCTCCTACAATAGGTATGTCACCTAGCGGTGCATCAAGGACATAATTCTTCTGTGCAGCAATGAGGATAATCCTCGGATCATGGACCTAGTCGGCATCATTGCTACTATCATCTTTCAACATAGTTTTTCTGTAGGAACATATCAAAAATAAATCGGGAGCTACATTGCGAGCTATTGATCTACAACATAGTTATGCTAATACTATTAGGACTAAGTTCATGATAAATTAAAGTTCAATTAATCATAATACTTAAGAACTCCCACTTAGATAGACATCCCTCTAGTCATCTAAATGATCACGTGATCCAAATCAACTAAACCATGTTCGATCATCACGTGAGATGGAGTAGTTTTCAATGGTGAACATCACTATGTTGATCATATCTACTATATGATTCACGCTCAACCTTTCAATCTCAGTGTTCCGAGGCCATATCTGCATATGCTGGGCTCGTCAAGTGTAACCCGAGTATTCCGCGTGTGCAAAACTGGCTTGCACCCATTGTATATGAACGTAGAGCTTATCACACCCGATCATCACGTGGTGTCTCGGCACGGCGAACTGTCGCAACAGTGCATACTTAGGGAGAACACTTATACCTTGAAATTTAGTGAGAGATCATCTTATAATGCTACCGCCGAACTAAGCAAAATAAGATGCATAAATATAAACATCACATGCAATCAAAATATGTGACATGATATGGCCATCATCATCTTGTGCCTTTGATCTCCAAAGTACCGTCATGATCTCCATCATCACCGGCATGACACCATGATCTCCATCATATTGATCTCTATTAACATGTTGTCACATGGTCGTCTCGCCAACTATTGCTTTTGCAACTATTGCTATCGCATAGCGATAAAGTAAAGAAATTGTATGGCGCTTGCATCTCATGCAATAAAGAGACAACCATAAGGCTTCTGCCAGTGGCCGATAACTTCGTTACAAAATATGATCATCTCATACAATAAAATTTAGCATCATGTCTTGACCATATCACATCACAACATGCCCTGCAAAAACAAGTTAGACATACTCTACTTTGTTGTTGCAAGTTTTACGTGGCTGCTACGGGCTAAGCAAGGACCGTTCTTACCTACGCATCAAAAACCACAACGGGGCATATTGATTGCTTTTTGATCTTCAGAAAGAACCATGTTCATTGAATCCGATTCAACTAAACTTGGAGAAACTGACACCCACCAGCCACCTATGTGCAAAGCACGTCGGTAGAACCAGTCTCGCGTAAGCGTACGCGTAATGTCGGTCTGAGCCGCTTCATCCAACAATACCACCGAATCAAGAAACAACTAGTGACGGCAAGCAATATGTATATACCCACGCCCACAACTCCTTTGTGTTCTACTCGTGCATATAACATCTAAGCATAGACCTGGCTCGGATGCCATTGTTGGGGAACGCAGTAATTTCAAAAAAAATCCTACGCACACGCAAGATCATGGTGATGCATAGCAACAAGAGGGGAAGAGTGTTGTCCACGTACTCTCGTAGACTGTAAACGAAAGCGTTATGACAACGCGGTTGATGTAGTCGTATGTCTTCACGATCGACCGATCCTAGTACCGAAAGTACGACACCTCCGCGATCTGCACACGTTCGGCTCGGAGACGTCCCACAAACTCTCGATCCAGCTGAGTGTCAAGGGAGAGCTTCGTCAGCACGATGGCATAATGACGGTGATGATGATGCTACCGTCGCAGGGCTTCGCCTAAGCACTACGATGATATGACCGAGGTGGATTATGGTGGAGGGGGGCAACGCACACGGCTAAGGGATCAATGATCAACTTGTGTGTCTATGGGGTGCCCTCCTCCCCTGTATATAAAGGAGTGGAGGAGGGGGAGGGGCGGCCTCTCTAGGCCCGCCCAAGGAGTCCTACTCCCACCGGGAGTAGGATCCCCCCTTCCCTTTGTTGGTTTTAGGAGAGAAGGAAGGAGAGGGAAGAAGGAAGGAAAGGGGGGCTGGGCCCCCTCCCAATTCGGATTGGGCTTGGGGGCGCCCCCTCCTTTGCTTCTTTCCCCTCTCTTCCACTAAGGCCCAATAAGGCCACCTCTCGGGGGGTTCCGGTAACCTCCCGGTACTCCGGTATACCCCCGATTTCACCCGGAACCATTTCGATGTCCAAACATAGGCTTCCAATATATAGATCTTTACGTCTCGACCATTTCAAGACTCCTCATCATGTCCGTGATCAAATCCGAGACTCCGAACTACCTTCGGTACATCAAAACACGTAAACTCATAATACTGATCGTCACCGAACGTTAAGCGTGCGGACCCTACGGGTTCGAGAACTATGTAGACATGACCGAGACATGTCTCCGGTCAATAACCAATAGCGGAACCTGGATGCACATATTGGTTCCTACATATTCTACGAAGATCTTTATCGGTCAAACCGCATAACGATATATGTTGTTCCCTTTGTCATCGGTATGTTACTTGCCCGAGATTTGATCGTCGGTATCCCAATACCTAGTTCAATCTCATTACCGGCAAGTCTCTTTATAAGTTCCGTAATGTTACATCCCGTAACTAACTCATTAGCTACATTTCTTGCAAGGCTTATAGTGATGTACATTACCGAGAGGGCCCAGAGATACCTCTCCAACAATCGGAGTGACAAATCCTAATCTTGATCCATGCCAACTCAACAAACACCATCGGAGACACCTGTAGAGCACCTTTATAATCACCCAATTACGTTGTGACGTTTGGTAGCACACAAAGTGTTCCTCTGGTATTCGGGAATTGCATGATCTCATAGTTATAGGAACATGTATAGTTATGGAGAAAGCAATAGCAACAAACTAAATGATCATCGTGCTAAGCTAACGGATGGGTCAAGTCAATCACATCATTCTCTAATGATGTGATCCCGTTAATCAGATGACAACTCATGTCTATGGTTAGGAAACATAACCATCATTGATTCAACGAGCTAGTCAAGTAGAGGCAAACTAGTGACACTTTATTTGTCTATGTATTCACATATGTACTAAGTTTTCGGTTAATACAATTCTAGCATGAATAATAAACATTTATCATGATATAAGGAAATATAAATAAGAACTTTATTATTGCCTCTAGGGCATATTTCCTTCAGGAGGCGCATCCCCTTCGTTGGCAAGCCGACTTGGAGGCCTTCCGTGGCCCGTCAGCGTTGGGTGGGGGGAGGTCGCGAAAGCCCTCACTGCAGACGCTAGTGAGGTGGAGTCGCAATCTCCGACGCCGATACGGGTGCCTGGTCAGCAACCCCGGGCACCGCAACCGCGTCGTGGTGGATGTGTCGGGCTTCACCCATGACAGATCCATCGTCGACCTCACGTCATCCGGTGACGTGCAGGCCACGGGCTCCGGCGAGGAAGAGTAGGGCATGAGAGACAGCAACGCCTCGAGTCGAGTGAGCTGGTGTGTGTCCCATGTCCTACTCTGCCTCGCCGGCGACTGCACCAACACTCCGAGGGGCACAGTCGGCCACCGAACATGGACACGGCAGAGCTGGACGAGCTCCAGTCAAAATCAGGTTTCACGTTGTATGTAATTGTATGGATTTGAGGATTCGTAGTTGAGGTATCTGGTTGTGGAAACGATAATTTGTGGTGTCGCTGATCACTGCCTACGGACGCGCTTGAGCATTTGAAGGGTCGGATTTTATGTATCCGGTTGTAGATGCTCTTAGATTTTAGCAGGCACGAGAGGCCCCGTGCTGCCAATAAAAATAGATAGGGTGAAAGAGGATCTCCGTGGCGGATACCTCTTAATGGTTTAAAATTATGCAACCTTTTATCATTGAACATAACTCAAAACGAAACCGAGCTTACCATGCTCATCACCGTGGAAATCCACTAATGTGCAAAGTCCATTTTTTTCCTTGATTTGACAGGTGTTTGTTTTTTCTTTTTCTTTTTTGAGTGGCGACAGGTGTTTGGTTTTTTTTTTGAAGGGGTAAAACCAATTTATTCGTCAAAAGCCACACTCTATGGGATACAAATAGGGTTATGAGGTTGGCCCAACCAAACGTGACGCCTCGGCCCTCTACTTAGAGATAACTTGGCTAATCCATGCGACAGATGTTTGGTAGTACTAGCAGTGTAACGAGTCCTCTCCTATTCGGGGGCGCGTACTCTAGGTAGAGCGCACCCAGGGCTTGTGGGCTGTGGCCCATTTAGAGTAGAGCGTTGCTACGTCTCTGGTTATTTTTTCATAAAATATAAATATAGGTTAAACCTGTAAAAAAAATTGTCTCAAAAAAAAACCTGTAAAAAAATGTTTATTCGCGTTTTATGGAAGGATATAAGGAAAATAACTAAATAATTTTAAAAATATCACAATATTTAAAAACATTCAGTAGTTTATAAAATATACACATATTTTAAAAATATTCATATATTTAATCAAAATACTCATTAAATTTTAAAAACATATTTGGTAATTTAATATATGTTCATATTTATTTACAAAACTTACACTATATTTTAGAAAAAATTCATGGACTCTTTAAAAAATGTATGAAATTTAAAAATTGTTCACAATTTCTCTATTTATTTAAAAAATTTGAGAAGAAAAATAGAATAAATAAAGGGACTTAATAAAAGTAAAGAAAAAGGAGAAACAATAAAAATCCATGTGCTAATGACTAGCACAACCATCACGGGTACAACATGTTTTGTACTTAAATAAATGTTCGTATTTCGTTAACAAAATTTTCACTCTCTTTTCAAAATATGTTCATGTACTTTCTTAAAAAGGCATGAAATTTAAAAATTGTTCACAATTTATTGTAAAAATTCACTAATTTTGAGACGGAAGGTAAAATAAGTAAAAGTACACATTAAAAGTAAAGGAAAAGGGAAAAAGGAAAACCATACAATATTTTAGAAATATTCACATATTTTAGGAACGTCCATATATTTTATAAAATGTGCGTTGACTTCTAAAAAGTGTTTAATTTTTTTAGGCTATCTAAAAAGCATTTAGTAATCTAATAAATTTTCGTGTTTGTTTGACAAAACCTTCACTCTCTTTTTAGAAAAATGTTCATGGACTTTTCTTCTAAAATGCTTGAAATTTAAAAATTGTTTGTAATTTATTAAAAATCACGAATTTAAATATGGAAAATAAAAATGTAAAAAATTGAATTAAATGAAAAGGAGAAACAATAAAATGACATGCGCTAACCTTCACTATCTTTTTAAATATGTTCATGGACTTCTTTGAAATGCATGAAAATTAAAAAAGAATCAAATTTTGAAAATTCACTAATTTTGAGAAGTAAAATAAAATAAATAAAAGGACACGAGACAAGTAAATAAAATGGATTTTTTATGGCAATCATACAATATTTTTTGAAAACATTCACATTTTTCTTGAAATATTCTATGAAAATATTCATTAACTTCTAAAATATGTTTGTTAATTTAATAAATGTTCATATTTGTTTAACAAAACCTTCGACATATTTTTAGAATATGTTCAGATTTTTTAAAATGCATGATATTTCAATATTGTACGTATTTGCTTTTATAAAGATCATGAATTTTGAGTGCACAATAAAAAATAATAAAAGGATATAATAAAATTAAATAAAATGTAGAAACAATAAAAAACCATGAGCCTCTTTTTTTATCGTTTTGGGGCTACAAGCCTCTTTCGTGGCCTAATGCTCTATTTTTGAAGGGTTGTATCGCTTTTTGCCCGCAGTTTTTTTCTCACTCTCTTTTATTTTCTTTTAGCGCTATTACTTTTTTCTCTCAATCTTTTTCAAACACAGTACAAACGTAGATGTACATACATATGCACATACGCTCATTCATATGAATAGGCATACACACCCTACTCCTATGAGCATCTTCAGGAGATTGAGTCACTACATACGCCCTACTCCCTTTGAATAGTCCCACATCAGCAGTCATGTAGTGACTCAATCTCCTGAAGATTGAGTCACTACATACACCCTACTCCTATGAGCATCTTCAGGAGATTGAGTCACTACATACGCCTTTTGTTAAAGAATGGACTTCAAAATTAGTTTCCCTTTGCCCGGCTAGTGTGCGCGCTAGCGCTCTGACCCGCCTGAGCCTGCTAAGAGCAACTTTAACAAACCCCAAATATCTCGCGAACCCGCAAAATTTCGGCGAGTATATGAAATTGGCCCAATTTTCTGGTCAGAACAGAGCCTGTATATTTGTCCGGTCCGTAAAAATTTTTTACCGCGGCCTGTAAACCGCCCCCCCTCCGAAGCAGTATCTCTACAGGTTTGCGGGGCAGATACGGGTTGAAACCCTATCCCCCGCCGCCGCGTTTCACCGCAATTCCCCACTCCCTTCCTCGCATTTCTCGCCACTGGTGAGCCCGTTTCCGCCTCCAGCCACCATGTGGGGCCGTATGTGGAGCTCCGGCCGTAGCTTCGGTGGGGGCGGCGAACCCAAGCGCGAGCGATGTGTCTGCGCGGACGGCGCGAGGAAGCGTGCGGCCAAGAAGTGGACCAACCAAGGCCTCGAGCCGCTGGCGTCACTCCTCCATCGCGAGACGGAGGAGTACGACCGCCGGCATGAGCTCCTCCGGTCGCCCTCCTCGACCGTGGGCTCTTCCTCCGCCGCGAGGGGTCGTTCCGGCGCGACGCTTTCTCCCCATGAAGAGAGATCGAGCTCGTCGCCGTCAAGCAGGAGCCGAAGGAGATCGAGCGCCGAGGCGTCGTCGGGCCCGAAGATTTTGTGGCCGATGTCGACGCGGTCACGGCTGCCATTGCCGAATGAAGCTTGCGCGAGGAGGTGAAGTGCCGGCACCACGACGAGGAGCTCGAAGACCTCATCCTCAAGTAGGCGGTCGCGACCAACCTTGCTGCGAAGGACAAAGACGACAAGTGGCGGCGCATCCGCGAGAAGCAAAGGCAGAAGTTCATCGATCTTGTCAGCTCTGACGAGGCGGACTAAGAACCTCCACCGCATCGTCCTCGGCCCGCGAGCTCGTTCATTTTTGTACATCGACCTTGGCCTCGCCGTCGCGAGATCCCCCACCCCCTAGTACTAGTGGTACAATGTAGTATATATGATCATGTAGTATGTGATGAATTAGTGTGGTTGTAATTTTTCCCGCGATTTTTTTAAGTTATACAGTTTTATATACGGATCTACTCTGCCGCGTATGATTCCGACCCGTAAAACAGTTCCACGTTAAACTGTAAACGCCGTATACGGGTCAGCTTTTTACAGGGTCCGCTGCAGATGCTCTAATCAGAGGTTTCTCAAAAGAAAAGAAAAATGGACAACAACCGATCCTTGGTCGTCGCAGAAAGAAAAATAACAATCGAATATCCAATGACTGAACCTTTCGTCTATGTCTCCGCCATAGTTACCAGGGTCAAAACCAGCCGCCAAATCATGGTTGGTGGAATGGATCAGAAGCCGGAGCACGTCTTCGTCGCGTGGTTTCTCCGCGCGCGTCGCCCGCCTGCCTGGTCAGCGCGGCCTGGAGCTCCCAGCCGGGTCGCCGTCCTCTCCTCACCAACCGCCAGACTCCGGTACCACCGTACTTAATAGAGACTCCCATCGGACAGGGAGAGGATATTTTCGGTGAGAGGGACCAAAGCAGACCCGCGGAGGGAAGGCCATGGAGGACGGAGGCCTGCGCGCGAGCATTCTCGTCAAGGTACATCTAACTAGCAGATCCGACCCCGAGCCTTTCCATTTTAATTTTTTTGTCGGTGAATTTGCTTGCTGGGGTTCCCTGGGGCGAAATGTGGAGCAGAAATTGTTGGTGGATTTGATTGTATATATTACTGTATATCGTAACTTCCTAAGACTGATTGCTGTTGCGCGCTGGGGAACATTGTATTTCTGATGCTAACATCATAATCAGGGAGTGCGCATATGGAGTCTATTTCGGGATGCTATTTGTTTTGCACAACTTGGGTTAGGTTAGTTGCACCCCTTGACATGAATATCATTGATAGACGAAGGGTAGTTGATACAAATTTCAGAACCTGAGAAGATTGATGCAATGTTAAGCGTTTATTTCTCCCAGTAATGGATTCATCAAGGAACATAGAGTTAGACTGTTGGGCTTAGGAAAATTATGTACTAGGCTGTCTTTGATTTACTCCTCACAAACAATGCTTATGTTGAGACATGGCCTTCTATCAGGATGGTGCAACATGCCATGGTGAAGAATCACAGTCTCTACTGGAAGTATCTCAACACCCAGAACTTAAACCTAGAGGTTCTGACTGGAGACCACCTGCAATCATTCTTGGTGAGCCTTGTATTAAGCATATTTTTGCTTCTTTAAAGTCACAATCTTCTTCCTTGAAGACCATGGAAGAGCTGACAACCAAATCATATAGTCGTATATATGGAGCATCCTTTTTAACATTCTTTAGCATGACATGACCTCAGATCGCATGGTTAGTTGCTCTATTCCTGATTCTGCTAGGATAGCTATTCTTGGCATCCAAGGCATGTTCATAGTATTCTTCTATTTCACAGTTATCTTCCTGGGTGATATTCTCTTTGTTTCTGCTGGTTCTCATGCATTAGAAGGATACTGATTGACTAAAACCTGCAGGACTTGAATGCTTGGAGAGTATGGCTTTCAATGGCATCGCCACAAACCTAGTTGTGTATATCCGCTCAGTTCTCCATGGTGGCATTGCCTCAAGTGCTTCAATTGTTTCTCTTTGGTATGGGACTAGCTTCTTTGTGCCTATACTTGGAGCAGGCATAGCGGATGCTTACTGGGGAAATTACAAGACTGTCTTGATCTCCCTTGTTATGTACCTACTTGTAAGATCAGTCTTCCTGCTAAGCCCATAGACCTTATTCATATTTCAATCCTCTTTCTTATGTTTGTGAAATATTTTTACTAATCTAACCATTCTGTTGATGAATACTACTGAGGGAAAGATTATGATGAAATACTGTTGCGTATTGCAGGGCATGGTACTCATTACAGTTGGATCATTTATACCTTCTGCTCCAGCCTTATGCAACTTAGGCTCATGCTCGTCATCAAAAGGAACTGAGAATCTAATTTTCTTCTCGGGTTTGTATCTATCTGCTGTTGGTTGTGGAGGAGTAAGGTCCGCATTGCTTCCACTTGGGGCAGACCAATTCAACAATGAGAACAGTCTAGATACGCCAAAGAGGAGGAATTTCTTCAGTTTGTTTTATATCTGTGTCATCTTTGGTGTGATTACTTCTGGCACCATTGTAGTCTGGGTTCAGGAAAATGTGAGCTGGGCTATAGGATATGGTATTGCTACCACATGCATAGCTCTGGCTTTGGTAGGCTTTGTGGCCGGAACACCAATATTCCGGCGGCGTGAGCCTAGTGGTTCCCCAATGAAGAGTATTTTCCAGGTTACTTTTGCTACTTTTAAGAACATGAGCTTAGAAATCCCTGCCGATAGCTCTCTTCTTTATGAGGCCAGGAGCAAGAACACACACAAGAGAGGACCGAGATTAGCTCATACTGATGATTTCAGGTACTGCACTGCCTGTTTTTTGTTACTTATTCAGTGAAATTTGCACATATGGTACGTTACCTTTATTTACATTTTGTAGCTCCAATTGAAGTAATCATGTCCGTGCTAAGTAAGCTGTTAATTATCTAATAATTTCTTAAAGAGAAGTCAGCATAAAAAATCATTGATTATGGATCAACATAATATGTACCTCATTAAGCTTATGAAGGGAAGTTGGAGAGAAAGGTACTCCCGAGACACTAAAAAAATGCAGTTATTTTATCACAAAGCAACATACTTTTACTGTCATTGCGTTACTATCCTATGGTTTTGTATGAAGTCGGCAACGAATGTTCACATATCATATCACTAATCCTATCTTTTTTCTCAGGTTCTTGGATAAGGCAGCCGTTATTTCTGATCTTCCCTTTGACAACAGCAGTTGCCAAAGTTCTTGGAGGATCTGTACTGTAACTCAAGTCGAGGAATTGAAAATACTAATCCGACTGCTTCCAATTTGGGCGACTGGAGTATTCTTTGCTTCTGCAATCTCACAAATGCACACTACCTTCATTCAGCAGGGAACCGTGATGAACACCAAGATTGGCTCGCTGTCCATTCCACCAGCTTCCTTGTATTCCTTTGAAGTGATATGTGTGACACTTTGGGTTCTTCTTATGAACAAAGTCATTGTACCAGCGACCAGGACATTCTTCACAAGTGGAGCGGAGCTAACACAGTTGCAGAGGATCGGGATTGGCCGTTTCCTAATGATCTTTGCCATGGCAATGGCTGCTCTTTTAGAAGCAAAGAGGCTAGAGAGCGTCCAGCATGGCAATCCATTAAGCATCATGTGGCAGCTGCCGCAGTACTTCGTCATCGCTGGGGCAGAATGCTTCGTCATCATTGCTCAGCTGGAGTTCTTCCATGGCCAGGCACCTGACTCCATGAAGAGCATGTTGACGGCGTTTGCGTTGCTCACCACTGCTCTCGGCAACTACTTGAGCTCAGCTATCATCACCCTTATTGCGAGGCTGACTAGGGAATGGCAGAGCCCTGGATGGATACCTGATGACCTGAACGAAGGGCACCTTGACTACTTCTACTGGTGCCTTACAGCCATCTCATTTGTGAATTTTATTGTCTATGTCTATTTTGCTAGTAAATACAGATTAAAGAAAATTGTTATTGATGGCTAAAATCCATTGTAACCACACCACACCAATTGAAAGTGTATATATAGGCCACAGAACTAGAAAAACATTTTCTGTATCCAGAAATCGGCTTAGGGTATCTGAGAATGATGTGTTGTGTTGATAATACCGTGATGGCACCTTCAGAAAGATGATTTTGTGAAGTTCTGAATGCTGCGAAGAGTGTCGATCTTACACACCTCCTAGCATTTCTAATGGCTGTTCTCCTGTTCATGTTCAGGATACAATACACGTACAGTTTACAAATGTTTGTATGCAACATTTGCTTTAGTTTATATTCATATTTTGGGAAACGTTTGTACTCATCCGGCTGATCTTTCGGTGTGTGTCAACCGTCTCCGTGGGCGTTCGATCAGTTTTGATCGGATGGCCAGGAGCCACCCTCATCTACTTCACGTTCTTGCAACTCCACCCATGTTCCAGAAGCACTTCTGCAACTTAGCACTTGCTGCAGAAGGACTACATGGCCAGGTACGCGGGTGCTCGCCTGTGCTCGCTGTCGGCCCCTCCAACAGTCGTCGTTCGCCGGCGAGGCAGACCTTCGCCGTCCCAATTTCATCCCTCATATTTTCTTTCATCGTCTCACTTGTCATCGGCTTGGCAGCCGGCCGCCCTGCCGCTCGCATCTCCGTGCCCTACATCTAGATCGGGATCGCCAAGCCACCACCCGATGTCGGCGAAAGTGCCTGAGATCCGTGCAGCCCAGTCATCGTTTCAGTGGCGCGTGGCCTATCTGTCGATGATGTCGGTGTCAGGGGAACCCTCCCTGCTGATCTGTCCCGGCCCTGCACGGCATCTTTGTGAAACAAAGCCATTGTTGCAATAGTTGTTTATAAAATAAAGCTCTTGTTGCAAAGAAGGGACCCATACGCAGAGATGCTTTTGCAACGTCACCAATGTTTATGAAACAAAGCTCTTGTTACAATAGTCATCTATGTGTTTCTGAAATAAAGCCCTTGCTACAATAGTCACCGTTGTTTCCGAAACAATACCCTTTTTGCAAAGACAACCTAGATCGGACCTTTGTTGCAAAAAGAAATTGCGACAAGACCTCTGTTACAAAAAATTAAAAAGTACATGCTCGTGTCGCGTGATCTTTAAAATTCTGCAACAAGACCTTTGTTGCGAAAAAAATCTGAAGCAAGATGTCTGTTGCAGAAAATAAAAAAATACAAGCACGGACGATCTTTAAAATTTCCGCAACAAGATCTGTGTTGTAAAAAATTCCCGCAATAAGATCTTTGTTGCAAAAAAATAAAAAAAATACACTCTCGGGTGATTGCAACAAGCAGTCTGTTACAGAAACACCACTCTTATTATAAAGGGTGGCTGCTTATGTTTGTAGATCGGACGATCATTAATGTGTCCATCCAATAGTCAGCGAGGTGGCGGATCTTTTTTAATTTCCGCCGGCGGACGCGTAGCGCCGCCCTTATATTTTACATTTGATATGAAGTTACCAATTAGACCAGCAGATGGATTGATTAGCTGGCTGCAATTAGCAGCGTACTCTTTTCGTGTATACGAAGCCACTTAATATTGTCTTACGTCAAACATATTTAAGTTTGACCAAGTTCATAAAGAAAATCAATCTACAATTCTAGTTCAATATCATTAAACCTATCAACAAATATATTTTCATAGTATATCCGTTAAGTGTCGTGGATGTTTACTTTTCTATAAAGTTAGTCAAACATAAATAAGTCTAGTCTAAAACACAACCCTGAACTATAAAACCGTCTAATTTACGACCCTCAACTTTCAAAACCGGACAAAAAACAACCTTGGAGTGGTTTTTGACTGGTTTTGACCAGTCAATAGTCTAGTCAGCGTCAAGTCATCCACAAAAAATTAGAGGAAAAATTCAAATTCATAGCCATTTTGGGTCAACTTTTTGCCAAAAAAAAGTTTCCAGAAAAAATGAAAAAGTTATAAAAAATCATGTCAACCCTTATATTCAACTTGCGAAAATTTTAACATGTTCTGCCAAGTAGAAAAAAATGAGTGAAAATTCAAATTCAGAGCTATTTTTGGGTCAAATTTTGGCCAAAAAAAAGCCAAGAAAAAATTCTCAAAAATCCACACAACCATTATATTCAACCTGGGAAAGTCTCAACAAGTTTTGCCAAGTAGAAAAATAATTAGTGCAAAAATTCAAATTCAGAGCCATTTTGGTTCAAATTTTGGCCAAAAAAAAGTTTCCAGAGAAAATTGAAAAAATTCCCAAAAATCCACTGAACCCTTACATTCAATCTGTGAAAGTTTTAAGAAGTTTTGCCTGCTGGATAAAAAAACAGAAGCATATTTCAGATTTAGAGATGGTGACATGTGGTATGACTTGGCGCTGACTAGGCTGTTGAGCGGTCAAAACCAGTCAAAAATCACTCAAGGGTTGTTTTTTGTCCGGTTTTAAAAGTTCAGGGTTGTAAATTAGACGATTTCATAGTTCAGGGTTGTGTTTTAGACTTCGGTGATAATTCGAGGTTGTAATATAGACTTATCTCTTTCTTACAAACTTGGTCAAACCTAAATAAGTTTGACTTAAAGTAAGATTAAGTGGCCTTATCTATAATACCTAAATAGTTCATCCTCACTAATCTATTTCTCTTAACATGCAAAATGTCCACATCAGCAAATCTTCCACCTCAGCAAATCAGCCATGTCAAAAAAATCAACAATTCGTTGGATATTTTTCGTAGTACATGGTCACCACCAAAGCAAGCCAACGTTTCCTATTCACGGCACATCCTAATTGGAGCAAAATAAAAGAGCCCCAGGCACGCACGTGTCATCTTAGATCAACTAACATCCGTCTAAACATGAGAGTCTCTCTACCATGCAACATGCATAGTGGATTTTAAATTTCAGCACATGTAATTTATGGTATGTTCAACCTTTTTATTTTATTACTGTTTAGTTTAAATCTTAAGGGTGAGTTTATATTGTGTGCAATATTTAGAAATCAAATATCTAATCCTGTGGCAACACACGGAGTATTATCTAGTATACATAAAAGGAGGGAGTTTTTGTAGAGCAGAGGCGCTTGCCCGGTCTTAACGATGAGGCACTTAGGTTTTACAACACAAGGGTCAGAAATAAAAAAACAGAAAATAACAGAAAGTGGTAGTCTAATACATGGCCATATGGTGCCAACAACGAGTGACACAGCGCCTACCTCCTACAACTAACTCAAGGGTGAAGCTGCATGCCGCACTCCGTACTCCCAGACCAGAGCAAAAGGATATGCTCCTAGTCGCCTTGTCATGGCGCCGCCCGAAGCTGCCAACATTTGGCGCGCATTTTGTCAATAAAGACCTCAACATGCGAGCGGTCGTGTGGTTTCTCCATAGGTTTTCACAAGTGTAAAAACACAATAGTTTTATATGAGACATCAGACAGGTGCTTGAAGAATCACCCCTCCATCACCACTTTATTCCTAGTAGTCCAAAGCGTCCACGCCATGGCCGCAAAACCTACCCAGACTAGCTGCTTATCCGGTCGTTAGTTCCCTGGATCAGGTTATAGACATCATAGAAACTCGTCAGGTTCCATGAGCAACATGTTGCCTCCGTTACTGCATTCTAGGCATATATTGTCGTGATGTATCAAAAAAGTGGTCGCAATTCTCGTCCTTCGCACACCAAACACACTTGTTGTTTCTTGGGCCAGCACTTGGTCTCCGCTTGGTATATGGTTACAGGTGACTTGCCAAAGGAAGATTTTTATTTTAGATGGAATCCTCGCTTTCCAAATTCCTTGGAGGTCACAAGGAGGTGCTACTTGAAAGATTGCTCGGTATAGGGACCCAGTTTAAAAGTCATCAAATGGTTCAAGCTTCCAGCTAACCAAGTCTGCACCCTCAGAAATTGGTAGTGTGTGAGGTCATGGCGTAGTTCGTTCCACTTCTCTCTCTCTCTCTCTGGTTGCCCTAGGGCCTAACTGAATAGTGGCTTCCAGCACGTGCCATTACAACACGCGGCCACCGAGGCTTCAGGCTGCAGGGCGATCACAAAAAGCCTGGGGTAGCATTCTCCTAGCGGGCGATCTTGGCACCAAACATCCATCCAAAATTGGGTCAACTGCCCGTTGTGGATCTGGAATCTTGTTCCTAATCACAAAAGATGTTGGACTTTGCCCACAACCTTGACAAACTGTGATTTACTATGGCCGACAGGAACCGAAGTGCCTCCATTTGTCAAGTCTTTATTTTTAAAGATAGTCAGCCATAACCCTCCCTAGTCGGTAATGATTTTCCATATCCACTTGGCTATGAGACACCAATTCATTATATTAGTGTTGATTACGCCTAACCCTCTAGCTTCTTTTGATGAGCAACTGGTCACCCAATTTACCATATGGTATTTTTGTTTGCTCGTTTCCTTTTTACCAAAAGAAACGAGATTGCGCCCTATCCATTTTATCATGCACCCCATCTTGTAGGAGGTAAGATCCCATCAAATACATGGGGATGTTAGTTAGACAACAAGGGTTAGTCTCCCTCCAAAGGCCAACAATTTTCCTTGCCAAGGTTCAACCCTAGTTGCCACCCTTTCCACAATGGGATCAAAATCCGCGATAGCCAACATCCGGTTGGAAATAGGCATTCCCAAGTATTCAAGTGAATATGATCTTTCATAAGTTACACGATTTAAATTGGAGAACCGACCATGCATTTGGGTAGTTAGTGGAGATATTTGCCAACCAACTAAAAATTAGGTCCAACAATGCTATGTCTCATTGAGACAGATTTTTTTTCTCGAATACGCACGAGTCTGCGTATCATAAATTAAAGAAGAGAATGGGGAAGATCCCTTCCACACAGTTTTACATTTACACGTGCAGATACACGCCAACTCCACTCCACTCTTTGAGACAGATTTTTTTCCAACAATCGTTATGGCTGTTGTGATTTCTTCGGTCTTGAAATAGGTATTGTGAGCATGTAGGCAATGTAATGTAGTGCATCGCATAAGTTATGTCAGCTATTGTGTCTTCTCAATTCCAGCTTTTTTTCGCCAGTAGTCGGTGTATTCCATTTTCAAATGCTAGTGAACATCACTTCTTCTAAAATGCAATTTCTGAATGGGAAAAAACTTGAAACCCTTATTTTCTTATTCTTTCCTTAGTAAAATACCCACCCCTTATACTTTGTACTCAACGTCTCTACGATGAAAACATAGTATACATTCTTTTGGAGTGAATTGCATCATAAGTCCCTAAACTATTCTTGGGGTATCAAGTAGGTCCTTGAACTTTCAAAATCGTCATCTAGGTCCTCAAAATGCAATTTGTGGGTCATTCATGCCCTTATCTATTATGACCACGTATGATTGGATAGATGGTGTTGTGGACTAGTGACACATCGGACATGGTGGACTTGGTGACAAACATTCTGCCAAAACTAGTCAGGGTCTTTGCAAAAGAGCCCCTCGATGTGTTTATGGTGATTGAATAGTGTCATCTGATCCATTGCCCCTTATTTTATCCTCCTTCTCTTTGTGTTCTGTTGGGGAACATAGTAATTTCAAAAAAATTCCTACGCACACGCAAGATTATGGTGATGCATAGCAATGAGAGGGGAGCGTGTTGTCTACGTACCCTCGTAGACCGTAAGCGGAAGCGTTAGCACAACACGGTTGATGTAGTCGTACGTCTTCACAATCCGACCGATCCAAGTACCGAACGCACGACACCTCCGAGTTCAGCACACGTTCAGCTCGATGACGTCCCGCGAACTCCAATCCAGTAGAGCTTCACGGGAGAGTTCCGTCAGCACGACGGCGCGGTGACGATGATGATGTTCTACCATCGCAGGGCTTCGCCTAAGCACCGCTACAATATGATCGAGGTGGATTATGGTGGAAGGGGGCACCGCACACGGCTAAGAGATCAAGAGATCAATTGTTGTGTCTATGGGGTGCCCCCTGGCCACGTATATAAAGGAGTGGAGGAGGAGGGGGCCGGCCAAGAGGAGGAGGCGCGCCCAAGGGGGGGCAATCCTACTCCAAGTAGGTTTTGCCCCCCTTTCCTATTCCAACTAGGAGAAGGGGGAAGGAGGAGGTGGAGAGAAGGAAGGAGAAGGGGGCCGCGCCCCTTCCCTTTCCCAATTCGGATTGGGGCAAGGGGGGCTGCACGCCACCTCCTGCTGCCTCTCCTCTTCCACTACTTTGGGCCCATGAGGCCCAATAACCCTCGGGGGGGGGGGGTTCCAGTAACCCCCCGGTACTCCGGTATATATCCGATAACCCCCGGAACCATTCCGGTGTGCGAATATAGTCATCCAATATATCAATCTTCATGTCTCGACCATTTCGAGACTCCTCGTCATGTCCGTGATCACATCCGGGACTCCGAACAACCTTCAGTACATCAAAACTCATAAACTCATAATATAACCGGCATCGAAACATTAAGCGTGCAGACCCTACGGGTTCGAGAACTATGTAGACATGACCGAGACATGTCTCCGGTCAATAACCAATAGCGGAACCTGGATGCTCATATTGGCTCCCACATATTCTACGAAGATCTTTATCGGCCAGACCGCATAACAACATACGTTGTTCCCTTTGTCATCGGTATGTTACTTGCCCGAGATTCGATCGTCGGTATCTCAATACCTAGTTCAATCTCGTTACCGGCAAGTCTCTTTACTCGTTCTGTAATACATCATCCCGCAACTAACTCATTAGTTGCAATGCTTGCAAGGCTTATAGTGATGTGCATTACCGAGTGGGCCCAGAGATACCTCTCCGACAATCGGAGTGACAAATCCTAATCTCGAAATACGCCAACCAACAAGTACCTTCGGAGACACCTGTAGAGCACCTTTATAATCACCCAGTTACGTTGTGACGTTTGGTGGCACACAAAGTGTTCCTCCGGTAAACGGGAGTTGCATAATCTCATAGTCATAGGAACATGTATAAGTCATGAAGAAAGCAATAGCAACAAACTAAACGATCAAATGCTAAGCTAACGGAATGGGTCAAGTCAATCACATCATTCTCCTAATGATGTGATCCCGTTAATCAAATGAAAACTCATGTCTATGGTTAGGAAATATAACCATCTTTGATCAACGAGCTAGTCAAGTAGAGGCATACTAGTGACACTCTGTTTGTCTATGTATTCACACATGTATTATGTTTCCGGTTAATACAATTCTAGCATGAATAATAAACATTTATCATGATATAATGAAATAAATAATAACTTTATTATTGCCTCTAGGGCATATTTCCTTCAGTCTCCCACTTGCACTAGAGTCAATAATCTAGTTCACATCGCCATGTGATTTAACATCAATAGTTCACATCACCATGTGATTAACACCCATAGGGTTTACTAGAGTCAATAATCTAGTTCACATCGCTATGTGATTAATACCCAAAGAGTACTAAGGTGTGATCATGTTTTGCTTGTGAGGGAAGTTTAGTCAACGGGTCTGCCACATTCAGATCCGTATGTATTTTGCAAATTTCTATGTCAACAATGCTCTGCACGGAGCTACTCTAGCTAATTGCTCCCACTTTCAATATGTATCCAGATTTAGACTTAGAGTCATCTGGATCAGTGTCAAAACTTGCATCGACGTAACCCTTTACGACAAACCTTTTGTCATCTTCATAATTGAGAAACATATCCTTATTCCACTAAGGATAATTTTGACCAATGTCCAGTGATCTACTCCTAGATCACTATTGTGCTCCCTTGCCAAACTCAGGGCAGGGTATACAATAGGTCTGGTACACAACATGGCATACTTTATAGAACCTATGGCTGAGGCATAGGCAATGACTTTCATTCTCTCTCTATCTTCTGCCGTGGTCGGGTTTTGAGTCTAACCATATGATCAAAGTGGTTAACTCCCTCAATAAACTTTACCCAGGAAAGTTCTAATTCTTTTGTAAATTCATATGCTCAACTTCACACCTTGTAACACAGGCAAGAACTCATTTTTGACCGTTCCATTTTGAACTACTTCAAAATCTTGTCAAGGTATGTACTCATTAAAAAACTTATCAAGCGTCTTGATCTATCTCTATAGATCTTGATGCTCAATATGTAAGCAGCTTCACCGAGGTCTTTCTTTGAAAAAACTCCTTTCAAACATTCCTTTATGCTTTGCAAAATAATTCTACATTATCTTCGATCAACAATATGTTATTCACATATACTTATCAGAAATGATGTAGTGCTCCCACTCACTTTCTTGTAAATACAGACTTCACCGTAAGTCTGTATAAAACTATATGCTTTGATCAACTTATCAAAGTGTATATTCCAACTCCGAGATGCTTGCACCAGTCCATAGATGGATCGCTGGAGCTTGCATATTTTGTTAGTACCTTAGGATTGACAAAACCTTCTGGTTGCATCATATACAACTCTTCTTTAATAAATCCATTAAGCAATGCAGTTTTGTTTATCCATTTGCCAGATTTCATAAAATGCGGCAATTGCTAACATGATTCAGACAGACTTAAGCATAGATACGAGTGAGAAACTCTCATCGTAGTCAACACCTTGAACTTGTCGAAAACCTTTTTCGACAATTCTAGCTTTGTAGATAGTAACACTACTATCAGCGTCCGTCTTTCTCTTGAAGATCCATTTAATCTCAATGGCTCGCGGATCATTGGTCAAGTCAATCAAAGTCCATACTTTGTTCTCATACATGGATCTCATCTCAGATTTCATGGCCTCAAGCCATTTCGCGGAATCTGGGCTCATTATCGCTTCCTCATAGTACGTAGGTTCATCATGGTCAAGTAATATGACCTCCAGAATAGGATTACCGTACCACTCTGGTGCAGATCTCACTCTGGTTTACCTACGAGGTTCGATAGTAACTTGATCTGAAGTTACATGATCATCATCATTAGCTTCATCACTATTTGGTGTAGTAGTCACAGAAATAGATTTCTGTGATGAACTACTTTCCAATAAGGGAGCAGGTACAGTTACCTCATCAAGTTCTACTTTCCTCCCACTCACTTCTTTCGAGAGAAACTCCTTCTCTAGAAAGGATCCATTCTCGGCAATGAATATCTTGCCTTCGGATCTGTGATAGAAGGTGTACCCAACATTTTCTTTTGGGTATCCTATGAAGACGCACTTCTCCGATTTGGGTTTGAGCTTATCAGGTTGAAACTTTTTCACATAAGCATTGCAACCTCAAACTTTAAGAAACGACAGCTTAGGTTTCTTGCCAAACCATAGTTCATATGGTGTCGTCTCAACGGATTTAGATGGTGCCCTATTTAACGTGAATGTAGCTGTCTCTAATGCATAACCCCAAAACAATAGCGGTAAATCAGTAAGAGACGTCGTAGATTGCACCATATCTAATAAAGTACGGTTACGACGTTCAGACACACCATTACACTGTGGTGTTCCAAGTGGCGTGAGTAGTGAAACTATTTCACATTGTTTTAACTGAAGGCCAAACTCATAACTCAAATATTTTACTTCTGCGATCATATCATAGAAACTTTTATTTTTGTTACGATGATTCTCCACTTCACTCTGAAATTCTTTGAACTTTTAAAATGTTTCAGACTTGTGTTTAATCAAGTAGATATACTCATATCTGCTCAAATCATCTATGAAGATCAAAAAAATAATGATACCTACCGCGAGCCTCAATATTCGTCGGACCACATACATCAGTATGTATGATTTCCAACAAATCTTTTGCTCGCTCCATTATTCCGGAGAACGGAGTCTTAGTCATCTTGCCCATGAGGCATGACTCGCAAGCATCAACTGATTCATAATCAAGTGATTCCAAAAGCCCATCAGCATGGATTTTTCTTTATGCGCTTTACACCAATATGACCTAAACGGCATTGCCACAAATAAGTTGCACTATCATTATTAACTATGCATTTTTTGGCTTCAATATTATGAAAACGTGTATCACCACGATCGAGATCCAACAAACCATTTTCATTGGGTGTATGACCATAGAAGGTTTTATTCATGTAAACAGAACAACAATTATTCTCTAACTTACATGAATAATCGTATTGCAATAAACATGATCCAATCATATTTATGCTCAACGCAAACACTAAATAACATTTATTTTAGGTTTAACACTAATCTTGAAAGGCTAAAAGTATAGGGAGTGTGCGATGGTGATCATATCAATCTTGGAACCATTTCCAATACACATCGTCACTTCACCCTTAACTAGTCTCTGTTCATTCTGCAACTCCCGTTTCGAGTTACTATTCTTAGCAACTGAACTAGTATCAAATACTGAGGGGTTGCTATAAACACTAGTAAAGTACACATCAGTAACATGTATATCAAATATACCTATGTTCATTTTGCCATCCTTCTTATCCGCCAATTACTTGGGGTAGTTCCGCTTCCAGTGACCAGTCCCTTTGCAGTAGAAGCACTCAGTTTCAGGCTTAGGTCCAGACTTGGGTTTTTTCACTTGAGCAGCAACTTGCTTGCCGTTCTTCTTGAAGTTCCCCTTTCTTCCCTTTGTCCCTTTACTTGAAACTAGTGGTTTTGTTTACCATCAACACTTGATGCTTTTCTTGATATCTACCTTCGTCGATTTCAGCATCACGAAGAGTTTGGGAATCGTTTCTGTTATCCCTTGCATATTATAGTTCATCACGAAGTTCTACTAACTTGGTGATGGTGACTAGAGAATTCTATCAATCACTATTTTATCTGGAAGATTAACTCCCACTTGATTCAAGCGATTGTAGTACCCAGACAATCTGAGCACATGCTCACTGCTTGAGCTATTCTCCTCCATCTTTTAGCTATAGAACTTGTTGGAGACTTCATATCTCTCAACTCGGGTATTTGCTTGAAATATTAACTTCAACTCCTGGAACATCCCATATGGTCCATGATGTTCAAAACGTCTTTGAAGTCCCGATTCTAAGCCGTTTAAGCATGGTGCACTAAACTATCAAGTAGTCATCATATTGAGCTAGCCAAACGTTCATAACATCTGCATTTGCTCCTGCAATAGGTTTGTCACCTAGCGGTGCATCAAGGACATAATTTTTCTGTGCAGCAATGAGGATAAACCTCAGATCACGGATCCAATCCGCATCCTTGCTACTAAAATCTTTCAACTTAGTTTTCTCTAGGAACATATCAAAAATAAAACAGGGGAACTAAACGCGAGCTATTGATCTACAACATAGATATGCTAATACTACCAGGACTAAGTTCATAATAAATTTAAGTTCAATTAATCATATTACTTAAGAACCCCCACTTAGATAGACATGCCTCTAATCATCTAAGTGATCACGTGATCCATATCAACTAAACCATAACCGATCATCACGTGAAATGGAGTAGCTTTCAATGGTGAACATCAATATGTTGATCATATCTACTATATGATTCACGCTCGACCTTTCGGTCTCAGTGTTCCGAGGCCATATCTGCACATGCTAGGCTTGTCAAGTTTAACCTGAGTATTCTGCCTGTGCAAAAACTGGCTTGCACTCGTTGTAGATGGACGTAGAGCTTATCACACCCGATCATCACGTGGTGTCTGGGCACGACGAACTTTGGCGACGGTGCATACTCAGGGAGAACACTTTTATCTTGAAATTTAGTGAGAGATCATCTTATAATGCTACCGTCAATCAAAGCAAGATAAGATGCATAAAAGATAAACATCACATGCAATCAATATAAGTGATATGATATGGCCATCATCATCTTATGCTTGTGATCTCCATCTCCAAAGCACCTTCATGATCACCATCATCACCGGCGCGACACCTTGATCTCCATCGTAGTATCGTTGTCGTCTCACCAATCTTATGCTTCCACGACTATCGCTACCGCTTAGTGATAAAGTAAAGCATTACAGGGCGATTGCATTGCATACAATAAAGCAACAACCATATGGCTCCTGCCAGTTGCCGATAACTCGGTTACAAAACATGATCATCTCATACAATAAAATTTAGCCTAAGCACCGCTACGATATGACCGAGGTGGATTATGGTGGAAGGGGGCACCGCACACTGCTAAGAGATCAAGAGATCAATTGTTGTGTCTATGTGGTGCCCCCTGGCCACATATATAAAGGAGTGGAGGAGGAGGGGGCCGACCAAGAGGAGGAGGCGCGCCCAAGGGGGGGCAATCCTACTCCAAGTAGGTTTTGCCCCCCTTTCCTATTCCAACTAGGAGAAGGGGGAAGGAGGAGGTGGAGAGAAGGAAGGAGAAGGGGGGCCGCGCCCCCTTCCCTTTCCCAATTCGGATTGGGGCAAGGGGGGCTGCGCGCCACCTCATGCTGCCTCTCCTCTTCCACTACTTTGGGCCCATGAGGCCCAATAACCCCCGGGGGGGTTCCGGTAACCCCCTGGTACTCCGGTATATATCCAATAACCCCCGGAACCATTCCGGTGTCTGAATATAATCGTCCAATATATCAATCTTCATGTCTCAACCATTTCGAGACTCCTCATCATGTCCGTGATCACATCTGGGACTCCAAACAACCTTCGGTACATCAAAACTCATAAACTCATAATATAACCGGCATTGAAACGTTAAGCGTGCGGACCCTACGGGTTCGAGAACTATGTAGACATGACCGAGACATGTCTCCGGTCAATAACCAATAGCAGAACCTGGATGCTCATATTGGCTCCCACATATTCTACGAAGATCTTTATCGGTCAGACCGCATAGCAACATGCGTTGTTCCCTTTGTCATCGGTATGTTACTTGCCCGAGATTCGATCGTCGGTATCTCAATACCTAGTTCAATCTCGTTACCGGCAAGTCTCTTTACTCATTCCGTAATACATCATCCCGCAACTAACTCATTAGTTGCAATGCTTGCAAGGCTTATAGTGATGTGCATTACCGAGTGGGCCCAGAGATACCTCTCCGACAATCGGATTGACAAATCCTAATCTCGAAATACGCCAACCCAACAAGTACCTTCGGAGACACCTGTAGAGCACCTTTATAATCACCCAGTTATGTTGTGACGTTTGGTGGCACACAAAGTGTTCCTCCGGTAAATGGGAGTTGCATAATCTCATAGTCATAGGAACATGTATAAGTCATGAAGAAAGCAATAGCAACAAACTAAACGATCAAGTGCTAAGCTAACGGAATGGGTCAAGTCAATCACATCATTCTCCTAATGATGTGATCCCGTTAATCAAATGACAACTCATGTCTATGGTTAGGAAACATAACCATCTTTGATCAACGAGCTAGTCAAGTAGAGGCATACTAGTGACACTCTGTTTGTCTATGTATTCACACATGTATTATGTTTCCGGTTAATACAATTCTAGCATGAATAATAAACATTTATCATGATATAGGGAAATAAATAATAACTTTATTATTGCATCTAGGGCATATTTCCTTCATGTTCTTCCTCCTCGTGGTAGCCCCATGAGGTAGCTTTAGCGTGTTTGGGAGCTTGATTTCTCCCACCTTCGACCCCATGGCTAGTTTAGCTCTTTCTCTCTCCACCTACCGCTCGAGGACAATGTTGCAAACCATCTCCAAATAGGATACAAATTCAGGCCAGTTGTTCTTCAATGGCCTAAATCAAAGGCTAGAATCGAGTTTTCTCTTCTCTTATGCTTTCAAATCACTCAATTTGTTTCTCCCTTTGATATGAAATTTGATTTTGCCAAAGAGGGGGGGGGGGCAGATCCTGCCATAACATTTTCCTAAACATATGAGTATTTTGGAGTTGGTGTTGGATTATGGTACTAATGTACCTCAAGAGAAGATTGATTTCTAGTCCCATCACCACAAAAAAGTATGTCTGGTTGATGTATGTCTACGGAAAAGGCCTCGTTGCTGGTGTCTGCATGCATGCGAAAATCATCATCATATCCATCAGAAAAAGAGCGTATACAAGCAACTAGACTAGCAAAACAACTCGTAACATCAAAACCTTAAAAATCACAATCCGTAGACAACAAGACCGAACCCTATATCAAATCACACGAGGAAATGATTAGTGTAGAGCTAACCATAATGTTGGGAACAGATCCCTAGTGCAGCGTCATCCTACATGGTTGCTCACTGGTTTCCCCTGTCGTTGCCTCTGAATCCCCACAACGAGGAAAGAAATTTGGGGGGTGGGGAGGAGGAGAAAAGTATTGTGAGTGGCAATCCATATTACACATGATTTCATATTTTTTATATCTAATGTACTGGAGGGGTCAAGATAGGTTATGACCTGAACCACTCACTAACTCACTTCAAGATACTCCTAGACGATGGCAATTTTTAAAATTCAAGGATGCCATCATTCGCTGCACTTGTTTACCAGGCATGACTAAGATTAGATGATAGAAATAAGGTCACACTTTAGCACGCTTGAGATAATCATAATCTTGCCACATTTTTTCTGAGTCAATGACACATGGGGTCTAATTTGCATGGAAGAAGTTTCTTTTACAAGTGCGGCCACAAACCAAACATGAGGCTAACTCAATTAGACATAAAAAAACTCCATCAAACATGCTTAACTAGTGGGGTGACAAGCTTAGAGAATGTTTAACAAAGCCCTCAAACTGGTCAAACCCTCAAAATAACTGCCAGTTTGAGGGTTGAGCAAAAAAAGGCGCAGATCAGTACGCTCAAATCCCTAAACCCTCAAAAAAAAATCCAGGCCGGACCCTCAAGTTCGAGGCCAACCCGCACTAGTGAGGGTTTGGGGCAAGTTGAAGGCCCAACCCTCACTTGGTCAGCTCTATGCACGGGAGGGAAAATTCCCAAGCCTCCTCTCCTCGCCGCCGGCTTCATCCGCGCCGCCGCCGCCCGTTCTTGTCGCCGCCGCCGGCCATGGAGCCCCTCCAGCCCCCGGCCACCCCCTCCGCCGCTCCTTCGCCGCCGGCTTCATCCGCGCCCGCGCCCGTGGCCACGCCCGTGCCCACCCCCGCCCCGCGCCTCCCACCTTCGGCCACCTCGACCGACGCCGCCATGGCGGAGATGGTGGCGGCCACCCACATCGGCCAAAAACGGAGGCGGGCGGGCACCCACGTCGTGCCAAGCAAGCCGCCCGTGCCCGCCCCCGCGGCGAAGGCGGCGAAGGCGACGAAGCCCGCCAAGCCGACAACCTCCACCGCGGTTGCTACCAAGCGCAAGGAGAAGCAGCTTGCAAACCGTCGTGCCAAGCATATCGTGGCACCACCACCGCCACCACCGAGCACGACCGCTCCAACGCCACCAACCGCGACCGACGTGTTCGATGAAATGTCTGCACCAACCGTGTCATATAGGGCCTCGCTCGACGACGCGGAGGTGAACATTGGGTCTCCTCCACTTGCTTCCTTCGACTTCCATGTTGAGGAGCCGGCGGGTGAGGAGGAGGAAGAAGATGAAGATGTCACCGAGATCGGAGAGGAAGTGTTTGAAGCGGGAGGTGGTGCTCGAAGGCCAATTCGCACGACAAACTACACGGAGGCTGAAGATGTCCTCTTGGTCAAGGCTTGGTTGCAAGTGGGGTTGGATGCTGTCATCGGCACCGATCAAACCGGGAAACGCTATTGGCAACGCATTGAGGACAGGTATTGCAAGCTGAAACCCAAGACTGCCACATTGAGAGCTCGTTCTTACAGATCGCTTCAAGGCCGGTGGGGGTTGATGAAACCCGCTTGTGCTCGTTGGAGCGCGGCTATGGATCAAGTGAGGGATCAACCCCCAAGTGGCTGCGTTGAGAGTGATTATGTGAGTACAAATATCATGCTTATTACTTGTTGGTTATGCTTGGTTGTGATTTTGATATGCTTCCAATGATGATATGTTTTAGGAGAAATATGCCGACTTGAGGTACAAGGACATGGACGGTTCCAAGGGCAAATCCTTCCCATTCAAGCATTGTTGGGCATTGCTCCAACATCTTTGACAAATGAAAACTGAGGGATCAAGAGAGTGCACCGAAGAAACCGGATATGCTCAAAATGGATGATAGTGATGAAGAAGGAAGAAACCATGACAAGCCCGACGGAACCAAGAAGGGAAAAGAAAGGATGAAGATGGAAGCAAAGGCATCAAGCTTGAGGGAAAAGATTGATCAAATGATCAAGTCAAAGGAGACATTGGCAAGGAAGGCATTGGAGACAAAGCTTATTATCACCGAGAGAAAGAAAGAGGTGAAACTTGCACAATTGGAAGCAAGGCGAGAAGATGCCAAACGCAAGGCCGACATGAAGGAGAGGATGATCAAGCTCAAGGAAGCAAAAACATGGAAGGAGCTCATGGCCGAGGAGAAGGAGCACATGATGATGTCTAGAAAGGACATGGATGAAGAGCAATTGGCGTGGTGGAAGAAGTACAAGGAGAACATCGCGGATAGGAAGAGGCTACTGCGTGGTGCTGGTGGTGGTGCGTTGTCTACTGTCCGAGGTGAGTCTCCGATGAGTGGTGGAGGCGATGGAGGTGTGGACAACTTCACCGGTGCTTGAAGTTGTTCGTACGTTTTATGTTTTGCAAATGATGTCTTCAATGACTATGTGATGATGATCATTTGCACGCTGTATGTTTTGCTATGATGTCCATGGGATTTACTATGTGATGATGATGATTTGCAAGTTTGTTTCATGTATGTGATCATGATCATTTGCAAATTTGAGATTGATTTATATTGCTGTCCTGTTTTGAAGGTTTTCTGTTTTGAGGGTTGGTTTGAGGGCACTGATCTACGTTAGGGATTTTCGGCTTTTAAAACGATATTTTCTCAGCCCTCAAACTAGTTTTGAAGGTTGAGTTTTTGAGAGCTTTGTTAGACATGCTCTTAGTATGTCAAACACGCCCATATCACACCTTTGAAATAGCCTAGGATGCACTTTCACTTAACTTTTCTTTACATGTTTACACGATTGAATGGAAGTCGTTCGCCACTGCTCCCGTGCTCCGTCCTCGCCGGCCGATCTCAGATCAACGTCAGGGATTGCACCTAGTAGCGCCTCTTAGATCTGGCACCCAGTGGAAACCTCCTCTAACCCTCCTCGCTCCCTCGATCTCCTCCCCTACCCAAATGTGGCGCCGCCACCTCCTCCGCCGCCTCCTCCCATCTCCGGCCACGGCCGGCACCCCCTCCCCGTTGGTTCGCCACCTCTCCACGACACCCACCCCCTCCTCCACCACCGATACCACCTCCATCGCCTCCTCCCTCGCCGCCGCGGTCACCAAGCTCTCATCCACCCCGCCCCCCGCCACCTCCCCGGACGCCTACTTCTCCCTCCACTTCTCCGACGTCCGCCCTACCAACGCGCTCCTCGCCGAGACGCTCTCCCTCTCCCCTCCCGCCACCTCGCGCGCCGCCGCTGACCTTTTCCGCTTCCTCGTCCGCCGCTCGCTCCACCCCTCCGACGGTGCTCTCGCCCTCGTCGTCCGCCATCTCGCCCGCCGCCGCGACTTTCCCGCCGTCCGCACGCTCCTTCAGGAGTTCCCCTCCGCGCTAGGGCCAGACACAGTCGACGCCTACCTCTTTCATCTGGCGAGAGCTGGGCGCGCCACGGACGCGCTCAAGGTGTTCGACGAATTGCCTGGGGAGCTTCGCACCCGTGGGGCGCTCACTTCGCTGGTCTCCTCCCTCTCGTCCGAGGGCTTCCCACAGCTTGCAGAGCGTGCTGTCAAGAAGATCGCCCATGAGATCTTCCCGGATGACAATATTTGCACTTTGCTGGTATCTGGTTATGCTGATGCTGGTAAGCTTGACCATGCGCTAAGGCTCATCGGTGAGACACGAAATGGTGGGTTCCAGCCAGGTTTGGATGCCTACAATGCTGTTCTTGATTGTGTCTGCCGTCTCTGCCGCAAGAAAGACCCGTTAAGGATGCCTGTAGAGGCAGAGAAGTTCTTAGTTGACATGGAGGCCAATGGCATTCCCCGGGATGCGGGAACGTTCCGGGTACTGATAAAAAATCTCTGTAAGATTCGCAGGACTGAGGATGCAATGAATCTGTTCCGACAAATGGGCGAGTGGGGATGCTCGCCAGATGCTGACACATATCTTGTGCTTATCAAGAGCTTGTACCAGGCTGCCAGGACCTCTGAAGGGGACGAATTGATGATTTGGATGAGGTCTGCAGGTTTTGGAGATAAACTTGATAGGAAGGCGTATTATGGGTTCATCAAGGTTTTATGTGGGATTGAGAGGGTTGAGCATGCTGTCAAGGTGTTCCGTCTGATGAAAGGATACGGGCATGCACCTGGAACGAAATCATATAGCTTGCTGATTGAGAAGCTGGCTAGTCATAATTTAGGGGATCGTTCAAATGCGCTGTTCAGGGAGGCAGTAGCGCGTGGGGTTACCGTGACACCAGGAGTCTATAAGATTGACAAGAGGTATGTGAAAGAGAAGAAGGAGAAGAAGGTGAAGAAAAAGCTGACTTTACCGGAGAAGAAGATATTAAAGAGCAAGCGGCTGTACAAGCTCAAAATGAGCTTTGTCAAGAAGCCTAAACGGCGAATGAGGGCTTGAGCAGACTTGGGGGTAATTTTCATACTCATGCTATTTTTCCACTGATAACATTTATGTTCTTTGCTTCAGAATTTGCTGTTTAGGTGGTCTGTTTCGGATACGAGACCGTCATTTTATGTTAGCTGTTTTAACCAGTAGCATATCCTACATCAGTGCACTTAATTGTAGGAACACGCAGAACTCTGTTTTTAAAGGAGCTGATATGCCGATTTGGAACTTCATGGATCGTACCATTCCACTTATAGATGGTCAAAACTCAAGATATTAGTCTATACAGAAAATGTTGGTGTAGGTATCCATAAGATGGAACACTGGGTGTCGGATAAGCTGTTAAATCAATAAATTTCACCTTCATCTATGTGAGAAACGAGAAGGAAGTTTGTGAAATAAGAAATTTTGGCTAGGGCGGTAGGACTAAATTTTCTTGAGTGGGATTGCTCAACTCGTTACAAAGTTATTAAGTCAGTTGATTGGTCATGGATTCCCAATCGCTGATAGTTAAACGAATTAGAGTTGGACTGAGAAATTGAGGTATCTAAGTTGACTTCTCATTTTATTTTTCTTTCATGCCTGCTATTTGTGGTCTGGGGTGCTTCATTTTTCCCTGTATAAAAGCGGAAAGAACAACTCATAAAGCACTTCTATGGCCTGATTTTCGACAACCCACTACACTAATAACCATAGTGCCTTAGTGCTTCAAGACTCCTGGAATGTAGGCTTGGGGGCAAGCAGAGAGCACAAAAGAACAAACCATCTTTGTTTCTTTAGTGCATCCAAACAGTTGCACTCAGGTGCAGTTACAGAGTTAAGATACTTTAATGGAAACAAGCTGTGCTTAAAACCAAGAATCATGGATGTAACTTTTGCTAGGACTGGATAATGGTAGGTACAGCAAAGAATCGTGGATGTACTTTCTGCAAGTCCACAGTGAAGTGCAGAAAGGCTAGTAAAGTTGCTTAAATATTCTTTTCCCAATGTTATCACGCCCCTTCCTTCCACAGGACTTGCTACCCTGATGTACTCTTTGTTAGACAATATTATCAAGTCATACTCCTTTTCTTTTGCCTGCAGTCCAGTCTGTTTCAGAATAGCATAATGTCAACACTCTGTCGACAGAGTTACAGTAGTGTGCTTAGGATGTGTGTACTTTCCACTGAAAAATTATAATAGTTGATGTGCTCTACACTAGGCCGCTTCATTAATTTACTATCCTTGCTAGTGTGGTATCTCTTTCCTATGTGGATATCTAGAGTTGGTCGTCATTTGTGGAGACAGATCTTATCTCATTCAAGATAGGGAATGGTCATTTTAATATGGAAAACAATGAATATTGACATCGCGAAATTTGAATAAACAGTTGGTGTTGTTTTTTATTTTTGAAACTTCATGTGCATAATCCTGCAAATATGCCAGTAATGCTTTTCCCCCTACTTACATTCCAGTTCAGTTGGAGTGGATGATCATGGGAAGGGAAGCATCGGGCGACGCTTACTTACAGTTTAGAAGAGCGCAAAATTGGTGCCTGTGAGTCGTGCCTGCCATTGCGAACGGCTAACAAACAACATTGCCTTTCCGATCTGAGGGCTTCATACAAGCTCGCTCTTTTTTGTTGATGGATTGCTGAATCTATGTTGATGTTCCCTGCAATTGTTGCAGCAGAAATAATGCACGTTTTGCTTGCTAGTTACCACATCGTGAGAAGTTGCTTCTGGCTTCTTATGAAGCAAACTATCTGTACTAATTGATACCCTTTAAGCAATGTTGCCTACTTTCCAGTATGCCTGAATGCTGAACTTCAACGGTTTCCAGGACCTTCGACATATCTGCTTGATAGGTGTGCGTCACATCAGGATTTAGGTCTGAGATAATTTTCTTTTTCGAGATTTCCACCAGACAGGTAAAATCCTGTGCACTTGTCTACCTGGCTTCGCTGTGGAGGCCGGCCACTTTGGTTAGCGTGCGCTGGCTCCTCTTTTTGCGAGTTCTCATCTTATAGGTCATTCTTGGATCAAGCTCTCACCATGATAGAAGGGAGATAACAAAAACAATGGAATCCTGGGACCCCGTCGCCCCCGTTGTCTTTACTGGCATAGTTTGATGCACACCAATAAGTGCTCCGGCTAGAGCCAGCCGAAAAAGTTGCGTCCAAAGGACGGGCAAATCATGAAAGATTTTGTCAATCTTTCATGACATCTTCCAAGGTAGTACGACATCCGTTTCAGCGGCAACTAATATGGGATGGAGGGAGTAAAATTTTGCCGGACAACATTGAGTTCAGATGACCCAAATAGCCAAAAATTGGCGTCTGTTACTGGAATTGTCCCAAGCTTCTTCTAGATCACAAGACGAAGAATCATGTTGCTTATGTAAGTCTAGTCTAGATAGCCGGTCATCTAGGTTAGGGGGAAGAAATGATTAGCTCTGTTCTTTTTAACCCAAAAATCCGTGGACGGACGGAGACGGACAGCGCACCAACCTTGGACCATGCCCGTCCATTGTTTCAAGGAGCGCTTTACTTTCGCTCTCCCGATAAATACCAGCGGTGCCTTGCGCACACAAGGTGGTGAAACAGTGATGGTGGTGATGGGGACTTTGATTTGGCCCAAGACTATTGGGGAAACAGAAGCTCGGATCCCTCCAACCGATGCAATCCCTCTCGTCAGAAATGGAACTTGTGCACCCACACGACCCGCATTGGCCGATTCTCCCCTATCCTGACGGGCGATGGCGATCGTCGCTGTTTGGTTGTTGGGCTCCCCGAATCGGGCGTCTTGGGTGTTTTTGCGTGGTGTGGCGCCCTCCTTCTCTACCCCGTTCCTTGCTAATAAGCCAGCCAGCGGACCGCCCGTGCAGCAATTATTCGGAGCTGTAATAAACTCGGAGAGGTGTGGGCATGCACGCAAGGCTTGAGAATGACACGCATGTCCATTTCACCGTCTCAGGGTTTGGAGGCTGGGAAAGCGAGAGAGGCATTTGTAAGTTTGTTTGGTTTGGGCAAAGCCGTTGGATAATGCTAGGTTAGGGCATCTCCAACGCGGACTCTCAAATCGTCCGCATACGTCCGGTCACTCGCTCCGAACGTGTTCAGCCATCCAAGGCGTTCTGTATCGGTCCGTTCGCCGGTTCAACATGTTTTCCCCGCAAACCGTAGACAAACTTGTGTGTGTGTGCGGTCCGGACCGTTACCGCACCCGCGTCTGACTGCCTGGATCGCCAAAAAAACCCGGCTGCCTCTCCGCGCTTCTCATCGAATACCGGCGCCGCTTGCCGCGCAACATTCGTGTCGCCTGTTGCGATTTGATCGGACGTGACTTCTCGGGCGTCACTGCTTCAATGCGGACGCCGCGTCCCGAGAAACCAACTCCGTCCGCTGTGCCGCATTGAAGCGGGCTGACCAGCCGCCAGGCCTGGCCGCGGCTATATAAGTTGTACTCCGATGATGCACATGCACACCTCCTCCTCTCTGATCCCCTCCTCTCTGAGCCCCTCCGAGCTCCTTCTCCTACAACGGCGATGCCGAAGTCGTGGTGGTCCACGGCGGTAGGCGGTGGCGGAGAGAGTTCATCCTCTGGTGGATCTTGGCGCCGCCACCGACGCTCTCCAGGCCCCTCGGCGTCCACGGCGGCCGGCTCCTCCAGCAAAGAGGAGGACCAGAAACAACAGCAACGACCAAAGCAGCGCCTGCGCCTCCTCACGGAGGCGGCTCTGACAGATGAACAATTCGTCCGTCAGATGGAGATCATGACGGAGTGCTCGCTCTGTCAGATGGGCCTGGCGCCAACCGTCGCCGACGCGGGTCAAGGAGGAGTAACCAAACCCGCCGCGCTACGGCGTGAAGATGGAGCCGACGTCCCCACCACGGCAGGTTGATACAACCATTTTGCATCATGTTTTTCTACTGTTATTTATATTGGTTTGCGTTATTATTTCACTTTATGAAGCAATTCTAATGTCTTTTCCCTCCTATTTTGCAAGTTCCACATGAAGAGGGAGATTGTCGGCAGCTGGAGTTCTAGACCTGAAAAAGCTACCACAGAGATAGATATTCTCCGGAGCTCCAAATGACCTGGAAATTTACCCAGAATTGTTTTGGAATTAATAACAACTATTGACAGAAGAAATACCAAGAGGGGACCCATCTTAGAGTCACGAGCTCAGATTGCCCCCCTCCCCAGGGGCGCGCTAGGTGAGCTCGTGACCCCACCAGCAGGCCTTCGGGGCCCTTCTTCTCCTATATGATGCTATTTGCCCTAGAAAAATCAGAAGAAGATTTTCGGGATGAAGCGTCGCCATCTCGAGGCGAAACCTACGCAGGAGCACTTTTGCTCTCCAGTGGAGCGATACTTTCCTCTGAGAGGGGGAAATCGAAGCCATCGACATCACCAACGATCCTCTCGTCATGGGAGGACCAATCTTCATCGACATCTTCACCAGCACCATCTCATCTCAAACCCTAGTTCATCTCTTGTATTCAATCTTTGTCCCAGAACCTCAGATTTGTACGCGTGGGTTGCTAGTAGTGTTGATTATATCTTGTAGTTGATGCTAGTTTGTTTATTTGATGAAAGATTATATATATGTTCAGATCCTTAAGCATATTGAATACACTTGTGATCTTGAACATGGATATGATTTGTGAGTAGTTGCTTTTGTTCTTTAGGACATCGGAGAAGTTTTGTTATAAGTAATCATATGAAGTTGGCATTCGTTCATATTTTGATGATATGTATGTTGTTCTTCCTTTAGTGGTGTCATGTGAATGTCGACTATATGACACTTCACCATACCTGGGCATAAGGGAAGACATTGGGAAGTAATAAGTAGATGATGGGTTGCGAGAGTGACCAAAACTTAAACCCTAGTTTATCTGTTATTCTGTAAGAGCTGATTTGGATCCATATGTTTCATGCTATGATTAGATTTATCTTAATTATTCTTTTATAATTGTGGATGCTTGCGAGAGGTGGTAATCATAATATTGTTCAAGTAAGAACAACACCCTAGCACCGGTCCACTCACATATCAAATTATCAACGTATTGAATGTAAATCAACTAAACATGATGAACGTGACTAGACGAGAATTCTCATGTGTCCTCGAGAATGCTTTGCTTACTATTGATATGTCTTCATCGTAGCTATAATTTTTGATTATTTAATGCCAATATTCTACAACTTTCATATACTTATGGCAACTTTTTATATTATTTTTGGGACTAACATGTTGATCCAGTGCCAGTTCCTGTTTGTTGCATGTTTTTTGTTTCGCGGAAAATCCATATCAAACAAAGTCCAAACGCGATAAAAATTCATGAAGATTTTTTGGGAATATATGTGATTTTTGGAAAGTGGAATCAACGCAAGATGATGCCCGAGGGGCCCACAAGCCCTGGGGGCGTGCCCCCTACCCAGGGCTGTAGCGACCCGACTCGGTAAGAGTCGAAGTCTTTGTGCTTACCGTGCTAGTCCCTGGATCGACTTGCTAGCACACAGAATACTCGATGAAATAACAGAAATAACACACATCTCTTTATTACATCGATAGTCAGGAGCAATACATTTATTACAAAATAGGGCATAGAGCCAATAAGCAAATACTGTGGAAGCAAAGTAGTAAATGAGTCCAACTCCACTAGCAAGGTTGAGTGTAGAACATCGACCTATCGCACCTTAATCCTCGTCGGATATATCTGCAACGTGATAAGTTGTAGCCATATAGGTCAGCACATTGAATGTAATGGCAAGTCACATCATAAGTGTAATAAACCTACTTGTACATGCAATTTGGCTGGTGAAAAGCTCTAAGTTTAGTTTTTGCATAAAGCTAGTTTTTCCCTATTAGGAAATATGTTATTCTACTACTATACATTTGCATAGGATGAGTTGGCAAACCCAACTCCATCCATTCCCAAGTTTCATTTAAACCCAACTGTTTAATTAAAGGTGAGGAGATCTCCCGACATTTCCACTACTAGATGCTCAAGTTGTCCGTAACCAGGGACACGGCTAATCGATTAGGTTGACACTCTGCAGAGGTTGCGCACTTTTCCCCACAAGACTCGACCACCTCCATGATCGGAAGATCGAGACATAGTATTTCGAAAATGTTCCCCCTTAACCCACGGATAGGCCGGTACACCTACATCATTCTACATCTACTAGCCCATCCCGGAAGGGGTCACACTAACTACTCAACTAAGCCAGAGCCCATATTGGCTTGTGGCTGCACAAGTAAGCTTCTAGACATGAGAATACGATTGATCTCTTTGAGCCTGAGCGGACGATCCACTAGTGGTGCACCACCATGGATTTTCCATGCGTGCCCCACTGTACTTCGCCACCCTTCCAACAAGTTTTCGCCCAGGTAGTTCATTAATTATCTTAGGTCCTATTTACTAAATTATCATTCAAACTTTACAATGATTACTCCCCAATCCACGTCTACTTAGCGAAGCAACATAATGTAAAACGATGGCGACAATGCTATATGGTTCAGACCTACCTCAGTGAACTAATGGGTGAAAAGCATAGTCATGCGGCATCAATTCCTACCATGCAGTCCTACCGCAAAGAACTAAGTGCATAATAAAAATATAGGTAATGAAACATGATCAAGATGTAACTTGCCTTGGTACTATTGGTTGAATTCTAAAGACTAATATTCTGCTTCGCACTCCCGGCAATCTATCGCAAAGAAGATAAACAAACATAAGCAAACATTTCAGAGAACCAAGAAGAAACATGCAAACCAAAAGTCTCGGAAAAACCAAATGAACAAACAACACACTTAACTAGCATGAAAATATTCTAAGTGCAAAACAACATAGGCCTATGGTTCAAAAAGTGATGTGAACTATAGTGCATACTATGCATACTAGTAAAAATATTAAAGGGCAGATTCTAGTGTGTGAAAATTATTGTGACAAAGGTCCAGGTGATAGGGTTTGGCTACGGTGACAGAATGGAAAAAGAAACAACTTAATCGGAGCTTCGGTTTGGGAGATATGGCCATTTGAAGTTCGAATTTGAATCTAAATAAATTAAAATTTGAATCTCACAAATGTTTGCAAAAAGGATACCATTGGATAGATCTAAACATGACGAAGAATTTGCCGTTGGTTTCATCGAGTTTGGATCTACAGTCAAAAAACTGTGGCTACTCGAAGTTCAGGGACTAATCTGCTAATTACAGGGACTAAACAGAGAAAGAAATTATCGCAAACAAGTCCCTGTTCACGTGGCGGCTCGTGGCTGGCCGAGCAGCGTCCGCTGCGGAGGCTATACGATGAACGGCCGATAAATAAGAAAAACAACGGCGGCGGCTAACTAAAGAAAAACCGACGCTCGGTTTAAATAAAACCACACGGTCTAAGGGAACCGCGGTTAACCGTGTACCTCTTCGCAAAAAAATGAACCTAATTTAATCTAGGCCATCCATGGTAGATCGAACAGGCGAGGGTGGGGTGGTGGCTCACGGTGGGTGGTGGTGGTGGTGGCCGGCGATGATGCAGACAGCGACGCGGCAGCGATGACGGAGGGGGCGGCGGCTGCGGTGGTCCTCGTCAACGGGGAGGTGCAGCGCATCGAGGGCGTCGTGAAGGTGGTGTCGGTGTTCATCAAGACGGGGCGAGGCAAAGACAACGAGGCTCGGTGCTCCGGCGGCTCCGGCGTCGACGGTGCGGTAGCTCCGACGGGACCTAGGGGAAAAATTATGTCAAACAGATGCGCCTCGGCGAGCTAAGAAAAAAATACAGAAAAGGGGAGGGTCGGAGTGGTCTACGGGCGACGAAATGCTCCGGCGAGTTGCATGGCTCCGGCGAGATGCGAATGGGCAGTGCGGCGGCTGTGAGCGGCGTGGGACGAATCGAGACGGCGAGGTTGGAAGAGGGGGTGCAGGGGCATTTATAGGCGAGGGCAGAGGGCATGGGAGCTGCAGATAAGCTCTATCCGAGCGTGAGGCGGCCGACGGTTGCGGGTGGCGAGGCGCGAATGTTTATCCCGTGCGGTGTGGGAGGTTGGGGACGGACTGACTAGCGGGGCCCGCCTGGCAGCGGCAGCGAGAGGAGGCGAGTGAGGGGTGAGATCGGACGGGTGACCGACGCCTAGGCTAATCGGGCGCGAGGCTGGGCCTTGGGCCGTTTCGGCCGGTGGGCTGGCTGGCCTGGTGCGGCTGGGTGAGCGCGCGTGTCCCTGGGCCGAACTGGTTTCGGTCCAGGCGGGTGAGTGTGTGCGTTGTTGTTTTTTAAACTAAAGGCTAAAGTGCCCCTAAATAATTGAAATGAATTAATAAAAACTCCACAATAATTTCTAAAATAACTATACAATATTTAGAGCCTAATGAACATTAACTTCAACACATAACATTTTGAAAATATTTTCCTAATGCAATTAATGCAGCTTTTGCAAATAAAATAAATACCAATAAACTCCAAAACTTCAAATAATATTCAAAATAAAATTTCCCACTCTTTTATATTTTGAGGAAGTCATCTTATCCCCTCTCATTTGTTTTTCTCGAGTGGAAAAATATTATTTGAATATTTTAAAAACTCCGAAATGCAAAGAAATATGATATGCATTGAATGATTCTATTAACATCCAAATTTAATAAAAAAATGGGATGTTACAAACCGACCCCCCTTAAGATGAATCTCGTCCTCGAGATTCGGGTTGGCCAGCAAAAAGGTGCGGATGGTCATGTCTAAGATCTTCCTCTCGTTCCCAAGTGGCTTCCTCCTCGGTGTGGTGACTCCACTGAACCTTGCAGAACTTGATGATATTGGTGCGAGTTATCCTCTCTGCAGTCTCAAGAATCTCAATAGGCTTCTCCTCATAAGTCAGATCATTCTCCAACTGAATTGCTTCCAGTGGCACTATATCTCTCAAAGGAATGTCCGCCATCTCTGCATGACACTTCTTCAGCTGGGAAACATGAAACACATCATGAACTCCCGACAAAGCCTCTAGTAATTCCAACTATATGCAACCTCTCCTCTACGTTCCAGAACTCTATATGGTCCCACAAATCGTGGTGCTAACTTTCCTTTGACTCCAAATCTCTTAATACCTCGAATTGGAGACACTCGAAGATATGCTCTATCTCCCACTTCATGGATCACTTCCTTGTGTTTAGCATCGGCATAACTTTTCTGCCTTGACTGAGCTATCTTAAGTTTGTCACGAATCAACTTGACCTTCTCCCCAGAATCCCTAATCAAATCAGGTCCAAACAATTTGCGATCTCCAACTCCATCCCACATCAAAGGTGTCCTGCATTTCCTACCATACAATGCCTTGATAACCCACAAGTATAGGGGATCGCAACAGTTTCTGAGGGTAGAGTATTCAACCCAAATTTATTGATTCGACACAAGGGGAGCCAAAGAATATTCTCAAGTATTAGCAGCTGAGTTGTCAATTCAACCACACCTGGAAACTTAGTATCTGCAGCAAAGTGTTTAGTAGCAAAGTAATATGATAGTGGTAACAGTAGCAAAAGGTAATGATAGCAGAAGTAACCGTAGCAAAAGTAATGTTTTTGGTATTTTGTAGTGATGATAACAATAGCAACGGAAAAGTAAATAAGCGAAGAACAATATATGGAAAGCTCGTAGGCAATGGATCGGTGATAGAGAATTATGCCGAATGTGGTTCATCATGTAACAGTCATAACCTAGGGTGACACAGAACTAGCTCCAATTCATCAATGTAATGTAGGCATGTATTCCAAATATAGTCATACGCGCTTATGGAAAAGAACTTGCATGACATCTTTTGTCCTACCCTCCCGTGGCAGCGGGGTCCTAGTGGAAACTAAGGGATATTAAGGCCTCCTTTTAATAGAGTACCGGACCAAAGCATTAACACATAGTGAATACATGAACTCCTCAAACTACGGTCATCACCGTAAGTGGTCCTGATTATTGTCACTTCGGGGTTGCCGGATCATAACACATAGTAGGTGACTATAGACTTGCAAGATAGGATCAAGAACTCACATATATTCATGAAAACATAATAGGTTCAGATCTGAAATCATGGCACTCGGGCCCTAGTGACAAGCATTAAGCATAGCAAAGTCATAGCAACATCAATCTCAGAACGTAGTGGATACTAGGGATCAAACCCTAACAAAACTAACTCGATTACATGATAAATCTCATCCAACCCATCACCGTCCAGCAAGCCTACGATGGAATTACTCACGCACGGCGGTGAGCATCATGAAATTGGTGATGGAGGAAGGTTGATGATGACGATGGCGACGGATTCCCCTCTCCGGAGCCCCGAACGGACTCCAGATCAGCCCTCCCGAGAGAGTTTAGGGCTTGGTGGCGGCTCCGTATCGTAAAACATGATGAATCCTACTTCTTCATTTTTTTCTCCCCGAACACGAATATATGGAGTTAAGATGGACGTCGATGGAGCTCTAAGGGACCCACGAGGTAGGGGGGCGCGCCCAGGGGGCAGGCGCCCCCCCACCCTCGTGGCTAGGGTGTGGGCCCCCTGGCCTTGATTCTTTGCCAGTATTTTTTATTATTTCCAAAAATAATCTCCGTGGAGTTTCAGGTCATTCCGAGAACTTTTGTTTCTGCACATAAATAACACCATGGCAATTCTGCTGAAAACAACGTCAGTCCGGGTTAGTTCCATTCAAATCATGCAAGTTAGAGTCCAAAACAAGGGCAAAAGTGTTTGGAAAAGTAGATACGACGGAGACATATCAACTCCCCCAAGCTTAAACCTTTGCTTGTCCTCAAGCAATTCAGTTGACAAACTGAAAGTGATAAAGAAAAACTTTTACAAACTCTGTTTGCTCTTGTTGTTGTAAATATGTAAAGCCAGCATTCAAGTTTTCAGCAAAGATTGTGAACTAACCATATTCACAATAACTCTTAGGTCTCATGTTTACTCATATCAATGGCATAATCAACTAGCGAGCAATAATAATAAATCTCGGATGACAACACTTTCTCAAAACAATCATAATATGATATAACAAGATGGTATCTCGCTAGCCCTTTCTGAGACCGCAAAACATAAATGCAGAGCACCTTTAAAGATCAAGGACTGACTAGACATTGTAATTCATGGTAAAAGAGATCCAGTCAAGTCATACCCAATGTAAACTAACAGTAATGAATGCAAATGAGAGAGGTGCTCTCCAACTGGTGCTTTTTAATAAGAAGATGATGACTCAACATAAAAGTAAATAGATAGGCCCTTCGCAGAGGGAAGCAGGGATTTGTAGAGGTGCTAGAGCTCGATTTTGAAATAGAGGTGAATAATATTTTGAGCTGTATACTTTCATTGTCAACATAACAACCAAGAGATGGCGATATCTTCCATGCTACACACATTATAGGCGGTTCCGAAACAGAATGGTAAAGTTTATACTCCCCCTCCACCAACAAGCATCAATCCATGGCTTGCTCGAAACAACGAGTGCCTCCAACTAACAACAGTCCCAGGGGAGTTTTGTTTGCAATTATTTTGATTTGATTTGCATAAAGCATGGGACTGGGCATCCCGGTGACAAACCATTTTCTCGTGAGCGAGGAGCGGAGTCCACTCCTCTTGAGAATAACCCACCTAACATGGAAGATACAGACAACCCTAGTTTATACATGAGCTATTCGAGCATACAAAACAGAATGCTTATTTGAAGGTTTAGAGTTTGGCACATACAAATTTACTTGGAACGGCAGGTAGATACCATATATAGGTAGGTATAATGGGCTCATATGGAATAACTTTGGGGTTTATGGGATTGGATGCACAAGCAGTATTCCCGCTTAGTACAGGTGAAGGCTAGAAAAAGACTGGGAAGCGACCAGCTAGAGAGCGACAACAGTCATGAACATGCATTAAAATTAATCAACACCGAATGCAAGCATGAGTAGGATATAATGCACCATGAACATAAATATCGTAGAGGCTATGTTGATTTTGTTTCAACTACATGCGTGAACACGTTCCAAGTCAAGCCACTCGAATCGTTCAAAAGAGGATACCACCCTATCATACCACATCACAAACATTTTAATAGCATGTTGGCACGCAAGGTAAACCATTATAAGCTCCTAGCTAATTAAGCATGGCATAAGCAACTATAATATCTAATTGTCATTGCAAACATGTTTATTCATAATAGGCCGAATCAGGAACGATGAACTAATCATATTTACAAAAACAAGAGAGGTCGAGTTCATACCAACTTTTCTCATCTCAATAAGTTCATCATATAATCATCATTATTGCCTTTCACTTGCACGACCGAATAGTGTGGATAATAATAATAGTGCACGTGCATTGGACTAAGCTGGAATCTGCAAGCATTCAATAAACAGGAGAAGACAAGGCAATATGGAATCTTTTGTCAGATCAACAATGATGCATATAAGAGCCACTTTAACATTTTAATTATGGTCTTCTCCTATCGACCCCCAAAGAAAGGAAAAGAAATACAACTATTTACATGGGAAAGCTCCCAATAAGCAAAAGAAGAACATGAAATCTTTTTGGATTTTCTTTTTTAATTACCACTACAAGCATGGAAATTAAAACTAGCTAAAAGCTACAACTAATTTTTTTGGGTTTTTCTTAAGGTTTATCAAACACACAAGAAGAAAGCATAAAATGGAAAATAAACTAGCATGGATGATACAATGAAAAAGTATGAGCACCTACAACTAGTGATGAGTGTGTGAACATGAATGTAATGTCGGTGGGAAATAAGTACTCCCCCCAAGCTTAGGCTTTTGGTCTAAGTTGGTCTAATGGCACGGATGGCCTGGCGGATATTCAAAATTGTAGTTGGGGTCGTACTGAGATGCATCAGTCATTGCATTGTGGGCTGCAGCTTGGAGGTGAGCTATCTCAGCCCTCCTCTTATACTCTTCCGCCTCCTCTTTGGTTATAAAATATCTCCCTTTTGCCTGAAAGTCAAAGAAAGTAGAAGCAGGGAGAGCGACGTGATAGGTGCGTCGTCTGTCAAAGATTAGTCAGTACTGGAGGAACTGATCGTTCCTCTCAAAAAAATGATGACGAACCATAGCCTCATAATCCAAATAAGCAGGAGGCAACTCAATATAATCCTCACGTATGGTCATACCAAGAAAATTAGCTATATGGGTTGCATAAATTCCACCGAAGAAATCTCCATTAAATCTATTATGATGCAACCTACGTGCAACAATAGCTCCCAAATTATAAGATTTATCTCCTAACACAACACTCCTAAGAATACTTAGGTCAGGGGCACACATATGACATGCTTCATCTTTACCATTAATGCATCTACCTATGAAAAGAGCAAAATAATGTATAGCAGGAAAATGAATGCTCCCTATGGTAGCTTGTGCTATATCTCTAGATTCCCCCACAGTTATACTAGCAAGAAAATCTATGAACTCAGATTTGCGGGGTTCACTAGTACTACCCCATTGTGGAAGTTTGCAAGCAGTGGTAAAATCCTCTAAGTCCATAGTATAAGAATTTTCATAAACAAGGCCGCACTGGAGCGTCCCTTGGTGGCTCATCATCAGCATCACACATTGCAAGCCTGGGTCCTTGTTTCCTTGAAGAACCACCTTGGTACATTTTTCGAAACATATTTCTTCTTCTGAAAAATTTCTGAAATTTTTAGTAACTTCAAATTAAAAGTAAACCAAACTCAACAAAATTGATAGCAACTACTCCTACAAGCGCCTAGAGCCTATATCATGCATTGAACTACTTGGAACCATATAAATTTGACATGCAAGCTCAAGAACATGGTCACCTAGGCAGCACAAATTTGCAATGAATAAAGCACTAGAACAAAAACTAATTGGACCAATGGAGGAGTCACATACCAAGGAACAATCCCCCAAAGCAGTTTTGTGAGGGGTGCTTTGAGCAAGGAGATCGAAAATCGCAGCAAAATGAGCTTGGACTCGGGTTTGAGCTGGTTAGTGGTGTTTGTGGGAGAAAGAAGAAGTGTGTGGGTGTAGGAATAAGTGGAGGGGAGCCACCATGGGCCCATGAGGCAGGGGGGCGCGCCCATGGGGGTGGGCGCGCCGTGGACCCTCGTGGCCAGGTGCTTGCTCCCCCTGCTGTGTTCTCAGTGCCAGATATTCTCAAATATTCTAGAAAAAATCATATTTAAATTTCAGGGCATTTGGAGAACTTTTATTTTTGGGGTATTTTTTATATTGCACGGATAATTCAGAAAACAGACGGAAAGTACTATTTTTTTGCTTTATTTAATATAAATAACAGAAAGTAAAAAGAGGGTACAGAGAGTTGTGTTTTCTAACTTCATCCATCTCATGCTCATCAAAAGGAATCCACTAATAAGGTTGATCAGGTCTTGTTAACAAACCCATTCCGAATAACATGGAACCGGAGAAATTTCGAATAACACTAGGTTACCTCGGCGGGGATATGGACATCCCCAACAATAAGAATATCATATTTATTCTTGATAGCAGGTAGAGGAAATTCAAAACCTCCAAAAATAATCGATGGAATTTTTCCAATAGAATTGATACTGTGGACTTCAGGTTGTTTCCTTGAAAAGTGTACCGTATGCTCATTACCGTTAACATGAAAAGTGACATTGCCTTTGGTGCAACCAATAACATCCCCTGCAGTATTCAAAAAGGGTCTTCCAAGAATAATAGACATACTATCGTCCTCGGGAATGTCAAGAATAACAAAGTCCTTTAAAATAGTAACGTTTGCAACCACAATAGGCATATTCTCACAAATACCGACAGGTATAGCAGTCGGTTTATCGGCCATTTGCAAAGATATTTCAGTAGGTTTCAACTTATTCAAATCAAGTCTAAGATATAAAGAGAGGGGCATAACACTAACACCGGCTCCAAGATCACATAAAGCAGTTTTAACATAGTTTCTTTTAATGGAGCATGGTATAGTTGGTACTCTTGGATCTCCTAGTTTCTTAGGTATTCCACCCTTAAAAGTATAATTAGCAAGCATGGTGGAAATTTCAGCTTCTGGTATCTTTCTTTGATTAGTAACAATATCTTTCATGTACTTAGCATAGGGATTCATTTTAAGCGTATCAGTCAAACGCACACGCAAAAAGATAGGTCTAATCATTTCAGCAAAGCGCTCAAAATCCTCATCATCCTTTTTCTTGGATGGCTTAGGAGGAAAAGGCATGGTTTTTTGAACCCAAGGCTCTCTTTCCTTACCGTGTTTCCTAGCAACAAAGTCTCTTTTATCATAACGTTGATTCTTTGATTGTGGGTTATCAAGATCAACAACAGGTTCAATTTCTATATCATTATCATTACTAGGTTGAGCATTAACATGAACATCATCATTAACATCATCACTACTTTCATGTTCATTACCAGATTGTGTTTCAGCATCAGAAATAGAGATATCATTGGGATTCTCAGGTGTGTCAATAACAGGTTCACTAGAAGCATGCAAAGTCCTATCATTTTTCTTTTTCTTCCTTTTAGAAGGACTAGGTGCATCTATATTATTTCTCTGAGAATCTTGCTCAATTCTCTTAGGGTGGCCTTCAGCATACAAAGGTTCCTTAGTCATTTTACCAGTTCTAGTAGCCACTCTAACAGCATAGTCATTATTCTTACTATTCAATTCATTGAGCAAATCATTTTGAGCTTTAAGTACTTGTTCTACTTGAGTGGTAACCATAGAAGCATGTTTACTAATAAGTTTAAGTTCACCTTTAACATTAGCCATATAATCACCCAAGTGTTCAAGCATATCAGCATTGCGTTTTAATTCTCTACCAAAATAAGCATTGAAGTTTTCTTGTTTAACCATAAAGTCATCAAACTCATCCAAGCATGGGCTAGCAAACTTAGTAAATGGGATTTCAGCTTGATCATATCTATAGAGAGAATTTACCTTTACTACCTATGTCGGATTATCAAGACCATGTGTTTCTTCAATGGATGGTAATTAAGAATATGTATTTCTTCAATAGGAGGTAAATTCTTAACATCTTCAGCTTTAATACCCTTTTCTTTCATAGATTTCTTTGCCTCTTGCATATCTTTAGGACTGAGAAATAGAACACCTCTTTTCTTCGGAGTTGGCTTAGGAATAGGCTCAGGAGTTGGCTCAGGAGCTGGCTCAGGAAGTTTCCACTTATTTTCATTTGTCAACATATTATTCAATAGAATTTCAGCTTCATCCGGTGTTCTTTCCCTGAAAATAGAACCAACAAAACTATCCATGTAATCTCTGGAAGCATCTGTTAGTCCATTATAAAAGATATCAAGTATTTCATTTTTCTTAAGAGGATGATCAGGAAAAGCATTAAGTAATTGGAGAAGCCTCCCCCAAGCTTGTGGGAGACTCTCTTCTTCAATTTGCACAAAGTTATATATATCCCGTAAGGCAGCTTGTTTCTTATGAGCAGGGAAATATTTAGCAGAGAAGTAATAAATCATATCCTGGGGACTACGCACACAACCAGGATCAAGAGAATTAAACCATACCTTAGCATCACCCTTTAATGAGAACGGAAATATTTTAAGGATATAAAAGTAGTGAGTTCTCTCATCATTAGTGAACATGGTGGCTATATCATTTAACTTAGTAAGATGTGCCACAACAGTTTCAGATTCATAGCCATAAAAAAGATCAGATTCAACCAAAGTAATTATATCAGGATCAATAGAGAATTCATAATTCTTATCAGTAACAAAGATAGGTGAAGTAGCATAAGCAGGATCATATTTCATTCTAGCATTCAGAGTTTTTTGTTTAAGCTTACCTAATAATTTCTTAAGATCACTTCTATCATTGCAAGCAAGAAAGTCTCTTTTAGTTTCTTCATCCATAACATAGCCCTCAGGCACAACAGGCAATTCATATTTATTAGGAGAGCCTTCATCATTACTTTCATCAATATTATCAGTTTCAATAATTTCATCCTCTCTAGCCCTAGCAAGTTGTTCATCAAGAAATTCACCAAGTGGCACAATAGTATGAAGCATAGAAGTAGTTTCATCAGAAGTATCATGCATAGCAGAAGTGGCATCATCAACACTACAAAAAAAGACACATCCGTGACATTTTGGGCCGAACGAACTTTTTTCTGTCATACATATGACACTTCTATGACGATAATTGTGACAAAACCCGGTATCATCATAGATGTGGTGGGCTCCTACTTCTATGATAAAAAATCATGACAGAAAATGGGCTTTTCATGCTGGACGGGCCGGAGACGCAGCTGCATGACATTCTTTGGGCCGTCCATGACGGAAAAAACCATGGTAGAAGCGAGGGGGAGGAAAATTTCGGGGAGTTCCCGGTTACGGTGGGAGGTCGGGGGCCGAGCGATGCGCGTTTCTCTCGTACACGTACGCGCGTGTGTGCGAGGCGTTGGCTCTAACTGAACCCGAGCGAGGCGTTGGGCTCTAACTGAACCCGAGCGATTGCACTATAGGCTACGCGTTACTGAACCCGAGCGATCGATCGATGGCTGTTAATTGAACACGATCGAGCGATTGCTTTGCTACTGCTGCTAACTTAAGCCGATCGATGCTGCCTCTGGGATGAACAGTGAGCGTTGCCGAGGGGGGGGGTTGGATGAACAGTGAGCGGTGGCATTGCCTCTGGATGAACAGGACCCCGTGGTGTGGAGGGCTGGATGAACAGTAGACGGTGGAGGGGTGCCCGTGGAGGGGTGGTTGAACAGGACCCCGTGGTGTGGAGGGCTGGATGAATAGTAGACGGTGGAGGGGTGGTTGAACAGTAGCCGGTGGAGTAGCGCGCGGTGGAGGCTGGATGAACAGGAGCCTGTGGAGGCTGGAGGAGGTCGACGGTATCCCGTGGAGGCTGGAGGAGGTCGAGGTGGAGATGAACAGTATCCCGTGGAGTCCCGTTTTGCGGTACGCCACACCCCTCCCGATGAACAGGACCCCCGTTTCGACCGTAGCGCTCCAACACAAGTCCGTTTCGTCCGTTTTGCGGTACGCCACACCCCTCCCGATCAACAGGACCCCCATTTCGACCGTAGGAGGTCCGTTTCGTCCATTTTGCGGTATGCCACACCCCTCCCAATGAACATGATCCCGTTTCGAACGTGGTCGGTCGAACACAAGGCCGTTTCCTCCGTTCTGCGGTACACCAGGCCTCGTTTCCATCGCCTGTTCCGTCCAAGCCCTCCCGATGAACACGACCACGCATTCCGTTCCGACCCAGCCGGTTGGCTTCCACGCGTTCCGTTGCCTCCCGATGAACACGACACATTCCGTTGCCTCCCCATGAACACGACGCATTCCGTTGCCTTCCCATGAACACGATGACGATGCTGTTTCTCCGTTCCAACCCAGCCATGTCAACGAGCCCTCGCCGTACGTATGCGCGAGTAGGCGTTCGACCCCGCCCGTATGTACACATACGTGGCCGTATTTTCTTTCTTGCACCCTGGCCGCTGTACGTACATGTACATGCTACGTGCGTGCCTCTACTACGACACGTGCGCGCCTCTACGTCCACCAGTATATATGTACGTACACGTTCGCGACCAGAATGACAACGCTACATACGCTTCGACCAGGTGGGTCCCGACTGTCAGGCACTTCCTTGCGTGCGAAGATGTAGCTGGTGGGTCCTAGCAGTCAGGGGGGCGAATCGTTTTGTTTTTTTGCTCGGACGCACTTTCTTGCGTGCGAAGGTGTAGCTAGTGGGTCCCAGCAGTCAGGGGGAAACGTTTTTTTCGCGCAATACGGTGGCCCGTCCGGTGGGTCCCCGCTGTCAGGTGGAGGAATAATTATTTTGCGCGTAATAAGGAGGCACTTCTTTGCTGCGGCCGTGGACCCAGCTGTCAGCGTCTCCACGCACAGTACTCTTCCGATGGAAGTCGGTCACTGACCACATTGACCACGCCGCGCCGAGAGCACCACGGCAGTGGACGACAGCAAGGCCTAGGAAGGGGACGATACGGAGGCAGGGAAGACTCGGCAGTTGTTTCCCACGCAGAGGGGAGTACGACTATACGAGGGTTTACTGGTTCGTCTGCCGTCGCCGGAGAATAACAACAGGTGTGGGTGAGTAGAGGGATGGCTAGGCCAGAGATGGGATGACGGTGGGGCGGTGAGACCTGCGCGGCAGCACAACCGGTCGTGGGAAGGAGGGAGCAGACAGTCCCGCCGACGCTTGTTTGAGCGGCTGGAGCAGGAAGAGCAGAGATTGAAGAAGCACAGCGGCCATTGGATGGACATCCAACAGTCAGTGCTTGTGCGTCAGCCTTTTTTTAGGAAAGCCTCAAATCTGTGGAAAACAACATACAACCCATCTGCCATTATTTCTAATAACTTACAGCCCATTTGCTAATTCGTAAGGTTTTTTCGGAGCCCATATTCTTTTTGTTAGCATTACAGCCCATATTGTGGCCACGATTAAAAAAGTATACGCAATTTTGCATATTTCGGTGCGGTCTGAACTGTTTTTAATCCCGAAATTTCGACTCACATTCAAACTGATTTTAAAAATAAATGTATATCAATATAAAATCCAACAAATTCTTCACGCATAAAAATTAATGTAATTTAAAATCTTGAAATGATAAAAAGATATTTGAAACTAATTGCCGGTTTGATGTGTTTTAAAAATGTACAACCCATTTCTCATTACTGATGGGCTATTTTCTCGGCCAGCTGAATGAAAGCTCTCCTTGTCTTGAAAGATTTGCAGCCCAACAGGCCTGACAAAGCGACTTACTTGGCAAATCACAAAAAAACTGGGCTGTGGCCGTGGACCCAGCTGTGAGCCTCTCCACGTACAGTACTCTTCTGATGGAAGTCGTTCCTTGACCACGTTGACCACGCCGCGCGGAGAGCACCACGGCGGTGGACGACGGCGAGGCCTAGGAAGGGGATGACGCGAAGCCGGGGAAGACGCGGCAGTGAAAGCCCGCGCGGAGAGGAGTACGAGGGTTCACTAGTTCGGCTGCGGTGTGAGGCTGCCATCGCCGCAGGGCCTGGCCAGCGGTGGGAATAGTAGGGGGTGGTGAGGCCTCTGCGACAGCACAGCCGGCCATGGGAGGCAGGAGCATGCGGCACGACCGGTGCTGCTTTGGGTGGCCGGAGCAAGAAGACCAGAGGTTGAAGAAGCACTACGGCCGTTGGATGGACATCGTACGATCACTAGAGCTAGAATCGTTCATATTGGCTAAGTTGACAAAGCCCTTCATCCACGTCAACTTAGTAGGCCCACAAGTCACCCTCCCACCAAGGTGGGTCCCAGCTAGCTGGGGGAGTATTCATTTCTTTATGCGTAATAAGGAGGCACTTCCGATGGGTCCGAGCTGACAGCGGGGGGAATATTTTTTCACGAAATACGGTGGCCCATCCGGTGGGTCCCAGCAGTCAGGGGGAAATGATTTTTTTTGCAAAATACCGGTGGCTTGTCCGATGGGTCCCCGCTGTCAGGTGGAGGAATAATTATTTTTCGCGTAATAAGGAGGCACTTCCTTGCGGCTGCTGTGGACCCAGCTGTCAGCCTCTCCACGTACACTACTCTTCCGATGGAAGTCGGTCGTTAACCACATTGACCACGCCGCGCCGAGAGCACCACGGCGGTGGACGATGGCGAGGCCTAGGAAGGGGATGACACAGAGCCGGGCAAGACGCGACAGAGGATGCCCACGCGGAGAGGAGTACGAGCGTTCACTAGTTCGGCTGCGGTGTGAGGCTGCCGTCGCCGCAGAATAACAGGGGGTGTGGGTGAGTGGAGGGATGGCCTGGCCAGCGGTGGGAGTAGTATCGGGGCGGTGAGGCCTCCATGGCAGCACAGCCGGCCACGGGAGGCAGGAGCAGGCGTCATGACCGGCGCTGCTTTGAGCGGCTAGACTAAGAAGAGCAGAGGTTGAAGAAGCACTACGGCCGTTTGATGGACATTGTACGGTCACTGAAGGTAGAATCATTTATATTGACTAAGTTGGCAAAGCCCTTGGTACGCTCCAACTTAGTAGGCCCACAGGTCAGCCTCCGAAACGGTGCGCCCCGGATGTCAGGGGGAGGAATCATTTTTTGGGCGGCCGAAGCTAAGAATAACCGAGATTGAAGAAGAAGCACGACATCCGTTGGATAGGCATCCAACGGCCACTGCTGCTAGAACCGTGTGTTGACTATAATAAGTTGACAAAGCCTTACATATGCGTCAACTTATTTTTTTAGGGGACGCATCACTTAGTAGGCCCACAAGTGTGTGGCAGAGAACTTATAGCCCATTTTCCTTTTGTAAGAATGTACAACCCATTTTTGAATTCTAATGGAATTTACAACAACCCATTTATAGTTTGTTAAAAGTACAACCCATTTTCTAGCTAGGACAATAATTAATAATTTCAACCAACCGTTGAAGACAAAATTCAATAAAATTTCTCACATTTTGATGGGATCCGAAATATTTTTATCCCAAAATTTCTAGTCAGATTAAATATAAATTTGTATTACGTAAAAATCCAACAAAACATTGCGCGCGCAACAATGAAAATTTAAGATTTTCAAAATCCATAAATAATATTTTATAAACTAATTCCGTGTTTGGTGCATTTTTTTATACTTACTTCCCAGTTTTTATAATTACATCTCATTTATTAGTTTTTAAACCCATTTTCCTGTTAAGCCTAATGCATCCCTCCTAGGAAAGATTTGCAGCCCAGCGGGGCGGAGAATAACAAGTTGACCTTGCCTGGGATTCCTCAAAAAGACGTATAGCTGGGCTAGCCATTTTCATCTTGAAAAAATTAGTATCTGGGATGGATATCTGGCCTGGGATAGACGGGCCACAGCCCGCCCGGTTAAGACCCCGCTCTCCTCTGAACAACAACGAAATCATTGCCAAGAAAAACTCTGAAGTGCTCACGCCTCAAAAACACAAATACTGCTCGAGTTGCTTGGTCCCAGTTGTCGGCCGCACCTTGTGCAATTCTCTTGTTTATATTGACTACATAGGTTGACAATGGTGTGGGACCGTGATGTCAGGAAACCAGGAGAAAGCAAAAACAAATATAGTTGTACATAATAAGGAGGCACTTGCGTACGTACGACTATGGCCCTAGTGGGTCCCTAGTGTCATCCAGTCAAAATAAAGTCATCTCCTGAATCCTCATGTTCATTGACGATGTTAATAATGCTCGGCGCCACGGCGAGCGCAACAACTCGAAGGACAACGGAGAGTGCCTCGCAGGCCCTACGGATGGTCTGATACAGCGCCCGCTGCTTATTCAGGAAGCTAGGATCATTGGACACCTATGAGCACCTTCGAGAAACTGAGACGACATGAAACGGTAAGGCCGCGATTGGGAGCTCTGGTTTATTTCAAACCTGTATTAACATACAAGTGTAATTTACTCGTCATCAGAAACAGCGCGTAAAATACAAGCGTAATGAAACCGAGGGCCCGAGGTCTGTAAGTAAAACCGGCGGGTTACGCGTGTAATTTGAGAGACCAGTGTATATTTTACAAGCACTGCTATATGGACGACGTTACCAGACGATACATGCACGACGTGCGTATCATGCCATCCATGGGCAAGGCTGAAACAGCAGCTAACGGCTGGATTAGCAATCGTCCGAGTGCCGTTCAGCGTTTTTATCGTGTGTGAAGTACTTCTGATATTTTACTAGTCGAAATCGACCAACCAAGCGCCTTCGCCCGAGACCATCTGCTTTAATTTACAAGCGCCAGTTTTACAAGCGGTTTTGGTTGGAAAACGACGATCCAATCACGACCTAATATCATGAGTTGGTCGGAAGATCATATGGTTTTACGTCTAACCTACCCGACTTGTCGTATAGGCTATGAATGAAACATCAGACGATGAACTTCTTAAGCACGAAAACAACATAAGAGGATGATCTTCTTAACAAGCAAATCACTGGCATTAGATCGACATGCAAAACAATACGAAGCATTATTCTCAGGAGGCACGATGAACAACTCGTGATGCCGCATGCCACAACATTCCAAGCTCAACTTTGCAATCAAACACAAGGCCTGACATTACATAGACAATATTCAGAACAAACTCTTAACACAAGAATATCTCAGCAGAGTAACTATTTACTTCTAAACTGAACACAGGAATAGGAAAAAACACTCGGCGCTGCTCACAGCAAGGGCGTCCCACTCAAAAATATCAAATGCATGTCTTCTGGCTAACATCAATGAGCAAATTTTGACAAGGTTTTCCAATTCCAATATATTAAACTAATGTCTTCTTGCTAACATCAATGATTAAACTTTGACAAGCTTTTCCCATTCAAAATATGTAATGCCTATGATCGTCCTGTCGTAGCTTCTTGTACTTGTTTGGGCACTTTTTGCCCAGGGCACTCCACGTGTTGTTAAATTGCCAATGGTCTCTACAGACTAGTCATGTCACCGGTGTCTAATAATACTCTGTAAAGCTTCTCAGCCATTCCTTCTGTAATGTAGCGCAAACAGTGACTGCTTCTTTTTGCAAAGTGGAACGACCAACTGGACCCAGTAATGCAGCAGTTTGCCTTGGACACATTGGCTCCTTTTGTGCAGTTCAACTAAAATCAAAGTCGGAAGAAAACTGAGCTTTAATTTTGATATCCCTGTAAGCAACAATAGGTACAAGGGAAACAATTACTGAGAAATAATGGTTGATGACTTGTACTCCCAGAAGAAAAGCATCTACTGATCTACTTTATCTTAATGGGAAACAAAGCAGGAGAGTAGCAATTCTCCATCAGTGTGATTCATTCATATTGACTGAGACACTATCTTAACAATGCCTTGTTTCAACATGTATAAAGAATGACAAAGCAGAAAAGTACCATTCCTAAAACAATGCAAATGATTCATTTTAACAGAGACATTATCTTAACAATACCTTGGTTAAACATGTAGAAAGAACTACAAAGCAGGATAGTACCATTCCTAACAAGTGTTGCAGTTTTGAACTAAGATTCAATAGATAATTAATTCTGAGAGTGGCATTGCTTAATTTTAACAGCGGCATTAGATTAACGAAAAGCATAAACAGTTCCGGGGAGAGTGTGCGCAACAACAGTATGTGCTTCCATCTACTTATAAAGGGGGTGATGCAGAGTTTGTTGTAACAAAGCAACAAGCATCATGTCTGGGTTGGTCCCATTTTTGTTCACTACTTAATGGGAGAAGACAACAATACAATAGCTTCAATTCAACATTTATTTAAAATAGTACCAATACAAGTAGCACAACATCTCAAAGCACACCGCACAATCATGTGGATGAAGGCCTGTACTGACCTTTCATGTGACGGACAAGATAAAATATGAATCTGCCAACACGAATAGGAAATCCAATCTCATTTTGTGCAGTTGCACTGAAATCAAGCAAAGTGTTTCGTGTAGCAAAGCAAAATGTCGCAATAGCAACAAGTTGAATCGATACGAAGACTGGAAACAAATCTCGATCTCCTTTTGTGCAGTTCCACCAAAATTAAGCAAAGTCACCGGTGTGACATTCAAGTTGAACTGCACAAAACACTCTTAAAACGTAAGTGTTTCGAGTAGCGAAGTGAAATGTCGCAATAGCAACAAGTTGAATCGATACCCCTGTTTTAACAGAGGCAAAAAAGGAAACAATTACTTGCCGATAAAGGAGGATGAAACAAACGGTGACAGAAAGAAGCATCTAACTTATCTTGGATGGAAAACAAAGTAGGACAGTAGCATTTCTAAAACGGTTGCATTGATTCATATTAACAGAGACATTTTCTTGAAACAACATTCGTTAAAAAATGTAATTTACTTTTAAAAGTGGCATTGCTTCTATTTTCCCGCGGCATTCTTAGATTAACAACAACAAAATAGCTATATGGGACATGCCAGCACCATGTGCGTCCACACGTATAAATGGGTGATGCAGAGTATGTAGCCAAGCAGCATATATGTGATGGTCCCATATTTGTTCTCTTTGAACCTTCTTCCTATGTGAGGGCAGGAAATCTAGTCCTGCACAAACTACCCGACCCCCTAGTTTCTTTCCCTTTTCAACAAAGAGATCTGTTCCTTACAAATGTGTGTACTGGGTTACCCCCTTTTTCCCTTTTCGACTTACAAAGCGGCTGGATAGCCAGTCTATACTACTTTCCGCCCCTCCTTTCCTCATTGAACCACGTCCTAGATTCTTGCTTCAGCCCACCGCACCATTCTTTCCTCTTTGAACCAAGACCTAGATTCGACTACAGATCGAAAAGATCCACATGCAGCTAGAGCAACGACGGTTTCAAAGAAACTCATACCTTAGGGTCGTCGGGATGTGGCAAGGCATGGGGCGGGAGGCCGGATCTGCCCACACTACGTACGGCAGCAAGGAAGAAGGGGTCAGTGGCCCTCCCACATAGGCACTGGGTGAAAGAGAACAGCGCAACTGACAGTGGATTGCCTCCCTCGCCGAAGGCGATAGAGTGAACGCTGCACCTCCTCCCCTTCCCAGTGCGACGGGATACGGGCGCCTCCTTCACCAGCTGTGAGGGAGGAGAGAGAGACAAGAGGCCAACGCAGTCTTGTTTAGATCTGGTGAAGAGAGGGTGAGAGACTGTGAATATAGCAAACCCTAGCAAATGAACGCTGAGCCTCCAGCGTGTAACATATATGTAGTGCGGCGAGCGTGTGGAGAGTGCAAACCCTAAGTTGATGTCCACTCTGTTTGTGGTCTATTTTTTCCTAGTTTTTTTGTTTCTTGTTGCTTCATTATGTACTTGTGGGAGCTTAGATGTGATACCCTTAAATAACATCTAGATGTGAATTAGACAAACTGATTTTCTAACATACCAAGAAAGAAAACTCGATAAAAAACACGCCCCCGCTTCTAGGTCGCGAGAGTCGTCGTGCACACACACATAGACATAGACATGCATATCTGCGTTTACATAAAATTCCATTTCCATCTCCATATTCAATCATATTTGTCCAACTGGCACATTATTTACGTTGTCAATTATATACGCAGCAATATTAACGTACATCATCTCTTGTTTGCGCACGTCCGGACCGCTGCCACGGCCGGTCCTGACCAACCCGAACCCTCTTCATCACCCGCATGTGCTTCCCGCTCGAAACAGTCAGTACTGCATTCATGCCCGACCAAAGTGGACACGACCTCTCACTGGCGCCGGCATTGAAGCGGCGCGCCGGTCGAGAGAGCATCGTCGGCGCCGCTTCCAGGTGCACGCGGCTGCTCCGCGTTTAAAGGTCGCAATAACCGGCTACAACATGCATGTAAAAAGTTCTTGGGAGTCCGTGCTATAGCTAGCTGTCCTCCCCCAACTCGTCAATCTCTTCTAGTAGTGCTAGTACTCCATGGCGTGATCCATCGACAAGCAGGCGGGAAAGTTGTCGTATACTCGGTTTGCGGTGAGTGGCATGCCGAGCGACCGTGTGGGGTCGAGCCATGGAGGAGGGTGAGACACGAACACGGCAGACGTGATTTAAACGTTGGTTTTGCTCGATGGTGCGATCCAACGAAACGAAACATTGGTTTCTCTCCGATTCCATTTTTTCTCCGGAAAAACGGAAACTTTCCACTCCATTTTCATTCCTATTCCAAGGTTGCCCCGTTACAACATTCCATCAGATACAAAGGAAAACTAACACGCATGCTGATGCATCTCAATGATTCACAGATCATAGCCAATATTTACTTCACAACTAAAGAAAAAAGTTGTGAGAGGATGTACGAAAGAGAAACTACTGATGGGGTCACTACGACTTAAACCCTAAACCCTAAACATGATTTAATTTCCTGGCCAGGTAGAACCTGTCGAAGGAAAGACGGCTGGCACCCTCGGATCATACGATGCTTTTGTGCAGTTCCACTAAAATCGACCTGAGCATCCCTGATGGCAAAGATATGGAAGAAGTGTGATTAGAATAATAGTACTGGCACCAGTTCATGAGACATAAACTCATCACAAGTAGAAGACGAAAGAAGTAGAGAAAGATCGACATGGAGATGGAGCTACGGCAGTGGAGCAAGCCGGCTCCAAAAGGAAGATGGACTACCTGGGACATCGGGCTATAGCTAGAAGGGCGATTGGGACGTGGCATCGGCCCATACCGCGGTGACCCCCGATTGGGATGCACCGACTGTGGGTTTTCTCCCTCGCCGATGCCGACCGCGTCTACGCAGAACATTGTTCCCTTCCCCCAGCTGCGGGATCAGGCCCGTCGTTCTATGCTTGTGAAGAGAGCAACCTAAGCAAGCAGGCTTGTAGCTTAGGCTCCTGCTAGTGTATATATAGTGGTTTTATTTTTCTCTGCATATCAACCATTTTATATTGCATACGTGTCATTCAAGAGTGAAATGATGGTTGCTTCTTTCGACTAACTTACTGTGTGATTTGACTGCTCCTTAGTGGCCCCTATACGTACTCCCCCTACATGTATGCAACAATCACACGTACACATGGACGCAAAAACGTGCACGACGCCCTAATGCATGCATGTCCGAGCACACGACGGAACACACACGGTCACGCTCAAGTGCTCAACCTACACGTGCATGCACACACATACTCAGTCAGGGTGAGCTAGTGACCGTATAAACAC
>NC_041382.1:143476883-143481308 GCF_002162155.2 Triticum dicoccoides | reverse complement strand
ATATATATATATATATATATATATATATATATATATATATATATATATATATATATATATATATATATATATATATTGAGCGCAATGAGCGTATTATGAAGTCCACTGACCGTATTTTTACAAATATACAATGATAGACAGTGTATTTATCTCGTTTGAAATTAAGCCATATTAACCAGAGAGGAGGCAGTATGGACTAGCATTACTTTGCTATGTCCCGTCAACTTGCCAAACGAGGAGAAGACTATAGGATGGGAGAAGCTTGCGCGCGGTGGCTCGCAGGACAAGGAGAAACTTTTGACTAATGCAAGCTCTCCCTCGCTTAGGCGGTGGACGTGCAACAGTTAATTCGGTGTCAGATTGCCAGAAGCATACACTATACTACTACTAGGGCTATTATTGTTCGACTTCCCGAATAGATGAACAGCCAAGCGCAAAGTTTACTAGTACTACTACTATAGTCTATAAAGGTACGTACTATACTAGTACGAACCGGATGGAGGAGCGTCTGCACTCTTATTATAATTTTAAAATGTGATAAAGCAATCTTCAACACATTTGGTTCTCTTCGAGGGTTCTCGCATGTGATAATGGAAGTTGATTGCATGGAACACTCACCACAATTCTCGCTTAATTCTGGCTCATATCCTGTTACAAATAGTAGCGCTCGGTAATATTTCCTCTTTTTTTGTTATTCAGCATGTAAACAGGTCAGCAAACCTTGCAGCGCATCTTCGTGCGAACCGTGCTTGCTGCACTTTGAATGTGGCCGAGAGCTGGCTTAATGAAACACCTCGCTTCCTACTTCTTTTTTTGCGGGGTACCTCGCTTCCTAGTGACCAGTGTCTTGGCTGATCGTCCTAAGAATGCTTATATATGAATAAAGCTCTCTCATTTACCCGCAAAAAAGATTAAGCCATATGAGTGCTGCTATGCAGACGACTCATGGTGCACGATTCTTGCACGATAGTGCTAATCAAGCTGTCCATGCCTATGAGAAAACTACGACATGCCAATGGATTCACCATCGTCCAGCCTTCATCCGAACAAGTATCGTCTGCGTAGTAGTTTTGAAGCCATATTAACCGGAAAGGAGGGAGTATGGACTAGCACTACTTTTTGGTGTGTCCCGTCAACTCGCAGAACGAGGAGAAGCTTGCAGGACAAGGTGAAGCTCGCTTACGCCTTTTGACTAATGCAACCTACCCTCGGTGGACATGCATCAATCCATTCGGTGTCAGATTGTGAGAGGCATACACTGTAGTACCCAACATGTGGAGTACCATCATTGCTCGACTTCACGAAGAGGCGAAGAGCCAAGCGCAGTAGTACGAGTAGTACTACTACTAGAACCACATGGTGGAGCATCTGTACTCTTATTTTTTTATCTCTGATAAAGTACACGTTTATTCCAGAGAAGGGCGGAAAACGGCATCCCAACATGTAATGAATGATATCGATCAACCAACCATGCTTGAATATATCTTGGCCTCCGTGCGAGCCCGTCTGTGTGTTCTCGCTCCTCAGGCTTGTTTGGTTCATGACTCACTTTGCCACAACTAATCTTAGGCAAACTGTGGCTGCCACAAAAAGTGTGGCTAACAAAATGGCCACCACAAGTGTGGCAAGATTTGGCAAAAATTTGAGCCTATGACTTGTGGGCCGTATAACTAGAAAAGTGTGGCAAGCCACAAGTGTGGCAAGCCACAAGTGTGGCAATAAACCAAACATATGCCTAAGGTGTTGTGGCATGACTAAGGTTAGACGTGGCAACCTTAGGCTGAGAACCAAACATCCCCCTCGTCTCTCTCAAGGAACGATGGGTTGGCTCTTTGCCGTCAATTGAGATCGGTTTGCTCAGACTCCTATCCCACATGTCAGTGATATGCCAAGAGGACGTGCGTTGACCGACTGGCCATACGCGTACTTGGTTTTGCACCTTCATACTACTCCTCCCTCCGTCATAGTTTACAGGGCACGCTTCATTATGATGCATTTCTCTCAATGCATTTCCACCACTAGAGAGACTTTAGATGCGTTTGGTTTAATGCTCAATTAATTAGGGCGTGGTAACCGCAATCAAGTCCGCAATTTTCTCTCCATGTACTGTACTACTACAGAGTGGAGTAAGGGCATGCATGTGTGTACCCGGGGTGGAAGCACTGCATGCATGTGTGTACGCATTATTCCCTCTAGTAATAGACGTCATGCTATAACTACCAATGCTATTTTTCAGGCTGATCGCTGGTCGCCTTGGTCCCACAGATTTTTTTCTTTTTTCTGAAGCGCGCTGTATAAAGTGACGAATGGAGTAGTATGAGCGGATTCAAAAAAGAGCGTATTGATGGTTGCTTCTTCAGAGCAACTTACAGTGGGAAAGGTGGGGCTTATGATTTGACTGCTCATTACTCACTATTAATGCGGCACAACGACCGGGCTGAGTCTCCCATGCAGTTGTGCACTACCCCCTCGGTTCTTAAATATACTCCAGAGTATTTGTATTTCTAGAGATTTCAACGAGTGACTACTCAAATATTTGTCTTTTTAGAGATTTCAAATGGACTGGCACATACGGATGTATATAGACATATTTTAGAGTGTAGATTCACTCATTTTGCTCCGTATGTAGTCACTTGTTGAAATCTCTAGAAAGACGAATAGAATATTTAGGAACGGAGGGAGTACACATACGAAGCAAAATGAGTGAATCTACACTCTAAAATATGCCCGTTTGAAATTTGTAAAAAGACAAATATTTAGGAACGAAGGAGTATAATTTTGTGCATGGCACATGGACCCGGATGATGAAGAGGCTTCTGGCAATGCTATCAAGCTTCCATCATTTGTTTACATAATTGATGTACTATACAAATAATTTTCCAGTGACATGAAATTGTACAATGGTGTGAGTTTTCAGCTTTTGTTTCGTGTGTCTTGCCATCGATGCTCTTTCAAAAACAATAAAAAACTAACTTCCTTGCTAATGCATGTCAATTATTAGCACATCAGAGCTAATAATTACATCACATTTAAATTCAAAGTTGTGAGAAGGTGTTAAATTAAAATTGATCCATGCTTTCATTGGCAGCAACATCCCCCCAGCTCTGTCTAAATCAACAAGGCATGTTGGGAAAAAAAGTAGCTGTCTGGAGCATGCAACATTCCGATCATTTTGTGTACTTCCACTAAAATAGAGCTGAGCGTCCCTGTTCCAAAGATATTAAGTGTGATTACGATAATAGAGGAATGCTGATGAAACAATAAACACATAAATAGAAGCCGGTCACCTTTGCAGTCTCTCTTAAGACTAACTAGTTGGAGAAGATTAGGCTCGGAGTTGGATGAGGAGGATAGAGCAAAACCAATCTCCCTTTGTGCAGTCGCACTGAAATGTAGAGACGTTGCCCGTGTGACATTTTAGTACAACCGCACAAAACACTCTTAAGAAAAAAGTGATTTGTGCAGTTCACCAAAAGGTCGCAATAGCAACGAGGTGAAATGGATAGCACTGTTTGCAAAAAAGAGGTAGAAAGGAAACAATTACTGGCCAATAACAGTTGATGACACATGCAACGACAAAAAATAAGCATATTCCTTGTCCTAAGGGAAGATAACAACACGGTTGTGTTTGTCTAAAATGGTGTGAGGACGAGAATGCAATATGGAAAGTACGCCGGACGAGCTACGTTTTGGGCAAAGAACTATGGAAGATCCACATGCAGCGACGTGGGAAGACGGGCAATGGAGCAAGGGCGGAGGGGATACCTGGAGGTCGTTGGGATGTAACTAGGTGAGTGGCGGCAGGCGGAATCTGCGAGTAGGTGGCGTAGGCCCTGCCGCGCCGGAGCTTGGTCAGAGAGAACGACGTGTACCGCAGATCGGGACGTGATGCCTCGGCGCCGTCGAACGGAGAAATGATGCACTTCCTCCCTTTCCCCCGGCGGACGGGATGCGGCCGGATCAGTGACCAACGGTGTGAGAGAGAGAGGCCACCACTCTCCCTTTCCCCCGGCGGACGGGACGCGGCCGGATCAGTGACCAACGGTGAGAGAGAGAGGCCACCGCAGCCTTGTGTGAGATACTCTGAAGAGCAACAAACCAGGCAGGCAGGCTCCATTGTATATAGTGAGCGGACTACCTTTTTCTCCATAAAAATCATTTTATATTCTGTGTACATGAAATTGAGCGATATATATTTATTTAAAAATAACATGGCAACGCGTCAAGTCGAACTTTGTTTCGTGCACGTGTGGTACACGACCTCCCTAGGTAAACAACCGCTACAGGCGTTCAAATTAGCACGTGAGCTGCCATTTCGTAAAGAAATGAGCTCCACCGTGTACCCACATGGGTGTGGCTGGGCATGAAGCGTGAGTACGTGCACGGTGCACCTATTCTCTTCTTGTATATGTACACCACCTATGT
>NC_041382.1:143406802-143476675 GCF_002162155.2 Triticum dicoccoides | reverse complement strand
GTGAGAGAGATACAAACCTAGAGAGATATAGTGTGTGGGTTCTTGAGAGTTTTTTTTGGGGGGGGGGGGTCAATCAGAAAATGTAACATATGCAATGTGTGTGAAATAGAGTCCTGGATATAATATATACTCCCTCCGTTCTGAATTACTTGTCTTAGATTTGTCTAGATACGGATGTATCTAGCACTAAAATGAGTCTAGATACATCCGTATCTAGACAAATCCAAGACAAGTAATTTAGAACGGAGGGAGTATATAGAGGGGGCGATCCATGAGAAGAGAGTGGAGGTATCATCGGCTTGAGTTGTCATAGAATCGAAGAGAGGTATGATGTGTGTGTGTGCGCGCGTGATCGATAAAGAGTGCCATCGAATTTGTGTGTGCCCATGTCAAAGATATAGAGTGGCTGGCCTACTGGAACGTGAGATGGGACATGTGCAGTTTGTCTCTGTTGCATGGATACCTACCTGCAGCGCTCGACTATCGATGTGTGGTGGGGGAAGAGGGAGGCCCAATTAATTATAGAGGTACAATGGCTGGTATATGTGTGGAGGAGGAGAGAGGCCTACCTCATGTATTAAGGAGATCGATCTGCCTCATGTATTAAGGGAGATCGATTGGCATCCATGCATATGTGCAGGAGAGGAATAAGGTTGGGAGAGAGACAGAGCTAGAGTGTTGGAGGAGGTGGTAGAGGAGTTGCTTCTAACAAATGGTGGGATAGGCTTGCTAGACAAACGGAGGGCATGCCCGCAATATCAATAAGAGAGGAGATGGCTACTTGTTGTCTGTGCACGTGCGTGTGAGAGACGGGTCAGGAGGCATGCACGAATGATGAGGGGGGACGATGTGGCTGTGGTAAGCAGACGTAACTACATAGGAAGATCAATCGCCCTTTGTTAGAGAAAGGAGAGACATAACTTGTGAGGTACGTAGATCGATGGGGGGGGGGTAGTTAAAGTCGATCTAGGTATATGTTGGGAGATCGATCGGTATACATGCATGTGTGTGTTAGAAGCAAATGAGGCACGAGGAGAAGGATAGAGAGAGAGAGAGGGATGCATGTAGGAGGTGGTATGAGAGGCATACTATATCGAGGGGGAGGAGTGTGCGAGTATGAGAACGATGAAAAGAGTGGTGGGAGTGAGGCATGGACGGTGACAAGAGAAGAGGGGAAGCTTGTGTTTGTGCTAGGCACACCTGGCTAGAGAGGCATATCGATCGATGTGTGCCATAAAGGAGCCGAGGGGCCTACACACACCGTGGGTGAACGACCTAAAGTGGAAAGACGAATTTGCACGATGGAGCTAGAGAATGCTGAGGGAGGGTGATGTTGGGGAACGTTGCAGAAAACAAAAAATTTCCTACGGTTTCACCAAGATCCATCTATGAGTTCATCTAGCAACGAGTGATCGGATACATCCACATACCTTTGTAGATCACGAGCGGAAGCATTCAAAGAACGGGGATGAGGTAGTCGAACACGACGTGATCCAAATCACCGGAGATCCTAGCACCGAACGGACGGCACCTCCGTGTTCAACACACGTACGGTCAGCGTAACGTCTCCTTCTTCTTGATCTAGCAAGAGGGAAGGAGAGGTTGAGGAAGATGGCTCCAGCAGCAGCACGATGGCGTGGTGGTGATGGAGCTGCAGTACTCCGTCAGGGCTTCGCCAAGAGCTATGGAGGAGGAGGAGGTGTTGGAGAGGGAGAAGGAGGCAACCAAAAGCGTGGATGAAAAGCCCTCCTTCCCCCACTATATATAGGAGGGCCAAGGGGGGGGGGGGCACCGGCCCTAGGAGATCTAATCTCCTAGGGGGGCGGTGGCCAAGGGAGGTTTCCCTTCCCCCCAAGGCACCTAGGAGGTGCCTTCCACTAGTGGGACTCTTCCCTTTTGTGAACCCTAGGCGCATGGGCCTCTTGGGGCTAGTGCCCTTGGCCCATGTAGGCCAAGGCGCACCCCCTACAGCCCATGTGGCCCCCGGGGCAGGTGGCCCCACCCGGTGGACCCCCCGGGACCCTTCCGGTGGCCCCGGTACAATACCGGTGACCCCGAAACTTGTCCCGATGCCCGAAATAGCACTTCCTATATATAATTCTTTACCTCCGGACCATTCCGGAACTCCTCGTGATGTCCGGGATCTCATCCGGGACTCCAAACAACATTCGGGTTACTGCATATACATATCCCTACAACCCTAGCATCACCGAACCTTAAGTGTGTAGACCCTACGGGTTCGGGAGATATGTAGACATGACCGAGACGACTCTCCGGTCAATAACAAACAACGGGATCTGGATACCCATGTTGGCTCCCACATACTCCACGATGATCTCATCAGATGAACCACGATGTCGAGGATTCAAGCAACCCCGTATACAATTCCCTTTGTCAATCGATATGTTACTTGCCCGAGATTCGATCGTCGGTATCCCAATACCTCATTCAATCTCGTTACCGGCAAGTCACTTTACTCGTACCGTAATGCATGATCCCGTGACCAGACACTTGGTCACTTTGAGCTCATTATGATGATGCATTACCGAGTGGGCCCAGTGATACCTCTCCGTCATACGGAGTGACAAATCCCAGTCTTGATCCGTGTCAACCCAACAGACACTTTCGGAGATACCCGTAGTCTACCTTTATAGTCACCCAGTTACGTTGTGACGTTTGGTATACCCAAAGCACTCCTACGGTATCCGGGAGTTACACGATCTCATGGTCTAAGGAAAAGATACTTGACATTGGAAAACTCTAGCAAACGAACTATACGATCTTATGCTATGTTTAGGATTGGGTCTTGTTCATCACATCATTCTCCTAATGATGTGATCCCGTTATCAATGACATCCAATGTCCATAGTCAGGAAACCATGACTATCTGTTGATCAACAAGCTAGTCAACTAGAGGCTTACTAGGGACATGTTGGTGTCTGTTATTCACACATGTATTACGATTTCCGGATAACACAATTATAGCATGAATAAAGACAATTATCATGAACAAGGAAATATAATAATAATGCTTTTATTATTGCCTCTAGGGCATATTTCCAACAGGTGAGAGGGATGCGGACGTGTGCATGCACAAGAGAAAGTTAGCGCTAGCTACAAAGATAAGAGGGTTGTGTGGGTGTAAAAGACGAATAGAGATCATATATACTTCATTATAAAAAGCGAATTCGGATATTTGAAGAAGTTATCATAGTGTTTCAAACCGACGCATGTGTGAATATATATAACAGTGATACACATGGTGTGGTTATGAACATGTTATACTACATTTAATATATTTTATCTCCACTCTTATAAAAAAACGGAGTTGTTGATGATGGTGTGCCTGTCATCCTGCATTATAGGCCGTCCGATTTATATCTAGCGGATAGCAAGGAAACTATGATGGTTGAAGTTGGCAACAATCATGATTGTAGATTCTTGTTGAAATAGAGAAACGAATTCAAATTTAGTTCGAATTGCAGCGGTAGTATAGACATTTGGAATGCACTAAAATGTTGGTATGAGTAGGTTACATGTATTATACAACAAGCGAAAAAATTTAATCGGACATAACATGGATTCATACTCCCTCCTTCCATCTATATAGGGCGTAATGATATTTTTAAGACCGCCTTTGACTATTGACAAGATTAATAGTACATGACATACATAATGTGAAAAATATATCATTGAAAGAACCTTTCACAGACGAATTTAACGGTGTGCTTTGTGTAAGTTGCATGTCATATATCATTGCTCTAATATTTGGTCAAAGTTAGCATCGAAAAACGCATTAGGCCCTATATAGATGGAAGGAGGGAGTAGCTTTGAATAGCATTTGTATAGTAAAACGGGGCAAGACTCTCTCTTTGTGTGGTGTGAATAGTTTTATTTTTTTGTTTTATTTTTGGTTGAGGGAAGTGCGAATTGATTGGGTACGTACAAGTACAATATTACTACACGTTAGGCTTGTCCCTAAAATTCAACCCGCGTCTTGTTATATCCCGAAAATTCAGAAGACACCTAATGGGCCAAGGCTGTGCCTAGGAGGTGCTCCGAGGAGAGCACAACCCACCAGGGCGCGCCAGGAGGCTAGGCGCGCCCTGGTGGGTTGTGCCCACCTCGGGTCCCCCCCGGACCGCCTCTTTACTCTATAAATACCCCAATATTCCAGAAACCCTAGGGGAGTCGAAGAAAATCAATTCCAGCCGCCGTAGAGTCCAGAACCACCAGATCCAATCTAGACACCATCACAGAGGAGTTCACCAATTCCATTGGTGCCTCTCCGATGATGTGTGAGTAGTTCTTTATAGACCTTCAGGTCTGTAGTTAGTAGCTAGATGGCTTCCTCTCTCTTGTTTGATTCTCAATACAATGGTCTCTTGGAGATCCATATGATGTAACCCTTTTTGCGATGTGTTTGTTGGGATTGGATGAACTTTGAGTTTATGATCAGATCTATCTTTTTATATCCATGAAAGTTATTTGAGTTTCTTTGATCTCTTATATGTATGATTGCTTATAGCCTCGTATTTCTTCTACGATATTTGGGTTTTGTTTGGCCAACTTGATCTATTTATCTTGCAATAGGAAGAGGCGCTTTGTAGTGGGTTCGATCTTACGGTGCGTGATCCCAGTGACAGAAGGGGTACCGACACGTATGTATCGTTGCTACTAAGGATAAAATGATGGGGTCTATATCTACATAGATAGATCTTGTCTACATCATGTCATCATTCTTATTGCATTACTCCGTTTCTCCATGAACTTAATACACTTGATGCATGCTGGATAGTGGTCGATGTGTGGAGTAATAGTAGTAGATGCAGGCAGAAGCCGGTCTACTAATCTTGGACGTGATGCCTATATAATGATCATTGCTGGGATATCATCATGACTATTTGAAGTTCTATCAATTGCCCAACAATAATTTGTTTACCCACCGTTTGCTATTTTTCTCGAGAGAAACCACCAGTGAAACCTACGGCCCCCGGGTCTCTTTCTCGTATTATTTCCTTCTTGATCTATTTTATTTCCCTTTTATTTTCAGGTCTACTAAACCAAAAATACAAAAATACCTTACTGCAATTTATTTTATTTGGCGTTCGATCTATCAATATTTACAACTCTCTCATGTCCGTTTGCCAATTTCTGGTGCCGCTACCCGAAAGGGATTGACAACCCCTTTTACACGTCGGGTTGTGAGTATTTGTTATTTGTGTGCAGGTGCTGTTTACGTTGTGTTGCTTGGTTCTCCTACTGGTTCGATAACCTTGGTTTCACATCTGAGGAAATACCTACCGCCGATGTGCTGCATCATCCCTTCGTCTTTGAGGAAATACCGACGTAGCATCAAGTGACATCAATGATCCAATTGCCTAGTTTGTCACCAAGGTGCTCATGACTTATACTTTATGCAGGGAAGATTGAGTGTGTCATGCTTACCACAATTAAGTGTATATAGGTTGCTTCCTTTAGCTCTATTATTATGAAATGCAATGAGGAATTACATGCATGTCTTGCATTATTCGTTCGATGTCAAATTGGTAGGCTATTTCCTTGAATCACACGTGTCTTAATATTCATGCCATGGTTAGATTATATGATCTAGATTATGCTAGGTAGCATTCCACATCAAAAATTATCTTTTTTATCATTTATCTACTCGAGGACGAGCAGGAATTAAGCTTGGACATGCTGATACGTCTCCATCGTATCTATAATTTTTGGTTGTTTCATGTCAATATTCTACAACTTTCATATACTTTTCGCAACTTTTTATATTATTTTTGGGACTAACATATTGATCCTATGCCTAGTGTCAGTTCCTGATTGTTGCATGTTTTTTTATTTCACAGAAAATCCATATCAAACAAAGTCCAAACGCGATAAAAATTTACGGAGATTTTTTTGGAATATATGTGATTTTTGGGAAGTGGAATCAACGCGAGACAATGCCCAAGGGACCCACAAGCCCTAGGGGCAAGCCCCTACCCAGGGCGCCCCTGGCAGGCTTGTGGCAACCCTGAAGGTCAGTTGGAGGTGTCCTTCGGCCGTAGGGAAGCCCAATCGTGATAAAAATTGCTCATACGGATGTACTCATCAATGAGATCATTGGGCACTCCTTACGCATGCATCTAGATAACTGTAGTGCATTTCTTATAAGATGAGAAGCCAATCTTTCCAAGGGCATCCTCCTTGCACTCGAAATTCTGACCACCCCTCTCGAATACGGTTGAAAACATGCCTAGACATACAGAAACGCCGCCGGAATTGGTGATGTTTGAACAGTCGGATGGCTGTCTCAAAGTAGTCCTTCCAAAGAAGGAAATGCATTCTCTCGGTTGCGATTCAACGCCAAGGTGTACCCCGGGATCAAGCCTTGGAACAACGGCCGCTGCCTATTAAGGTGTTCATGGACCAACACAGTAGCCACCATCTCCTCATCATTGGATGAGGAATCGTCGGAGTCGCAGAGATAATTGTGGAAAAAGAACTCATCGGCGGAGTCCATTTGTACCTTGGGGGCAAACTGTTGAGCAGCTTGTAGGCATTGTCGTAGAAGCTGGCCGGTGAAGAGACTCGCGCCTCCCATGGACCAGGTAGCTGGCTTGGTGGTGTCCGACGAGCGTGGTACCGTCGGACGAAGGAGTTGGCCGGGGCCGCGGTGAAGGAAATATGCCCTAGAGGCAATAATAAAGTTATTATATATTTCCTTGTATCATGATAAATGTTTATTATTCATGCTAGAATTGTATTAACCGGAAACATAATACATGTGTGAATACATAGACAAACAGAGTGTCACTAGTATGCCTCTACTTGACTAGCTCGTTGATCAAAGATGGTTATGTTTCCTAACCATAGACATGAGTTGTCATTTGATTAACGGGATCACATCATTAGGAGAATGATGTGATTGACATGACCCATTCCATTAGCTTAGCACCGGTCGTTTAGTATGTTGCTATTGCTTTCTTCATGACTTATACATGTTCCTATGACTATGAGATTATGCAACTCCCGTTTACCAGAGGAACACATTGTGTGCTACCAAACATCACAATGTAACTGGGTGATTATAAAGGAGCTCTACAGGTGTCTCCAAAGGTACATGTTGGGTTGGCGTATTTTGAGATTAGGATTTGTCACTCCGATTATCGGAGAGGTATCTCTGGGCCCTCTCAGTAATGCACATCACATAAGCCCTGCAAGCATTGCAACTAATGAGTTAGTTGTGAGATGATGTATTACGGAACGAGTAAAGAGACTTCCCGGTAACGAGATTGAACTAGGTATTAAGATAACGACGATCGAATCTCGGGCAAGTAACATACTGATGACAAAGGGAACACCGTATGTTGTTATGCGGTCTGACCGATAAAGATCTTCGTAGAATATGTGGGAGCCAATATGAGCATCCAGGTTCCGCTATTGGTTATTGACCGGAGACATGTCTCGGTCATGTCTACATTGTTCTCGAACCCGTAGGGTCCGCACGCTTAAGGTTTCGATGATAGTTATATTATGAGTTTATGAGTTTTGATGTACCGAAGTTAGTTCGGAGTCCCAGATGTGATCACGGACATGACGAGGAGTCTCAAAATGGCCGAGACATAAAGATTGATATATTGGACAGCTATATTCGGACACCGGAAGTGTTCTGGATGATTTCGGAGAAAACCGGAGTGCCGGAGGGTTACCGGAACCCCCCGGGAGAAGTAATGGGCCTTATGGGCCCTAGTGGAGAGAGAGAGGGGCAGCCAGGGTGGGCCGCATGCCCCCTCCCCCTCTGGTCCGAATTGGACTAGGAGAGGGGGCGGCGCCCCCCTTTCCTTCTCCCTCTCCCCCTTCCTTTCTCCCTCCTAGTAGGAGTAGGAAAGAGGGGAGTCCTACTCCTACTAGGAGGAGGACTCCTCCTCCTTGGTGCGCCCTAGGGCCGGCCGGCCTCCTCCCCTTGCTCCTTTATATACGGGGGCAGGGGCACCCCTAGACACACAAGTTGATCCACGTGATCATTTTCTTAGCCGTGTGCGGTGTCCCCTTCCACCATACTCCTCGATAATATTGTAGCGGTGCTTAGGCGAAGCCCTGCGATGGTAGAACATCAAGATCGTCACCATGCCGTCGTGCTGACGGAACTCTTCCCCGACACTTTGCTGGATCGGAGTCCGGGGATCATCATCGAGCTAAACGTGTGCTAAAACTCGGAGGTGCCGTAGTTTTGGTGCTTGATCGGTCAGGCCATGAAGACGTACGACTACATCAACCACGTTGTCATAACGCTTCCGCTGTCGGTCTACGAGGGTACGTAGATCACACTCTCCCCTCTTGTTGCTATGCATCACCATGATCTTGAGTGTGCGTAGGAATTTTTTTGAAATTACTACGTTCCCCAACAGTGGCATCCGAGCCTAGGTTTTATGTGTTGATGTTGTGCACGAGTAGAACACAAGTAAGTTGTGGGCGATATAAGTCATACTGCTGACCAGCATGTCATACTTTGGTTCGGCGGTATTGTTGGATGAAGCGGCCCAGACCGACATTACGCGTACGCTTACGCGAGACTGGTTCTATCGACGTGCTTTTCACACAGGTGGCTGGCGGGTGTCAGTTTCTCCAACTTTAGTTGAACCAAGTGTGGCTACGCCCGGTCCTCGCGAAGGTTAAAACAACACCAACTTGACAAACTATCATTGTGGTTTTGATGCGTAGGTAAGAACAGTTCTTGCTAAGCCCGTAGCAGCCACGTAAAACTTGCAACAACAAAGTAGAGGACGTCTAACTTGTTTTTGCAGGGCATGTTGTGATGTGATATGGTCAAGACGTGATGAGATATAAGTTGTTGTATGAGATAATCATGTTTTGTTGAAGTTATCGGCAACTGGCAAAAGCCTTATGGTTGTCTCTCTATTGCATAAGATGCAAGCGCCAAATAATTGCTTTACTTTATCGCTATGCGATAGCAATAGTTGCAAGAGGAGTAGTTGGCGAGATGACCATGTGACGACACATTGATATAGATCAAGATGATGGAGATCATGGTGTCATGCTGGTGACGATGGAAATCATGACGATACTTTGGAGATGGAGATCAAAGGCACAAGATGATGATGGCCATATCATGTCACATATTTTGATGTTTATCTTTTATGCATCTTATCTTGCTTTGATTGACGGTAGCATTTTAAGATGATCTCTTGCTAATTATTAAGAAGTGTTCTCCCTGAGTATGCACCGTTGCGGAAGTTCTTTGTGCTGAGACACCACGTGATGATCGGGTGTGATAGGCTCTACGTTCAAATACAACGGGTGCAAAAGAGTTGCACACGCGGAATACTCAGGTTATACTTGATGAGCCAAGCATATACAGATATGGCCTCGGAACACGGAGACCGAAAGGTCGATCGTGAATCATATAGTAGATATGATCAACATAGTGATGTTCACCATTGAAACTACTCCATCTCACGTGATGATCGGACATGGTTTAGTTGATTTGGATCATGTGATCACTTAGAGGATTAGAGGGATGTCTATCTAAGTGGGAGTTCTTAAGTAATATGATTAATTGAACTTTAATTTATCATGAACTTGGTCCTGGTAGTATTAGCATATCTATGTTGTAGATCAATAGCTCGCGTTGTTGCTTTCATATGTTTATTTTTGATATGTTCCTAGAGAAAATTGTGTTGAAAGATGTTAGTAGCAATGATGCGGATTGGATCCGTGATCTAAGGTTTATCCTCATTGCTGCACAGAAGAATTATGTCCTTGATGCACCGCTAGGTGACAGACCTATTGCAGGAGCAGATGTAGACGTTATGAACGTTTGGCTAGCTCAATATGATGACTACTTGATAGTTTAGTGCACCATGCTTAATGGCTTAGAATCGGGACTTCAAAGACGTTTTGAACGTCATGGACCATATGAGATGTTCCAGGAGTTGAAGTTAATATTTCAAGCAAATACCCGAGTTGAGAGATATGAAGTCTCCAACAAGTTCTATAGCTAAAAGATGGAGGAGAATCGCTCAACTAGTGAGCATGTGCTTAGATTGTCTGGGTACTACAATTGCTTGAATCAAGTGGGAGTTAATCTTCCAGATAAAATAGTGATTGACAGAATTCTCTAGTCACCATCACCAAGTTAGTAGAACTTCATGATGAACTATGATATGCAAGGGATAACGGAAATGATTCCCAAGCTCTTCGTAATGCTGAAATTAACGAAGGTAGAAATCGAGAAAAACATCAAGTGTTGATGGTAGACAAGACCACTAGTTTCAAGAAAAGGGCAGAGGGAAGAAGGGGAACTTCAAGAAGAACAACAAGCAAGTTGCTGCTCAAGTGAAGAAGCCCAAGTCTGGTCCTAAGCCTGAGACTAAGTGCTTCTACTGCAAAGGGACTGGTCACTTGAAGCGGAACTACCCCAAGTGATTGGCGGATAAGAAGGATGGCAAAGTGAACATAAGTATATTTGATATACATGTTATTGATGTGTACTTTACTAGTGTTTATAGCAACTCCTCAGTATTTGATACTAGTTCAGTTGCTAAGATTAGTAACTCGAAACGGGAGTTGCAGAATAAACAGAGACTAGTTAAGGGTGAAGTGACGATGTGTGTTGGAAGTGGTTCCAAGATTGATATGATCATCATCGCACACTCCCTATACTTTTGGATTAATGTTCAACCTAAATAAGTGTTATTTGGTGTTTGCGTTGAGCATGAATATGATTTGATCATGTTTATTGTAATACGGTTATTCCTTTAAGTAAGAGAATAAATTGTTGCTCTGTTTACATGAATAAAACCTTATATGGTTACACAACCAATGAAAATAGTTCATTGGATCTCGATCGTAGTGAGACACATATTCATAATATTGAAACCAAAAGATGCGAAGTTAATAATGATAGTGCAACTTATTTATGGCACTGCCGTTTAGGTCATATTGGTGTAAAGCGCATGAAGAAACTCCATGCTGATGGGATTTTGGAATCACTTGGTGCTTGCGAACCATGCCTTATGGGCAAGATGACTAAAGACTCCGTTCTCCGGAACTATGGAGCGAGCAACGGACTTATTGGAAATAATACATACTGATGTATGCGATCCGATGAGTGTTAAAGCACGTGGCGAGTATCGTTATTTTCTGACCTTCACATATGATTTGAGCAGATATGAGTATATCTACTTGATGAAACACAAGTCTGAAACATTTGAAAAGTTCAAAGAATTTCAGAGTGAAGTGGAGAATCATCGTAAGAAAAATGAAAGTTTCTACGATCTGATCGCAGAGACAAATATTTGAGTTACGAGTTTGGTCTTCAATTAAAACTATGTGGAATAGTTTCACAAATTCGTGCCACCTGGAACACCACATCATAATGGTGTGTCCGAACGTCATAATCGTACTTTATTGGATATAGTGCAATCTATGATGTTTCTTACAGATTTACCAACATCATTTTGGGGTTATGCATTAAAGACAGTTGCATACACGTTTCAAAGGGCACCATCTAAGTCACCATCTAAGTCCGTTGAGACGACACAATCTGAACTATGGTTTGGCAAGAAACCAAAGTTGTCGTTTCTTAAAGTTTTGGGTTGTGATGCTTATATGAAGAAGTTTCATCCTGATATGCTCAAACCCAAATCGGAGAAATATGTCTTCATAGGATACCCAAAGGAGACTGTTGGGTACACCTTCTATCACAGATCCGAAGGCAAGTTATTCATTGCTGAGAATGGATCCTTTCTAGAGAAGGGGTTTCTCTTGAAAGAAGTGAGTGGGAGGAAAGTAGAACTTGATGAGGTAACTGTACGTGCTCCCTTATTGGAAAGTAGTTCACCACAGAAATCTGTTCCTGTGACTACTAGACCAATTAGTGAGGAAGCTAATGATGATGATCATGTAACTTCAGATCAAGTTACTACCGAACCTCGTAGGTAAACCAGAATGAGATCCGCACCAGAGTGGTATGGTAATCCAGTTCGGGAGGTCATGTTACTTGACCATGAAGAGCCTACGAACTATGAGGAAGCGATGATGAGCCCAAATTCCGCGAAATGGATTGAGGCCATGAAATCTGAGATGAGATCCATGTATGAGAACAAAGTATGGACTTTGATTGACTTGCCCAATGATCGGCGAGCCATTGAGATTAAATGGATCTTCAAGAGGAAGACGGACGCTGATAGTAGTGTTACTATCTACAAAGCTAGAATTGTCGCAAAAAGGTTTTCGACAAGTTCAAGGTGTTGACTACGATGAGAGTTTCTCACTCGTATCTATGCTTAAGTCTGTCCGAATCATGTTAGAAATTGCCGCATTTTATGAAATCCGGCAAATGGATAAACAAAACTGCATTCCTTAATGGATTTATTAAAGAAGAGTTGTATATGATACAACCAAAAGGTTTTGTCAATCCTAAAGGTACTAACAAAATATGCAAGCTCCAACGATCCATCTATGAACTGGTGCAAGCATCTCGGAGTTGGAATATACGCTTTGATAAGTTGATCAAAGCATATAGTTTTATACAGACTTGCAGTGAAGCCTGTATTTACAAGAAAGTGAGTGGGAGCACTACAACATTTCTGATAAGTATATGTGAATGGCATATTGTTGATCAGAGATAATGTAGAATTATTCTGCAAAGCATAAAGGAATATTTGAAAGGAGTTTTTCAAAGAAAGACCTCGGTGAAGCTGCTTACATATTAAGCATCAAGATCTATAGAGATAGATCAAGACGCTTGATAAGTTTTTTCAATGAGTACATACCTTGACAATATTTTGAAGTAGTTCAAAAATGGATCAGTCAAAGAAAGAGTTCTTGGTTGTGTTACAAGGTGTGAAATTGAGTAAGACTCAAAGCCCGACCACGGCAGAAGATAGAAAGAGAATGAAAGTCATTCCCTATGCCTCAGCCATAGGTTCTATAAAGTATGCCATGCTGTGTACCAGATCTATTGTATACCCTACACTATGTTAAGCAAGGGAGTACACTAGTGATCTAAGAGTAGATCACTGGACAGCGGTCAAAATTATCCTTAGTGGAATAAGGAAATATTTCTCAATTATGGAGGTGACAAAAGGTTCGTCGTAAAAGGTTATGTCGATGCAAGTTTTGACACAGATCTGGATGAAGTCTCGATCTAGATACACATTGAAAGTGCGAGCAATTAGCTAGAGTAGCTCCGTGCAGAACATTGTAGACATAGAATTTGCAAAATACTTACGGATCTGTATGTGACAGACCCGTTGACTAAAATTATCTCACAAGCAAAACATGATCACACCTTAGTACTCTTTGGGTGTTAATCACATAAACGATGTGAACTAGATTACTGACTCTAGTAAACCCTTTGGGTATAGGTCACATGACGATGTGAACTATGGGTGTTAATCACATGGTGATGTGAACTATTGATGTTAAATCACATGGCGATGTGAACTAGATTATTGACTCTAGTGCAAGTGGGGGACTGAAGGAAATATGCCCTAGAGGAAATAATAAAGTTATTATATATTTCCTTATATCATGATAAATGTTTATTATTCATGCTAGAATTGTATTAACCGGAAACATAATACATGTGTGAATACATAGACAAACAGAGTGTCACTAGTATGCCTCTACTTGACTAGCTCGTTGATGAAAGATGGTTATGTTTCCTAACCATAGACATGAGTTGTCATTTGATTAACGGGATCACATCATTAGGAGAATGATGTGATTGACATGTCCCATTCCATTAGCTTAGCACCCGATCGTTTAGTATGTTGCTATTGCTTTCTTCATGACGTATACATGTTCCTATGACTATGAGATTATGCAACTCCCGTTTACCGGAGGAACACTTTGTGTGCTACCAAACGTCACAACGTAACTGGGTGATTATAAAGGAGCTCTACAGGTGTCTCCAAAGGTACATGTTGGGTTGGCGTATTTTGAGATTAGGATTTGTCAGTCCGATTGTCGGAGAGGTATCTCTGGGCCCTCTCGGTAATGCACATCACATAATCCTTGCAAGCATTGCAACTAATGAGTTAGTTGTGAGATGATGTATTACGGAACGAGTAAAGAGACTTGCCGGTAACGAGATTGAACTAGGTATTAAGATACCGACGATCGAATCTCGGGCAAGTAACATACCGATGACAAAGGGAACACCGTATGTTGTTATGCAGTCTGACCGATAAAGATCTTTGTAGAATATGTGGGAGCCAATATGAGCATCCAGGTTCCGCTATTGGTTATTGACCGGAGACATGTCTCGGTTATGTCTACATTGTTCTCGAACCCGTAGGGTCCGCACGCTTAAGGTTTTGATGACAATTATATTATGAGTTTATGAGTTTTGATGTACTGAAGTTAGTTCGGAGTCCTGGATGTGATCACGGACATGACGAGGAGTCTCTAAATGGTCGAGACATAAAGATTAATATATTGGACAGCTATATTCGCACACCGGAAGTGTTCCGGATGATTTCGGAGAAAACCGGAGTGCCGGAGGGTTACCAGAACCCCCCGGGAGAAGTAATGGGCCTTATGGGCCCTAGTGGAGAGAGAGAGGGGCGGCGAGGGTGGGCCGCATGCCCCCTCCCCCTCTGGTCCGAATTGGACTAGGAGAGGGGGGCCCCCTTTCCTTCTCCCTCTCCCCCTTCCTTTCCCCCTCCTAGTAGGAGTAGGAAAGAGGGGAGTCCTACTCCTACTAGGAGGAGGACTCCTCTTCCTTGGCGCGCCCTAGGGCCGGCCGGCCTCCTCCCCTTTCTCCTTTATATACGGGGGTAGGGGGCACCCCTAGACACACAAGTTGATCCACGTGATCGTTTTCTTAGCCGTGTGCGGTGCCCCCTTCCACCATACTCCTTGATAATATTGTAGCGGTGCTTAGGCGAAGCCCTGCGACGGTAGAACATCAAGATCGTCACCACGCCGTCATGCTGACGGAACTCTTCCCCGACACTTTGCTGGATCGGAGTCCGGGGATCGTCATCGAGCTGAACGTGTGCTAAAACTCGGAGGTGTCGTAATTTCGGTGCTTGATCGGTCAGGCCGTGAAGACGTACGACTACATCAACCACGTTGTCATAATGCTTCCGCTGTCGGTCTACGAGGGTACGTAGATCACACTCTCCCCTCTTGTTGCTATGCATCACCATGATCTTGAGTGTGCGTAGGAATTTTTTTGAAATTACTACGTTCCCCAACACATGTGGGGCAATTTCATGCTCGCGGTGATGTCGGGGTGGGGTGGGAATCTGCGGTGGCCCGGCGGCGAGGTGGTGGTGGTCGCGATGTGGGAGGTGGCGGGTGCGGGGAGGTGTGTGGGTGCGGGCTGCTGGTGGTGTTGGGAAACTTTGCATGGAAAACAAAAAAATTTCTACGCACACATAAGATCTATCCATGGAGATTCATAGCTACGAGAGGGGGAGTGCATCTATACACCCTTGTAGATTGCTAAGCGGAAGCATTTATGAACGCGTTTCATGTAGTCATACACCTTCACAGTCCGTTCCAACCAAGCACTGAACGTACGACACCTTTGTGTTCAGCACATGTTCAACTCGATAACGTCCTCGCCTTCTTGATCCACCAAGAGGGGCGAAGTAGTAGATGAGTTCCGGCGGCATGACGGCGCAGTGATGGTGGTGGTGAAACTATTTCCCCTCAAAGCAAAGTACTACTACATCGCTCGTCCCCGACCGCCACTCATAAGGAAGACAATCAATAATAAATCATGCTCCAACATCATAGCATAACGAGAGACTATACGTGCATGCTTCGGGAATCACAAACCTTAACACCAATATTCTTATTAAACACAACCATTTACTAGTACCTCCCACATATTCCATCTCTATATCGCAAAACTGTTGCAAGGAATCAAACATATCATATTCAGTGATCCATAAGTTTTATGAAGGATTTTATGACTAACCATGCAAATGACCAATTCCTATTGACTCTCTAAATAGATATAAGTGAAGCATGAGAGTATAATTCTTTCTATAAAAGATCATGCTCTAATAAATATATGTGAAGCAAAATAGCATTCTACAAACAACGTTTTCTATGTGAAGAGAAACAGGCAATCCAAACTTCAAATGATATAAGTGAAGCACATGAAGCATTCTATAAAGCCATACTCAAAGATATAAGTGAAGTGCAATGAGCATTCTATAAATCAACCATGGACTATCTCATACCAGCATGGTGCATAAAATAAAGGTGAAAACTAAATGCAAAAGACGCTCCAAGATTTGCACATATCACATGAATGAAACGAATCTGAAAACATACCGATACTTGTTGAAGAAAGATGGGATGCCTTCTGGGGTATCCCCAAGCTTAGATGCTTGGTTCTCCTTGAATATTTACTTGGGGTGCCTTGGGCATCCCCAATCTTGAGCTCTTGCCTCTCTTCCTTCTCCTCACTTCGAGATCTCCTCGATCTTCAAACACTTCATCCACACAAAACTTAACTGAACTTTTAGTGGCGGGGTTATTGAATGTGGCAATGAAATCCCATCATGTACTGCTGTAACATTATTGTATAATTATAAACAAACATTACCCACTATATTCTATCACAATTCTATGGCCTCAAGTCAAGGAGGCTTCAACAAGAATTCAAACATATGCAAATAATGAAGCTATAACATCAATCTGTGAAAACGGGACAGTCTGTAAAGATTTGAACATCCACCATACTTCTGTAACTAAAACAATTCTGAAAAAATTAGGAAAAATAAAAATTTTGTATAGCAAGACAGTGCAAAAAGTTTCAGAACCATTTGACATTCCAGTAAAAAGGTAAAATCGCGCACTACAGCCAAAGTTTCTGTTTTGCACCGCACAAACCAACAAGCAATCTAAACATCCTAAAGGAAAACCTTGGCACATTATTTTTATAATACAGTGGAATTGTACAAGGGGATAATTATTTTTGTTGAAAAGTATCTATTATAATTAAAGATTCACAAAGTTTCCGTGAGCATGAACAAAGTTCAAGGAGCTCCCCCACTTCAACAATGCTTGTCTCCCTCACTTTCACTTTCCTTTTTGAAAAGTTTTGTGTTCCCCTCTATATGTTTTGTTTTGAAATTTTATAAAAGCACTCAACAGAAATAAATGACTCTCTAAAACTTCCGGGTTTTCTCCCTAACAGCGCTTTCTTTAAAGCCATTAAGCTAGGCATAAAGTGCTCAAGTAATGAATCCACCCGGATCCCACGGTATATCAAAGCCAATTTGAATCAATAATGATTTAGCATTTAGTAATGAGCACAAGCAACACATATCATGCAATTACGAAGTCTAACTCTCTTCCTATGCATCGGCATGTCATACAAGAACAATTCATGAACATCAAGTAAAGGCCAATACAACATAAGTAGTTTCTTGCAATTTTATCGTGTTGGAAACATAGAGAGGTGGAGCTATAGTTCCTCTCTCATAATAATTGCAAGTAGGAGCAGCAAGCACATGCATATTATACTCATCAAAATTATCATGTGTAGTGGTAGAACGCAACCCATCAATATAATCCTTAACAAGAGCAAACTTCTCCGATATAGTGTAGTTTGGAGAATCCAAAAAGATAATAGGACTATCATGTGTGGGTGCAATAGCAACAATATCATTCTTAACATAAGGAACTATAGCAAGTTCATCTCCATATGCATAATTCATATTGGCATCTTGGCCACAAGCATAGCAAGCATCAAGTTCATCAAAAAGGGATATTTCAAAAGAATCCAAGGGATCATACCAATTATCATGGCATTCATCCTTTGGTAAGAACGAAGGGAAATTAAACAATGTATGAGTTGAAGAGTTACTCTCATTAGAAGGTGGGAACAGGTGATCAATCCGCTCTTCCTCCTTTTGTTCTTCGCTCCTCATCATCTTTTTCATCCAATGAGCTCACCGTTTCATCAATTCCTTTTTCCATAGACTCCTGCAAAATATTAGTCTCTCTTGGACAGCGGAGACTTTCTCAATAAATTCACCAATATCATAATTGTATTTATAATTCTCATAGAAATATTTAAGGATAGCAAAATTTTCAGGTCTATAAACTGAATCATCAAAATCTTCAAACTTTTCAAACAAAGATTCAATTTCATAAGAACCCTTAAAAGAAACAAATTCTTCTATTTGTTACACATCATAGTAATCATATATACCTTTAGCATAAGAAGCTAAGGTTTCATTATCATTAAATTTGCATGGAAAGGGAAGATGTGGAGCATTCATCCTAGAGCAACAAGTATAATCATATCTCAAGCATAGATTCCAAGCATACCGTTTCAACATATGAATTTGATGCCATAACAATTTCCCTTTATGAGTCAAGCAATGATCCCTAAAGTATTCACCTTGATCCAATGTTACTCCCATTATAAAGTTGAATGGGGTTTTCTCAGGATTATCAAAGTATTGCATAATATCTTTTACATAACGAGCATCGAGGGTTTAAGGAGGTTCCCCATCTCCATGAGTAGCAAGTACCACTGATTTTTTTGGTGTTTCGTGTTCCATATCCATAACTAAAGATAGAGAACAACTTAGAACATGAAATAAAAACTACTTAGTGATAAGCAAACAATCACACACTAGAATATTCACCCCATGCTATAACTCCCCGGCAACGGCGCCAGAAAAAGGTCTTTATAACCCACAAGTATAGGGGATCATTTGTAGCCTTTTTCGATAAATAAGAGTGTCGAACCCAACGAGGAGCTAAAGGTAGAACAAATATTCCCTCAAGTTCTATCGACCACCGATACAACTCTACGCACACTTGATGTCTGCTTTACCGAAAGCAAGTATGAAACTATTTTGTAGGTCTGATGCTAGAACTACTTTGCAAGAACAAAACTAGAAGTATTTTGCAAGATAATAAAAGTTAGGTGTTTAGAAAAAGGGTTTGTGTCAACAAGAAAGTGATTTGTCCCTAGGCAATCGATAATAAGTACCGGTAATCATTCTTGCAATTCTATACGAGGGAGAGGCATGAGCTAACATACTTTCTCTACTTGGATCATGTGCACTTATGATTGAACTCTAGCAAGCATCTGCAACTACTAAAGATCATTAAGGTCGTGAAACCCAACCATAGCATTAAGTATCACGTCCTCTTTATCCCATACGCCATAGCCCACCTACTCGGGTTTAAGCTTCTGTCACTCTCACAACCCACCATAAGCGAACCATGAACATATTGCAACACCCTAAAGCGGGGGGCCCTCATGTTTGCGCAAGAACGGAGGGCACTGTAGGACAACACCATAAATAAAATATACAATCATACCAACCAAGATCACGATTAACCCATAAGACAAAACAGATCTACTCAAACATCATAGGATAACCATAGATCATTGGGAAATAATATACGGAGTTGAGCGCCATGTTTAAGTAGAGACTCCAGTAGGGAGAAGAGGTGTTAGACCGCTGCATAGAGGGGGAGAAAGTTGGTGTTGACGGTAGTAAGATTGTTGATGTAGATCGCCGTCCCGATCATTGCCCCGGTGGCACTCCGGTGCCACCGGAAGCGAGGGGGAGAGAGCCCCCCTCCTTCTTCTTCTTCCAGAGCTCCCCCCTAGATGGGAGGAGAGTTCCCCCTCTGGTCCATGTCCTCCATGGCGGCGGAGGGGCGGGAGCCCCTCCGAGATTGGATCTCCCTCTCTGTTCTCTTCTGTTTCGCGTTCCCAAGATCTGGCCCTTCACGGTTTCTTAAATTCCCGGATATCCTTAACTCCGATTCCGCTAAATTTTTTACACATTTTTTCCATAAATTATCTTTACTGTGACAGAAGAAGGGCCCCAACCGACCTTCAAGGAGGGCACAAGACACCTGGGCACGCCAGGGGATGCCTGGCGCGCCCTGGTGGGTTGTGGGCACTGTGGGCCCCCGTTTGCGTTGATTTCACCTCCTAAAATCACATATATTCCAAAATAATTCTTCGTAAATTTTTATCATGCTTGGACTTTGTTCGATATGGATTTTCTACAAAACAAAAACATGCAACAAACATGAACTCGCACTGGGCACTGGATAAGTAAGTTAGTCCAAATAAATCATATAAAAAAGTTGCCAAAAGTATGTAAAAGTTGAATAATATTGGCATGGAGCAATCAAAAATTATAGATACGACGGAGACGTATCAGTTCACAACACTATGCCCAGCCTGCTACATAGGTTTCATTCATTACTAGTTTCAACAAAGTGCTCATTTCATAGCCACTGAATACATCACGAGTGCTACATACACTTCAAATAAAGAGACAATCATCCTACAGAGCACATCGATTTTGCCCATTATCTTCACAAGCTCTTTCATCTCCTCATTGTTGTCAAGGCCGTTCAACAGTTGTTGCTTGGCCATGATCAGAGGAACTGCATCTTTAACCTTCTGCTCTGCATCTTCCTCTTCTGTCGTTCCTTTAGTTACTTGTCCAACACCCCAATCTGCTGGTATTGGGATTCCTCGGCTAACCAAATAATCAGCGTAGTTGCATCCCCCCACATCAGCAACTTCCCAGAAATACAAATCACATGAATCTTCCCTTTTCTGCATGAATCAAATTGGAAGATCATCAACCAAACTATTAAAAAAATCAGCAACTAAAAGCAGCAGAACAACACTTAAACATATTATTACCCCATGATTCGGGCATTTGTAGAAGACTTGGCCAGGGTTGAGGATTGTGGTTGAGACGCAATGGATGACCCTGTGTGGTTTGCAGCAGTGGCACCACACCAATGGCAGCGGGCTGCGATGAGCAACCGGCTGCGGTGCGTGTGCCGTCGGGGGTTTGATGAGACCCACAGGCGATGGTACGAGTGGCGACTTGGTGCATATCTGGTTGCTGCCTGCCGAAGAGCAGGTAGACGAGCTACTAGTGGACATGGTTGTTGTGGCCAGAGCTTCTGATGCTAGGAGAGTAAGTAGAGTAGAGGAGAAGTGAACGTTGGATATGTCAGTTTCATTACTTGCAGAGTAGCATAGCACCATATATAGTCATAGTCTAGGTTTGGATTTGAACCAGCTACAGGAGCACGTCTCTCTTTTTTCTAAAGCTCATCAACGTCTCTTTACTGGTACACTAGCTTGTTCTGTACGCCTTCTCAAGTCTTTGATTTTTTTTCTTTTTTGTGAGGAAGGAAAGATGACAAAATTGAGAGTTCCTGGGACTCGAACCCAAGACTTCTTGGTTGAAAACCAAGGGTGCTAGTCACTTATGTGGCAAACGTTCCCTGGGAGGAGGACGGCAGACAAACGCATTTTCCTCGCAGTTTTAGTTGTGACGCAAGATCGAACGATCGCAGTTTCAGGAATGTTATCAGGAGAACGAGACCAATTTATCTTTTCTTCCTATATATAAAACAGTATGCTACTTGGTGTCGGCTTAGTCAACAAACGATTGTGCCAACCTTGACCGTTGGATTGACATTCAACGTCTGTTGTGTTTCTTCATCTCTTCCTCCTCCAACTGCCAAAGCCAAACCAGCGCCGGCGGGACCGCCTGCTCCCGCCTCCCATGGCTGGTTGTGCTACCGCGCACGCATCATGGCCACATCGCACCCTAAAACTCTGTGCATCTTCCCCGGCTCCTGTTCGATCCCATCCGAGGCCTCATCATCGTCCTCCGTCTTGGTTCGCTCGTCGCGGCGCCGCCCTCCAGTGTTGTCAACACAGTCAACAACCGAGAGGAATAAGGAGATGACTGTACATGGTGAGGGTGACAGTAGGGACCCAACAGCGCGTGCAGTAATTTTTTTTGGGGACGGAGAAGGGTATCAACTGGGTTGTGCGGGAGTTGTGGCCCGTCTAGCCCAGGCTTTTATTTCATATGTTTACCACATGACCAGCCCAGTTTGTTTTTTTTCCTTTCTGAAAATGGTTGGCCCAGCTATTTTGTTTTTTGCAGAATAACCAACCTAGGCCTACTTGCTTTTCTATGCCCTGCTGGGCCGTTAATCTTTCAAGACGAGGAAGGATGCATTCGGGCTTGCCCAGAAAATGGGCTATAAGTAATAAGAAATGGGCTGTAAAATGAAAAAAAATACAACAAACATGCAATTAGTTCCAAAATACTTTTTTCTTTCGGATTTTGATATTTTAAATTTCATTGTTTTTGTGCGGGTAAAATTTCATTGGATTTAAATTACGGTATGTTTAGTTTTCAAATTAATTTGAATCTGGCTAGAAATTTCGGGTTGTATGCTATTTGGGGCAGATTTGGAGGCTGACTTGTGGGTCTACTAGGTTGACGTGTACGAAAGGCTTTGTCAACTTAGTCCACAAACGATTCTAGCAGCAGTGACCGTTAGATGTCAATCTAACGACAATTGTGCTTCTTCAGTCTCTGATCTTCCTGCTCCAGCCGCCCAAACCAGCGCCGGCGGAACCCCCTGCTCCCGCCTCCCGTGGCCGGCTGTGCTGCCAGGCAAGCCTCACGGCCCCACCATACTCGCATCCCTGGCCTGGCTATCCCTCTACTCACCCACACCTCCTATTATTTTTCGGTGACGACAACCGAACCAGTAAACCCTCATACTCCTCGCTGTGTGGGCAGCCACTGTCGTGTCTTCCCCGGCTCCGTGTCGTTCCCTTTGTAGGCCTCGCCATCGTCCACCGCCCTGGTGCTATTAGCACGGCGTGGTCAACGTGGTCAACGAACAACATCCATTGGAAGTGGACTGTACGTGGAGAGGCTGATAGCTGGGTCCACGGCTGCACACAAGGAAATGCCTCCTTATTACGCGCAAAATAATGATTCCTCCACCTGACAGCTGGGACCCATCGGAACGTCCACTGTATTTTGTGAAAAAACGTTGCCCTCGCTAATAGCCCGGACCCACCAGCTATATCTTCGCACGCAAGGAAATGCCTCCTTATTACGCACAAAAAAATGAATACCCCCTGCTAGCTGGGACCCACCATATGGGAGGCTGACTTGTGGGCCTACTAAGTTGATGCGGATGGAGGGCTTTGTGAACTTAGTCAATATGAATGATTCTAGCTCCAGTGACCATACGATGTCCATCCAATGGTTGTAGTGCTTCTTCAACCTCTGGTCTTCTTGCTCCAGCCACCCAAACCAGCGCTGGTCATGTCGCGTGCTCTTGCCTCCCATGGCCGGTTGTGCTGCCGCGGAGGCCTCACCGCCCCCTACTACTCCCACCACTGGCCAGGCCATCCCTCTACTTACCCACACCCCCTATTATTCTGCGGTGACGGCAGGCTCACACCAAAGCCGAACCAGTGAACCCTCGTACTCCTCTCCACGTGGGCATCCACTGTCGCGTCTTCCCCGGCTTTGCGTCGTACCCTTCCTAGGCCTCGCCGTCATCCACCGCCTTAGTGCTCTCGGTGCGGTGTGGTCAATGTGGTCAACGAACGACTTCCATCAGAAGAGTACTGTGCATGGAGAGGCTGACAGCTGGGTCCACGGCCGCAGCAAGGAAGTGCCTCCTTATTATGCGCAAAATAATGATTCCTCCACCTGACAACAGGGACCAATCGGACGGCCACCATATTTCGCAAAAAAACGTTTCCCCTGACTATTGGGACCCGCCAGCTACATCTTTGCACACAAGGAAGTGCCTGACAGTCGGGACCCACCTGGTCGAAGCGTACATAGTGTTGTCATTCTGGTCGCGAACATGTACGTACATACGATCGGTCTGTCTGCAGACTGCAATAATGAACCGTGGCCGTGTAAGGAAGGGCATGTATCATAGTATAGGCGCGCACGTGTCGCAGTAGAGGCACGCACGTAGCATGTACATGTACGTATAGCCAGGGTGCAAGAAAGTAAATATGGCCATGTACGTACATATGGGCGGGGTCTTGAACACCTACTCGCGCATACGTACAGCCAGGGCACGTGTACATGGCTGGGTCGGAACAGAGAAACTGTGTCGTCGTGTTCATCGGGAGCCAGCCGGCTTGGATGGAACAACCGATCAAAACGAGGCTTCGCGTACCGCAGGACGGAGGAGACGGCCTTATGTTCAACCAGCCACAGTCGAAACGGGATCCTGTTCATCGGGAGGATCTGGCGTACCACAAAACGGAGGAAACAGACTTCTCTTGGACCTCCTAGAGTCAAAACGGGGGTCCTGTTGATCGGGAGGGGTGTGGCATACCGCAAAATGGAGAAAACGAACTTGTGTTGGAGCACTACAGTCGAAACAGGGGCCATGTTCATCGGGAGGGGTGTGGCGTACCGCAAAATGGGACTCCACGGGATACTGTTCATCTCCACCATTGACCTCCTCCAGCCTCCACGGGCTACTGTTCATCCACCGTCGACCTCCTCAAGCCTCCAGCCTCCACCTGCGACTGTTCATCCATGGGCTCCTGTTCATCCAGCCTCCACCGCTCCTCCACCGGCTACTGTTCAACCAGCCCTCTCCACGAGGTCCTGTTCAACCAGCCCTCCACGGGCTACTGTTCATCCATCCCTCCACCGGCTATTGTTCAACCAACCCTACACGGGGTCCTGTTTATCCAGCCCTCCACGGGGTCCTGTTCATCCACCCCCAACCGACTCGATCGGGGTCCTATTCATCCAGCGACAACGGCCTTTACTACCACGGGGACATGTTCATCCAACCCCCCACCCACCGGGAACTGTTCATCCACCCCCGCCCCAACAATGCTCATTGTACATCACGAGGCAGCATCAATCGGCTTCAGTTAGCAGCAGTAGTGAAGGAATCACTCAGGTTCAGTTAACATCAAGGGATCGATCGGGGTTCAGTAACGTAGCTAGTGCAATCGCTCGGGTTCAGTTAGAGCCCAACGCCTCACTCGGGTTTAGTTAGAGTGCAACACCTCGCACACACGCGCGTACGTATACGAGAGAAACGCGCAAACCTCAGTGCATCGCTCAGCCCTGACCACCCACCGTAACCGGGAACTCCCTGATATTTTCCTCGCCCTCGCTTCTACCACAGTTTTTTCCGTCATTGACGGCCCAAAGGATGTCATGCAGCTGCATCTCCGGCCCTCCCAGGACGAAAAGCCCATTTTCTATCATGATTTTTTGTCATAGAAGTAAGAGCCCACCACATCTATGATGATACCGGGTTCTGTCACAATTATCATCATAGAAGTGCCATAAGCATGTCAGGAAAAAAATTCATTCGGCCCAAAATGTCACGGATGTGTCTTTTTTTGTAGTGATATCCGCTTTTCTATCAATTGCTCAACAGTAATTTGTTTACCCACCGTATGCTTTTCTAGCGAAACCTATGACTCCCTGGTGTATTTTCCATCATATTATTTTCAGATCTATAAAACTAAAAATCCTAAAATACCTTGCTGCAATTTTATTTATATTTACTTTATTTTGTTATTTACTTATCTTTTGTATCTGTATCTATTAGATCTCACTCTTGCAAGTGACCGTGAAGGGATTGAGAACCCCTTTTTCGCGTTGTGTGCAAGTGTTTGTTAGTTTGTGCAGGTGCATATATTGGGGACTTGCTTGTGCCTCCTACTGGATTGATACCTTGGTTCTAAACTAAGGAAAATACTTATCTCTACTTTGCTACATCACCCTTTCCTCTTCAAGGGAAAATCAACGCAAGCTCAAGAAGTAGCAAGAAGAATTTCTGGCGCCGTTGCCGGGGAGGTTCTACATCAAGCCTAGCAAGTACCTATCATAAACTCTCATCTCTTGCACTTACATTATTTGTCATTTGCCTCTAGTTTTCCTCTCCCCACTTCTAAAATATTTTCAGAAAAACACAAAAATATTTTCCTTCTTTTCGTTTGCCTTTATCTCTTACTTGGTTTGTTTGCTTGTTTGCTAGCCATAATTGTGTATTTATTCAAAATCGAAAAGCAAAAGGTTTATGGATCCACTTAAAGTTTTCTACTTGGATCATATTCGATCCATATGTGCTCGTGTTGAAACCCCAACTAGTTTAGTTGAGGGAAAATCATTAGATGAGCATGCTCATTTTGTGCGTCGCCGTTTGTCTCAAAAGGGGGACTCTTATGGAATCAAATAAATTGCTTGCTATGCTATGCTTGGAATCTATGTGAAATTTATGATTTTACTTATTGCTCGGAGAACCCTAAAAAACACCTTCCCTACCTATGTGAGTTTAATGACAATAAAATCCTATCTTCTTATGCCAAAGGTGTTTATAGTTACTATGATATTGAACAAATTAAAGAATATGTTGCTTTTAAGGGTGCTTATGAAGTTGCTTCTTTGATTGAAAAGTATGATATTAATCTCTACAAATCTGGAAATTTTGACATACTTAAACATTGCTAGCTATGAACACTATGCTCATAATGCCCACATTAAAGAATTTATTGAGAGAATGTCCGTTTCTTTGGAAGCAAATAATGATATGCATGGATCTATAGATTATTCCATTGATTTGATTGAAATATCCCCCCTTGATGAACATGATGCTTGCTATTCTTATCGCCATGATGCCAATATTAATTATACTTATGGAGATGAACTTGCTATAGTTCCTTATGTTAAACATGAAATTATTGCTATTGCACCCACACTTTGATAGCTCCTTGAATGAAAAGCATGATTGCAATGATGTTATTATAAATTCTATCAATGTCAATTGTGCTAATAATATGCAAAACCCTAATCTTGGGGATTCTAATTTTGCTATGTCTACTACTTATTGCAATGATCATGATTGGGGTGATTCTTCTTATAATCTTGAAAATTTATTTAAGTCTCATGATGAATATGTTTGCAATAATATTGAAAGTGGGTTTGGAAGAGTGTCAACATTAGGTAATAATGATCCCACTAATTTCTAGAATGATCAATCTTATGAAATTTTTGATAAAGGAGGGTTTGGAAAGGTCATGACTTTATTTGATGATAATCCCACTATTTTGGAAGAGTGTCAACTTTGCATGCATGTGGATCATGAGAGAAAATTTTATATGATAGCTATATTGTTGAATTTGATTATGATCCTACATGTAATTATTATGAGAGAGGAAAATATGGTTGTAGAAAATTTCATGTCACTAAATTACCTCTCGTTATGTTGAGATTGCTATTGTTTCTTTCTTCTTCCTTGCATATGCTAGTTTTTGCTTGTCTTGATAATTTGTTTGCTTATAAAATGCCTATGCATAGGAAGTATGTTATACTTAAACTTGTTTTTCACATGCTACATAATGCTCTCTTCATGTTTCAATTGATATCTCTCATGTGAGCATCATTAAAATTATTGATGCCTGGCTAAAAGGCTTTAAAGAAAAGCGCTTGTTGGGAGACAACCTAATATTTCTTCTTTTCTGTTTTTATGTGAATACACATTATTAATTCTATAGTAATTGTGTTTAGTGCTTTTAATTAGTGTTTGTGCCAAGTAAGACCTTTGGAATGGTCCATGGTGATAGTTGATTCGATCTTGCTGAAAACAAAAACTTTTGCGCTCATTTCCAGAATTTAAAAAATCAAAGAAGCGTGCTTTTGATCTGAATTTTACACAAGATTGATATAAAATTTCCTAGAATGTCCCAATGTTTCAGAATTTTTGAAGTTACATAAGTATATGAAGTTTCCAGATTACTACAGACTGTTCTGTTTTTGACAAATTTTGTTTTCTATGTGTTGTTTGCTTATTTTGATGAATCTATGGGTAGTATCGGGGGGTATGAACCATGGAGAAGTTGGAATACAGTAGATATTACACCAATATAAATTTATAATGATTTCAAAATAGTACCTAAAGTGGTGGTTTGCTTTATTATACTAACAGATCTTACGAGTTTTCTATTGAGTTTTGTGTTCTGAAGTTTTCAAGTTTTGGGTAAAGATTTGATGGACTATGGAATAAGGAGTGGCAAGAGCCTAATCTTGGGGATGCCCAAGTCACCCAAATGTAATATTCAAGGACAACTAAGCATCTAAGCTTGGGGATTCCCCGGATGGCATCCCGTCTTTTTTCTTCAATCCATCGGTAAATTTACTTGAGGCTATATTTTTATTCACCACATGATATGTGTTTTGCTTGGAGAGTCTTGTATGATTTGAGTCTTTGCTTTTTAGTTTGCCACAATCATTCTTGCTGTACACACCATTTTAGAGGGACACACATTGATCATGAATTTATTAGAATACTCTATGTGCTTCACTTATATCTTTTGAGCTAGGCAGTTTGCTCTAGCGCTTCACTTATATCTTTTTAGAGGACGGCGGTGGTCTTATTTTGTAGAAATTTTTGAACTTTCATGCTTCACTTATATTATTTTGAGAGTCTTAAATAGCATGGTAATTTTCTTAGGTTATGAATTTAGTCCTAATATGATGGGCATCCAAGAGGGATATAATGAAAACTTTCATATAAAGAGCATTGCATATATGAGAAGTTTGATTCCTTGCATTTGTTTTGAGATATAAAGATGGTAATATTAGAGTAATGCTAGTGATTAATTGTGGATTGGTATAAATACTTGTGTTAAAGTTTGTGATTCCTGTAGCATGCACGTATGGTGAACCGTTATGTGATGAAGTCGAATCATGATTTATTGTTTGCTTGTCTTCCTTATGAGTGGCGGTCGGGGACGAGCGATGGTATTTTCCTACCAATCTATCCCCCTAGGGGCATGCATATTAGTACTTTGTTTTGATGGCTAATAAACTTTTGCAATAAGTATGTGAGTTATTTATGACTACTGTTGAGTTCATGGATTATACCACTCTCACCCTTCCACCATTGCTGGCCTCTCTAGTACTGCGCAACTTTCGCCGGTGCATTAAACCCACCATATACCCTTCCCCAAAATAGCCATCATACCTACCTATTATGGAATTTCCATAGCCATTACGAGATATATTGCCATGCAACTTCCACCGTTCGGTTTTATTATGACATGCACCATCATTCTCATATTGCCTTGCATGATCGTAAAATAGCTAGCATGATTTTTTATGGCTTGTCCATTTTTTTATATCTTTGCTATGCTAGATCATTGAACATACTAGTACATCACCGAAGGCATTCATATAGAGTCATATCCTTGTTCTAGTATCGAGTTGTAAGCAAATAAAAGTGTGATGATGATCATTATTAGAGCATTGTCCCATGTGAGGAAAGGATGATGGAAGCTATGATTCCCTCACAAGTTGGAATGAGTCTCCAGACTTTAAAAAGATAAAAGAGGCCAAAGAAGCCCAATAAAGAAAGAGGCCAAAGAGCCCAACAAAAAAATGAGAGAAAAAGAGAGAAGGGACAATGTTACTATCCTTTTCCACACTTGTGTTTCGAAATAGCACCACATTCTTCATGATAGAGAGTCTCATTTTATCACTTTCATATACTAGTGAGAATTTTTTATTATAGAACTTGGCTTGTATATTCCAATGATGGGCTTCCTCAAATTGCCCTAGGTCTTCGTGAACAAGCAAGTTGGATGCACACCCACTTAGCTTTCTTTTGAGCTTTCATACACTCAAGCTCTAGTGCATCTGTTTCATGGCAATCCCTACTCGCGTACATGGATATCAATTGATGGGCATATCCATAGCCCATTAATTTTCCTAGTTGATGTGAGACTTTCTCCTTCCTTTTGTCTTCTCCACAACCACCATATTATATTCCACCTATAGTGTTATATCCATGGCTCACGCTCATGTATTGCGTGAAAATTGAAAAGTTTGAGAACACAAAAAGTATGAAACAATTTCTTGGCTTGTCATCGGGGTTGTGCATGATAAAATACTTTGTGTGATGAAGATGGAGCATCGCGAGACTATATGATTTTGTAGGGACAACTTTCTTTGGCCATGATACTTTGAGAATACATGATTGCTTTATTAGTATGCTTGAAGTATTATTGTTTTATGTCAATATTAAACTTTTGTTTTGAATCTTATGGATCTGAATATTCATGCCACAATAAGAAGAATTACATGAATAAATATGTTAGGTAGCATTCCACATCAACAATTCTGTTTTTATCATTTACCTACTCGAGGACGAGCAGGAATTAAGCTTGGGGATGCTTGATACGTCTCCAATGTATCTATAATTTTTTATTGTTCCATGCTATTATATTATCTATTTTGGATGTTTTATATGCGTTACTTTGCTATTTTATATTATTTTTGGGACTAACCTATTAACCTAGAGCCCAATGCCAGTTTCTCTTTTTCCCTTGTTTTTGACTTCTACAGAAAATAATATAAAACGGAGTCCAAACGGAATAAAACTTTACAGTGATTTTTCTTGGACCACAAGAAACCCACGAGACTTTGAGAGGAGGCCAAAAGACCTATGAGGCGGTCGCAAGCCATGGGGACGCACCCCTGGCTTGTGGGCCCCTCGCAACCCTTCCAGCCCTAATCTTTGCACTATAAATCCTCAAATATTCCCCCTATACCAGAGGGCACACCAAAAATACTTTTTTGCTGCCGCAAGCTTCTTTTCCTGTGAGATCCCATCTTGGGGCCTTTTCCGGCACTCCACTGGAGGGGGATTCTATCACGGAGGGCCTCTACATCAACCTTGTTGCCCTTTCGATGATGTGTGGGTAGTTTACCACAGACCTAACGGTCCATAGCTAGTAGCTAGATGACTTCTTCTCTCTCTTTGATCTTCAATACAAAGTTATCCCTGATGTTCTTGGAGATCTATTCGATGCAATCTTCTTTTGCAGTGTGTTTGTTGAGATCCGATGAATTGTGGATTTATGATCAGATTATCTATGAATATTATTTGAGTCTTTTCTGAACTCTTTTATGCATGATTGAGATAGCTTAGTAATTCTCTTCAATCTATCGATTTGGTTTGGCCAACTAGATTGGTTTTTCTTGCAATGGGAGAAATGCTTTGTGATGGGGTGAGTCTTGCTTGTCCTCTCCTAGTGACAGAAGAGGCAGGGAGGCATGTATTGTAGTATTGTATTGTTTCCATTAATTATAAAAAGATGGGGTTTATATCATATTGCTTGAGTTTATCCCTCTACATCATGTCATCTTGCTTAAGGCATTACTCTGTTCTTATGAACTTAATACCTAGATGTAGGCAAGAGTCGGTCGATGTGTGGAGTAATAGTAGTAGATGCAGGCAGGAGTCGGTCTACTTGTCACAGACGTGATGCCTATATTCATGATCATTGCCTTAGATATCTTCATAACTATCTGCTTTTCTATCAATTGCTCAACAGTAATTTGTTTACCCACTATCGTGGACTTAACACGGCAGATGCCCTAGCAAAGGACTTAGGTGTGGAGCCATCGCAACTAGGTTAATTTGAAGGGGTTAAATGGGACAAAGGACACAGAGAGTTTACCCAGGTTCGACCCCTCCCAATGAGGTAAAAGTCTGCTCCTGCTTTAGGTTATATTGTGACGCCCGAATAATTAAGCTACAACAACCCTCGCCTAATGATGCCACGTCACCTCGATTACTGTTGTTACTCTTGCGTACTTCAAAACCGATTCGAAATTCAAATTTAAAATAAAGTCAAACTAGAAAAAAATTCAAATGTCAAAACTAAAAAGTACAAACGGTGACAAATAATGCATATGTAATTATGGTGAAGAAACCACATTTTTATAAAGTATTTAAATGCTCTAATATAAATAAAATAGTAACAAACATAATTATTGAAATGCCTTTACTAATTAATAAATTAAGTTACTAAATTATTTGGGGACTAGACTTTTGGAGGCAGTGCAGCTTATTGCATAGTATTTATATGTCAAGGCTCCACTTTTTACAAAAAGTCATTTGGTTCAAGTTTTAAATGGAAAACAGAAGCTAATTAAAAAAGAAACAGAAAAGAAAAGGCTAACAGAAAATAAAAGGAGAAAGAAACCTAAATAATGTACACTTAAGGCCCAAAAGGCTTGTAGCTAGCCCAGCCCACCAGGAGGTTTCCTCCTACCTCCTGTTCACAGGAGACGCGCTGGACGCGCCCGCGGCGTCCATGGACGGATCGGCCACGTGCTGGCCATCCAACTCCTCCCCGTCGCCTACAAGCCCTCCCCGACCACCCATCGGCAAACCATAGCAACCCCACTCTCCCCCTCTCGCCCCAGATCCTCCTTCCCGCACACAGCCGAACGCCCTTGCCGCCATGGTCTCTGTCGATCCCGCGGTCACCGAGCCCCGTTCGCCTCCTCGACGTGCCCACCGGCTTCCTCGTCGTCGTCCACATCGCTTACGCAATCGGGGTCGAGCCGAGCGCCTCTCCTCTGACCGAAACACGCTCGTCTTCAACTCGGAACGACACCGTTCGTCTTCGACTCCGACGCCGTGGAGCCCTCCCCGAGCCCACTTAGCACCTCTACAGGGTCGCAGTGAGCTTCTCCTCCCATTCCCCTATTTTTACCATCGAACCACCACCGTAGGCCACCGTCACCTCGTGTCCGATGTCGTCGGAGCTCCTGCTCACCGCGTCGTTGTCCGTGCTCCCCTCAGCCCCTGGCCGTGTTCGGGCCGCGCCTACACCACACCGCGGCCGTGCCCCCGCTTTGCTCGGGCCGCGCCCAACCGCATCGCCCTTGCCGCATGCTGCTGCTTCCCCTGCCGCTGCTTGCTCTGCTTCTACTACTTCTTTGCTGCTCAGCTGTTGCTGCTGCTAGTGCGCCATAGGCTGCCTCCGCAGGCACCTACTGCCGCGCACCGCATCGCGGCTGCTCCTCCTCCCCGCCCCGTGTTGCCCGTCGCTACTCGCGCGCCACATGCTTGCGCATCTCGCCATCACCCGTCGACCGCCCCACCGCCGTCCATTAGCGCGTCGTCGCACGAGCACGGCTCTGGCGGCTCCTCCGACTGCTGCCGGCAGCGCCTCTCCCGGCCGCATCGCCGCCTTCACCTCGCCCCGCAGCTTCTCGCTACCTGCTGCGCACGCTCGTCGAGCTCGCTCGCCCGTGACCGCTCCACTCCCTGGCCCTGCCCGCGACCCGTCTCACCGGCACGCGCGTCGCCACTTTTGCGACCGCTCCACCCGGACTGGTCGTGCCCATCCCCGTGCCGGCGCCCGCCCCGTGCTTCTGGCTCTTGTCGCTGCCTAGCGCGCCCCGCGTCCGTCGCTGCTCTCGCTCACCCGGCCACGCTCCGCTGCGGGCGCTGCCACCGCTGTCGTTCCCGCCATGCCCCGCCTCCACCCGGCCGCGTGGCCTCCCCACACGCGCCGCCCATCATCGCCTCCCCACTGCCCCGCCTAGCGGGCTGCCCCGTCGCCGGTGGCCTCGCCCCGCTCCCGGGCGGGCTATGCCCCGGCCGCACCCCTCAAGCACGGGCGCTCACTCCCCCGCCCGCGCCCGTTACGCCCGCCCCGCAAGGCCTTTGGGCCACTGCCCAGTGGGGCCCCCACCCTCTTTTTTTGTAAAAAAAGATTTTAAAAATAATAATTAAAAATAACTTAATTAATTAATTAGCAATTAACTAATTTAATTAATCATGTTAATTAACCTAACCTAATTAGTCTGATTAGTTAGCTAATTAACTATTAATTGATTAAGCATACAATGACGTGTGGGACCCCCTGGGCCCTATTGACCAGTCAACGGGTCAACGTTGACTACTGACTGGGCAGTCAACGGGGCCCCCTGGTCAGCCTCTGTGCACTGCTGGGTGCACTGCACCGGGTGCACCCAGCCGAAGTCTGTTATATATCTTTCGAATTAATTTAATTGAAATAAATCCAGAAAATATTTAATGCTTTGAAAAATCATATAAAATAAACCGTAACTCGGATGAAAATAATTTATATATGAAAGTTGCTCAGAACGACGAGACAAATCCGAATACGCATTCCGTTCGTCCGCCATACGTCCCTAGCATAGCGAACATGCAACAATCCACCTCTGGTCCATCTGTCCGAAAACGCGAAACACCGGGAATCATTTCCCGGATGTTTCCCCCCTTTGCCGGTATCACTTAGTACTACGTTAGGTCACCGCTAGCACCAGTATTGCCATGTTATGCTTTGTGATGCTTTGATTTCTCTGTTATTTATTGTGTTCCCCTCCGTAACTTCTTTCCGGTAGACCCCGAGACCGCTGTTGGTACCCTTGTGATTGACTACATCGATGACGACCCCTCCTTGCCAGAGCAACCAGGCAAGCCCCCCCTTGATCACCAGATATTGCCTATTCTTCTCTCTACTGCTTGCATTAGAGTAGTGTAGCATGTTACTGCTTTTGGTTAATCCTATTCTATTGCATAGCCTGTCATTGTTGCTACAGTTGTTGATACCTTACCTGCAATCCTAAATGCTTAGTATAGGATGCTAGTATTCCATCAGTGGGCCTACATTCTTGTCCGTCTGCCATGCTATACTATCGGGTCGTGATCACTCTGGAGGTGATCACGGGTATATACATACATAATATACAGGTGGTGACTAAAGTCGGGTCGGCTCATAGAGTACCCGCATGTGATTCCGATGTGGGGGCTGAAGGGGCAGGTGGCTCCATCTAGGTAGTGGTGGGCCTGAGTTCCCGACGGCCCTCGACTATTACCTTGTGGCGGAGCGACAGGGCAGGTTGAGACCACCTAGGAGAGAGGTGGGTCTGGCCCTGGTCGGCGTTCGTGGTTACTTCAAAATAACACGCTTAATGAGATCTGGGTATTTGATCTGAGTCTGGCTACTGGCCTATACGCACTAACCAACTACGCGGGCATAGTTATGGGCACTCAACGTCGTGGTATCAGCCGAAGCCTTCATGACGTCAGCGACTGAGCGGCGCGCGCTGGGTTGGACCGCGTAACGCAACTTCCTTTGTAATGGAGGTTGCTAGGTCTGCTCTCCGGCCGCCCTCGCAACGTGCAGGTGTGCAATGGGCGATGGGCCCAGACCCCTGCGCCATAGGATTTAGACCGGCATGCTGACCTCTTTGTTGTGCCTAGATAGGGTTGTGACGTGTTGATCTTCCGAGGCCGGGCATGATCCAAAAAAGTGTGTCCGAATAAAGGGGATCGAGCGTGTTGGGAAATGTGGTGCACCCCTGCAGGGAAGTTAATCTATTCGAATAGTCGTGATCTTCGGTAACAGGATGACTTGGAGTTGTACCTTGACCTTATGACAACTAGAACCGGCTACTTAATAAAACACACCCTTCCAAGTGCGAGATACAACCCGGTGTTTGCTCTCTAATAGGGCGACAAGGAGAGGATCGCCGGGTAGGATTATGCTATGCGATGATACTTGGTGAACTCACCTTCTACTCTCTTCAACATGCTGCAAGATGGAGGCGGCCAGAAGCGTAGTCTTCGACAGGACTAGCTATCCCCCTCTTATTCCGGCATTCTGCAGTTTAGTCCATATAAGATACCCCTTTTCCATTTGATACCAATGCATACATATATAGAGTAGCTCCTTGCTTGCGAGTACTTTGGATGAGTACTCATGGTTGCTTTGTTCCCCCCTTTTCCCCCTTCCTATACCCGATTGCTGCGACCAAACGATGGAGTCCAGGAGCCAGACGCTGCCGTTGACGATGACTCCTACTACTCTCGAGGTGCCTACTACTATGTGCAGGCTGCTGACGACGACCAGGAGTAGTTTAGGAGGATCCCAAGCAGGAGGCCTGCACCTCTTTCGATATGTATCCCAGTTTGTGCTAGCCTTCTTAAGGAAAACTTGTTTAACTTATGTCTGTACTCATATATTGTTGCTTTCGCTGACTCGTCTATGATCGAGCTCTTGTATTCGAGCCCTCGAGGCCCGTGGCTTGTAATATGATGCTTATATGACTTATTTTATTTGTAGAGTTGTGTTGTGATATCTTCCCGTGAGTCCCTGATCTTGATCGTACACGTTAGGGTGTATGATTAGTGTACGATTGAATCAGGGGCGTCACAAGTTGGTATCAGAGCCAACTGCCTATAGGAATCCCCCTTCCAACTCCTTGGCCGAAGTTGAATCTAGACATTACAAACTTTTACTAACATGGTTGTGTGGCTTAGGGGCCCACGTCGCCATTGGGTGGTATTAGGATCTTTTACTCCTTGTCTATACTCTGGGATTCTGATCTCTCTTCTATTTGGGTTAAATTGTTTTGCTAACTCCAACTCTAGGTTCTTGTAAATACTTTCTCCCGGAGAGCCCGTTCATTCCAGACGATGGCCTGCTTCACCAAAATATTCCGAAGATACTCTCCGATATTCTCTCGAGACTTTGTGCCCACCACTTTTGCTATTCCTGACCACCGATAAATCCTGATGGATAACTGCTTACACTTTTCGTTCATACCTTCATTCCCACTTGCCCCTGTTATTACTTGATACCCTGAAAAATTCTCTGATATTCTGAGAATCCTTTGTGCCCACCGCTTTGCAGCTCTTTTCCGCATTAACACCCCTACGGATAAATCCTCGCACTTATCGAGTATCCGCTCATTCCCAGTTGTTCATGTGTTTCACAAAAGTCTTCAAAATACCATTCGATCTTCTGAAAATCCTTAGGAGCTTTTTGCTCTTGAAATTCTTGCTTGCTTGCATTATGGTTAATCCCATAAGTATAGTAATCTTATTGGCATCCTTTACCACTATCATTTTGAGCCCATTGATTCAATAAGCGTGAATGCTTGCCATCCTAAATCAGATCCTAGAATTGATCCTTCCGGCTCAAATGGTATTTTAAACATGAGCTGGATCTCGACCAATGAAATTGCCGTCGATTATTCCCCTAAGCCTACTCGGCTTACCCATCCTTAATCAGAGCCCTTGCTTCTGATCCCTTGTCTTGGAATTCATAATTCCTTTGCATTTGAGCTTTGAGTTAGTTGGTTGTTTCTATAATCTGATCTCCTTGCATTCTTTCTTCCTCTGGTTAAGTATCGAGGCTCACATTGGATCCCTTGTGGACCACCAGACCCTTTGACGGATTTTATCCAACAATGTCCTTCATATTTAATAAGCTTGTGAGACTTTCCTTGGATACATAATGCCTTTGGTAAATTGTATCCTCTGCTTTCTCAAGCATGCTTTACTATCGAGCTTGTGTTTTTTTACTCTGAAGTTTGTGGTATATGTTCCTAAGATGCCCTGATAGGTTGAACCTATGCCTTCCCTAATCCTTGTGAACCCAAAATATTTCACGGGTCATACTTATCTGGTATTGCACAAGGTAAAACTTTCAACAACTAATGTCATTTTCGAAAAAAGAGAGGTGAATGAAAGGTTATACGTTGAAGAAGTGGGAGTCGACCTTGAACTTGTGTTCATGCCCATGGACCCGACGTGGAACTTATCATGGAAGCTTCTTGCAAAATATTTAATCATTTGGGTAATTCTTTCGATGTCATTATATTGGATCCCTTGCAGCTATGGTTTCGACCATATTATTCTTCTTTGATCCCATTTCTCAGACAAGTTGAAGTACTTGTCTTTTGCAGGTCAATGCATCTATCCAACCTCTATTTTACTCTACCTTCGAGTATACCCTCCAGTATCTTGGGAATATCAAAGAACTGTGTTGCTTCCTATGGGTCTTCTTCTAGTGTTGCTACTCACCGAGTTCAGATTCCCCCCGGGTTCTGAGTTATTTCACTCGAGAACACCAATAAGTGAATCGATTCTACACTCCGATTCAATAACTCTAAGTAATTTTCATTGCTTATGAGTTTATTAATCCTTCTAGTCATTCCTAGCCTGATCGGTTTTATCATTATCATGCGACCTTTTTAACTGTGCTAATTTTAATTGTGCTACTTGATTCTTCTTTTTGGAGCACAATTTTCGATGATGAGCTAAGCTTACGTCGATCTTCCTTGTCATATATTATTTCCTTGAACAACAATACTTGATTTCGAGTTTGTGTCATACCCATGGTCCCAATAGCCATTCGCTTCATCATTCTTTGACTTTATGCCATCATCGATCGATTACATCTTCATGAAATATCTCGACAAATGTGTCGTGATCATCAACATTCTAAGCTCTTCCAAAATATCTATCGAATTCTTGATGAGAAATACCATCCTTGCCCCTCGATGGATTGTGTTATATTGGCAACGTTAATGCCCTCCCTCCAACACAAACTTGCTCATGTTTTGTGTACTACCTTGAGGTCCTTTCTATCTAGCTTGTGTTATGTTCTACCTTGGAGTATTACCATCTCTTACGTCAAGGATGTCTTGGGAATTTCACCACCTCTTGAATTCTTAATATAAGTGATACTTATCACCATCACCATTCTTTTCTTGGTCCCCATGTATTTCTAACTGGAATACCAACAAATGTACTATGATGTGTAATTTCAAAACTTCTAGCAACCCTATTGCTTGAGATTATTGGTTGATAGCTTGATTCTTAGTCTATTGGTTATTGAATCACCATTCTAACATCGACCGTGCTATTTAGTCCATCCTTCCAGGTGCATGTTTCGATCAATGTTTACTCGTGGATGGTCTCCTCAAACATACTTTGTTATCTACTTCGGTATGTCCAATATTATCTCCTCGTTCACATGATTGTGGAAATCCATCTTTTTAGAAACCTTAATGATTTGTTGTTGAGTCCATCAGCCGCCTCCTCATCCTCTCCTTGGCCTAATGATGAACTCTTGTTTTAGAACTCGCTTCCATAGTTCATTTCCTGAGAATCTTGCAACTCCATCTCGTCAAATTGTGTTGCACCCCTTCCTTCTCAGGCATCATGAGTCTCAGGTATCCTTACACCAATCAAAACTGAATCTCGGTCAGATATGATGGTTGGGAAATTTTCCAAACGCCATAACATTGGACTTTGTATAGCCTAGTAAGGTGATGTCATGCCTACCGCACCGGGCCGGAGGACCTGTTGTTATAGTTTCCTTTTTAGCAAGGTTAACCATTCTTTCATGGGGAAATTGTAAGACTTATTCTATAAGTTGTTCCTGATGAATCCTTTGTGTATCCAAGTTTGACTTTTGCTTGAAGACCATGTCAATACTATCTCAAAGCATGTTTGTGCTACTCCGATCATCAATAAGAGCATTTGAAGCACAATGCTAAATTCTCTTTATCAATTATCCAAACACTGTTATATGGGTAATGTCATGAAATTTCTCCCCCTTTCCTAAAGGGTTTTCTACGTTATATCCTGTCATGGATATCATGCTCTGCTTGTCCTTGGGAAGGATATACCCCTAAAATATGTGTTTAAACAAATTTTCCTTTCCATTGTTCTGTTTAATATGATGATCACCTTTTTTCCTTTCCATTGTTTTGTTAAACCCTTCTGGTGATCTATATGATCTAAGCAGTAATATTCTTCTGCTTATGAAAACACCTTGATGTACAACTGTGTCAGTAAGACCCTGTTGCTTTTGTTGATGGCATTCCGGTAACCACCAATGGACGAGAACTTTGCCTATAGGTCCGCCTCGTTTCAATGAGCAGGAAAATGGTTCTCTTCGTCCCTCGCCCTTGGTACCAACGTTGTTGCCAACATAACTGGTAGGCTACCCTCTGACCTGCCTTGCTATCATGACCGTGCAAGATGTCAGTGCCCTTCCGACATTTAACCCACATGATGGGCCCATAACCCACACGTCCTAGGATCAAAACCTGACCCTCCTGTACACCCTGTTGCCAAAGTTATTCCTCGCGCTTGGCTTCATATGAAAGATCACGAGCCACCTGCCTAGTGATCTAATATGGTATCAGACTCAATACTTATTCTCATTGCTCTGAACCCCTTTCACCTTCTGATTAGGCCACTGAACGATTGCTTGCCCATTGGAAACTTCTCATGGTACCTTCTTACTTTGCTTTTGATATTTTATTAAGTATCTATTCGAGGGTTACTTTGTACCACATTCCCTGAGTAATCTGCCAGATAGTCAACCTTGAAGGTCCGTTCTTCCGAAGTTACCCCTTGACCTTTCTAAAGTACGATGAAATTTCCGAAGAAAAGATGATGAATTCATCATGATGACCTGAAGCAGAGGAATGAAGACATCAATTTAATGGATCGACCTCTTCGAGAAGAGCAACCAAGACAGAGAAGATTCGCTAGAATTTCGTAACCAAACCTTTCCCCTTAGTCCACCTCTTAAATCTCAGGACGAGATTTCTTGTAGTGGAGGGGAATTGTGACGCCCGAATAATTAAGCTACAGTAACCCTCGCCTAATGATGCCACGTCACCTCAATTACTGTTGTTACTCTTGCGTAGTTCAAAACCGATTCGAAATTCAAATTTAAAATAAAGTCAAACTAGCAAAAAAATCAAATGTCAAAACAAAAAAGTACAAACGGTAACAAATAATGCATAGGTAATTATGGTGAAGAAACCACATTTTTATAAAGTGTTTAAATGCTCTAATATAAATAAAATAGTAGCAAACATAATTATTGAAATGCCTTTACTAATTAATAAATGAAGTTAAAAAATTATTTGAATATTAGACTTTTGGTGGCAGTGCAGCTTATTGCATAGTATTTATATGTCAAGGCTCCACTTTTTACAAAAAGTCATTTGGTTCAAGTTTTAAATGGAAAACAGAAGCTAATTAAAAAAGAAACAGAAAAGAAAAAGGCTAACAGAAAAGAAAAGGAGAAAGAAACCTAACTATAGTACACTTAAGGCCCAAAAGGCTTGTAGCTAGCCCAGGCCACCAGGAGGTTTCCTCCTACCTCCTATTCACAGGAGACGCGCTGGACGCGCCCGCGGCGTCCATGGCCGGATCGGCCACGTGCTGGCCATCCAACTCCTCCCCGTCGCCTACAAGCCCTGCCCGACCACCCAGTGGCAAACCTTAGCAACCCCACTTTCCCCCTCTCGCCTCAGATCCTCCTTCCCGCACACAGCCGAACGCCCTTGCCGTCATGGTCTCTGTCGATCCCGCGGTCACCGAGCCCCGTTCGCCTCCTCGACGTGCCCACCGGCTTCCTCGTCATCGTCCACATCGCCTACGCCATCGGGGTCGAGCCGAGGGCCTCTCCTCCGACCGGAACGCTCTCGTCTTAAACTCGGACCCGACGCCGTTTGTCTTCGACTCCGACGCTGTGGAGCCCTCCCCGAGCCCACTTAGCACCTCTACAGGCTCGCGGTGAGCTTCTCCTCCCGTTCCCCCAATTTTTACCATCGAACCACCACCGTAGGCCGCCGTCACCGTCGTGTCCGATGTCGTCGGAGCTCCTGCTCACCGCGTCGTTGTCCGTGCTCCCCTCGGCCCCTAGCCGCGTCCGGGCCGTGCCTACACCACATCGCGGCCGCACCCCCTCTACGCTCGGGCCATGCCCAACCGCATCGCCCTTGCCGCATGCTGCTGCTTCTCCTGCCGCTTCTTGCTATGCTTCTGCTACTTCTCTGTTGCTCAGCTGTTGCTGCTGCTAGTGCACCACCGGCCACCTCCGCAGACACATGCTGCCTCGCACCGCATCGCCGGTGCTCCTCCTCCCCGCCCCTTGTTGCCCGTCGCTACTCGCGCGCCACACGCTCGCGCATCTTGCCGTCACCCGTCGACCGCCCCACCACCGTCCATTAGCGCGTCATCGCACGAGCACGCCTCTGGCGGCTCCTCCGACCGCTGCCGGTCGCGCCTCTCCCGGCTGCATCGCCGCCTTCACCTCGCCCCACAGCTCCTCGCGACCTGCTGCGTGCGCTAGTCGAGCTCGCTCGCCCGCGACCGCTCCACTCCCTGGCCCTGCCCGCGACTCGTCTCACCGGCGCGCGCGCGCCGCCGCTTTCGTGCCCGCTCCGCCTGGACTGGTCGTGCCCATCCCCGTGCCGGCGCCCGCCCCGAGCCTCTGGCTCTTGTCGCTGCCTAGCGCACGCCGCGTCCGTCGCTGCTCTCGCTCGCCCGGCCACCCTCCGCTGTGGGCGCTGCCACCGCTGCCGTTCCCGCCATGCCCCGCCTCCGCCCGGCCGCGTGGCCTCCCCACACGCGCCGCCTACCGTCGCCTCCCCACTGCCCCGCCTAGCGGGCTCCCCGTCGCCGGTGGCCTCGCCCCGCTCCCGGGAGGGCTATGCCCCGGGCGCACCCCTCGAGCACGGGCGCTCACTCCCCCGCCCGCGCCCGTTACGACCGCCCCGCAAGGCCTTTGGGCCACTGCGCAGTGGGGCCCCACCCCCTTTTTTGTAAAAAAAGATTTAAATAATAATAATTAAAAATAACTTAATTAATTAATTTAATTAATCATGTTAATTAACCTAACCTAATTAGTCTGATTAGTTAGCTAATTAACTATTAATTGATTAAGCATACAATGACGTGTGGGACCCCTTGGGCCCTGTTGACCAGTCAACGGGTCAACGGTGACTGCTGACTGGGCAGTCAACAGGGCCCCCTGGTCAGCCTCTGTGCACTGCTGGGTGCACTGCTGGGTGCACTGCACCGAGTGCACCCAGCCGAAGTCTGTTATATATCTTTCGAATTAATTTAATGGAAATAAATCTAGAAAATATTTAAAGCTTTGAAAAATCATATAAAATAAACCGTAACTCGGATGAAAATAATTTATATATGAAAGTTGCTCAGAACGACGAGACGAATCCGAATACACATTCCGTTTGTCTGCCATACGTCCCTAGCATAGCAAACATGCAACAAACCACCTCCGGTCCGTCTGTCCGAAAACGCGAAACACCGGGAATCCTTTCCCGGATGTTTCCCCCCTTTGCCGGTATCACTTAGTACTGCGTTAGGTCACCACTAGCACCACATATTGCTATGTTATGCTTTGTGATGCTTTGATTGCTCTGTTATTTATTGTGTTCCCCTCCGTAACTTCTTCTCGGTAGACCCCGAGACCGCTGTTGGTGCCCTTGTGATTGACTACATCGATGACGACCCCTCCTTGCCAGAGCAACCAGGCAAGCCCCCCCTTGATCAGCAGATATGGCCTATTCTTCTCTCTACTGCTTGCATTAGAGTAGTGTAGCATGTTACTGCTTTTGGTTAATCCTATTCTATTGCATAGCCTGTCATTGTTGCTACAGTTGTTGATACCTTACCTGCAATCCTAAATGCTTAGTATAGGATGCTAGTATTCCATCAGTGGGCCTACATTCTTGTCCGTCTGCCATGCTATACTATCGGGTCGTGATCACTCTGGAGGTGATCACGGGTATATACATACATAATATACAGGTGGTGACTAAAGTCGGGTCGGCTCATAGAGTACCCGCATGTGATTCCGATGTGGGGGCTGAAGGGGTAGGTGGCTCCATCTAGGTAGTGGTGGGCCTGAGTTCCCGACGGCCCTCGATTATTACCTTGTGGCGGAGCGACAGGGCAGGTTGAGACCACCTAGGAGAGAGGTGGGTCTGGCCCTGGTCGGCGTTCGCGGTTACTTCAAAATAACACGCTTAATGAAATCTGGGTATTTGATATGAGTCTGGCTACTGGCCTATACACACTAACCAACTACGCGGGAACAGTTATGGGCACTCGACATCGTGGTATCAGCCGAAGCCTTCGTGATGTCAGCGACTGAGCGGCGCGCGCCGGGTTGGACCGCATAACGCAACTTCCTTTGTAAATGGAGGTTGCTAGGTCTGCTCTCCGGCCGCCCTCGCAACGTGCAGGTGTGCAATGGGCGATGGGCCCAGACCCCTGCGCCATAGGATTTAGACCGGCGTGCTGACCTCTTTGTTGTGCCTAGGTAGGGCTGCGACGTGTTGATCTTCCGAGGCCGGACATGACCCAGAAAAGTGTGTCCGGACAAAGGGGATCGAGTGTGTTGGGAAATGTGGTGCACCCCTGCAGGGAAGTTAATCTATTCGAATAGCTGTGATCTTCGGTAACAGGACGACTTGGAGTTGTACCTTGACGTTATGACAACTAGAACCAGTTACTTAATAAAACACACCCTTCCAAGTGCTAGATACAACCCGGTGTTCACTCTTTAACAGGACGACGAGGAGAGGATCGCCGGGTAGGATTATGCTATGCGATGATACTTGGTGAACTCACCTTCTACTCTCTTCAACATGCTGCAAGATGGAGGCGGCTAGAAGCGTAGTCTTCGATGGGACTAGCTATCCCCCTCTTATTTCGGCATTCTACAGTTCAGTCCACATAAGATACCCCTTTTCCATTTGATACCAATGCATACATATATAGTTTATCTCTTTGCTTGCAAGTACTTTGGATGAGTACTCACGGTTGCTTTGTCCCCCCCCCTTTTCCCCCTTCCTATACCCGATTGCTGCGACCAGACGATGGAGTCCAGGAGCCAGACACCACCGTTGACGACGAGTCCTACTACTCTCGAGGTGCCTACTACTACGTGCAGGCTGATGACGACGACCAGGAGTAGTTTAGGAGGATCCCAGGCAGGAGGCCTGCACCTCTTTCGATATGTATCCCAGTTTGTGCTAGCCTTCTTAAGGAAAACTTGTTTAACTTATGTCTGTACACAGATATTGTTGCTTCCGCTGACTCGTCTATGATCGAGCTCTTGTATTCAAGCCCTCGAGGCCCCTGGCTTGTAATATGATGCTTGTATGACTTATTTTATTTGTAGAGTTGTGTTGTGATACCTTCCCGTGAGTCCCTGATCTTGATCATACACGTTTGCGTGTATGATTATTGTACGATTGAATTGGGGGCGTCACAAGTATTGTTTGGGTTTCAATTACCAGGGAGCGAATACGCTCGACCTAGTTCTCGATTGATTCTTACTTGAGTTAACCTTCCGCCGGGTCACCCCTTTATATACAGGTGGATTCCCGAGGGCTTATAGAATCCCAGCCGGCTCACACAAACGTGGTCGGCTCGTTTCTAACTAAGCTTGCCTTACAAAAGAAGTTAAACATATGGCGGCTCATCCCTTTGGGCCTCAGATCACCTCTGGGTCTTGGGCCTCCAATAAGCCTGCTTCATGAACCGCCATCTTCATATCTCCTTGGACCTTATCGAGCTTCTTAATCTTTAAGCCGCCAGTGGTGTGACCCGGCGTGACCGCGGTAACCCGCCATGACATCAGGTGCATTAACTATGCAGAAGGCCCAGGATATCTTTTACAGATCCTTATCTTTAATGAACCTCTGAAAATCGAGGCGTCTTTGTAGCCACATAATCATTTTTCAGCCTCCTCGATTTCTGTGCATGCCATCCATTCACTTCCTTATAAATAGGGACAGGGGGTCCTCCTTTTTCCTTTTACCCTACCCCCTTGTCTTCATCTTCCTCCTTGTGACGCCTCAGCAGACCCAAGCTTCGCCGCCACCGTCTTCCTCCAGCGTCCTCAACTTCAGCCACTGCATCAACCTGAACGGACCAGAAACCTGCGGCGCGCCTCCGCTATTCATCAGCATCAGTAAGTGTTCGTTTTTTCCCATAATAGATCTGCATTAGGGTTCTATCGTTCATTGGTGTTCTTTGCTGTTCTTCGTTGCTCTCCTTAGAACATGTAGTTGGATCTGAACATAACACTGGAGTTGTATGGTAGTAGTTGTAGCACCCCTTTTCAATCACAAAAAACACCTTCCCTGTATAAGAGCTCATGTGAACACGCAAGTTCTTCTGCTGCAGCCACCTTAGGTTTAGAATTTATTTTGTTTTCTGACCTGTTTGTAGGTCCAAAATTATATAACTGATCTGTGGAACCTATTTGTCCATCACTTAGCAAAATTTCACTTATAGATCTGTCGCACTGCAATCATGCAGGCAGCTTATACAATAAGCCGTGACCCGCCATATAGCATTAGTCCCCTTTTAAGCCACCAATATATGTTCACAATCTGTATAACCCAGTATCGTCTTTCGGTTTAACCATGCTAACCTTTATAATACTTACTCTTCTGCATATGAATTGGACTTGCGTAATGCACTTACTTTTGATCACTGGTCGGCTTAATAACATAATCTTAATCCAGCAATATTTTCCTTTTTAGGCTTTCATCAACAAAATGACCAAAATTGTTACCTCATGCAACTGGGTTGCCTCCCGGGTTACCAAGCAGACGTTGAACGAACATGTTCAGGTGGGCGTCTTAGCCGCCAAGAACGTTACTCACTGGAGAGTCCCAGCAACCGAGACCACCCCTGAACCCAAAGAAGGCGAAGTTGTAGTTTTTACTGATCACATGCTCCGGGGTTCACTCCACCCGGCTCAAAATTCTTCCGTGATGTGTTGCACTTCTTCCAACTCCATCCGCAAGACATCCGGCCTAACTCTGTTTCTAACATCTGCAACTTCCAAGTCTTTTGCGAAGTGTATCTTCAACAGGAGCCCACTGTCGAATTGTTCAGGGAATTCTACTACCTGAACCGCCAGACTGAGTTCACGGACGAGTCTAGCTTAGAACTAGGGGACATTTCAATTCAGAGGCGGAAATTGTAACACCCTCGATGCGACTATAGCTCCCAGGTGTCGAGGCACGACTTAGAGACATAATCGCATTGAAGGCATATGTCGCAAGTTAGGCAATCTTCACAACATCCCATGTAATATGATAATAAAAGGGGAGATAACATAGTTGGCTTACACTCGCCACGTCAAACAAGTACATAAATAACATTACATCATCCAAACACTCATGGCCCAACTACGGCGCCAAAATAAAAGACAACCCAACATGCTTCACGGTCCCGATCACCCCCAACTAGACACCACTACTGATCATCAGGAAAGGAAACATAGTAACGTTGAGAGTCTTCGTCGAACTCCCACTTGAGCTCAAGCGTGTCTCCTGGAGTGGAATCATCAGGCCCTGCATCTGGTGTAATAGTAATCTGTGAGCCACAGGGACTCAGCAATCTCGCACCCTCGCGATCAATACTATTTAAGCTTATAGGTAAGGCAAGGTAAAAGTATATGTGGAGCTGCAGCAAGCGACTAGCAAAAATGGTGGCTAACTTATTCGCAAAAGAGAACGAGAAGAGGAGGCAAAGCGTGAGCGAGAAACTAGAGAGCAACCTGCGCAAACATTACTCCAACACCGTGTCCACTTCCCGGACTCCGCCGAGAAGGGGCCATCACGGTAACACACTCAGTTGATTCATTTTAATTAAGTTAAGGTTCAAGTTATCTACAACCGCACATTAACAAATTCCCATCTGCCCATAACCGCGGGCACGGCTTTCGAAAGTTCAAAACCCTGCAGGGGAGTCCCAACTTAGCCCATGACAAGCTCTCACGGTCAACAAAGGAATAGACCTCCTCCCAAGACATTCCGATTAGACTCGGTATCTCGGTTCTTCAAGACACTTCGACAGGTTAAAACAAGACCAGCAACACCGCCCGAATGTGCCGACAAATCTCGATAGGAGTTGTACATATCTCTTTCTCAGGGCACACTCAGATTGTCTAAACTTCCGGTAGGCCAGCCCAGAGTTGCCCCTGGTAGCCACCGGCGGCTGACAGTTTGGACCAACACTCAGAGGAGCACTGGCCCGGGAGGGGTTAAAATAATGATGACCCTTGAGTTTGCAGAACCCACGGGAAAGAAAAGGCTAGGAGGCAAATGGTAAAACCAAGGTTGGGCATTGCTGGAAAAGCTTTAATCAAGGCGAACTATCAAGGGGTTCCCATTATAACCCAACCGCGTAAGGAACGCAAAATTCGGGAACATAACACTGATATGACGGAAACTAGGGCGGCAAGAGTGGAACAAAACACTAGGCGAGAGGCCGAGCCTTCCACCCTTTACCAAGTATATAGATGCATTAAGATAACATGGCAATATAATGATATCCCAACAAGTAAATAAATGTTCCAACAAGGAACGGCCTCCAATCTTCACCTGCAACTAGCAACGCTATAAGAGGGGCTGAGCAAAGCGGTAACATAGCCAATCAACGGTTTGCTAGGACATGGTGGGTTAGAGGTTTGACATGGCAATCTGGGAGGCTTGAAAGCAAGTGGTAGGCATCGTAGCATTGGCATAGCAAAAGAGCGAGCAAACTAGCATAGCAAAGATAGTAGTGATTTTGAGGGTATGATCATCTTGCCTGCACAGTTGTTAGAGTTGACTGGATCCTCGAAAGCAAACTCAGCGGTCTCCTCATTAGCAAACTCGTCTCCTGGCTCTACCCAAACAATCAACAAGGACACAAATCAACCACGTGCAAGGATCAAACAAGATGATGCAAAGATGATATGCTATGCGGGATGCGATGCGGGATGCATATGCAAGATGTGACAAGGCATGCATGAACCTGGCCTCAACTTGGAAATCCAAGTGTACCACTGGAAAGATGAGGTGAAATCTCTTGAAAATGATATAAAGAATGCCGGAATCGGAGTTACGGTTTGGAAATGGCAAGCGATTCAAAAATGACACCGGTCTGCGATTTACAGCAAGTAGCCATCTAAATGCAATGAGATGAACATGCTACAGCTCCCAAACATGGCAACAAAATACATGGAAGGGATGCATTCAAGATGCTTAACAAAAGTCTAGCACTAAGCTACGGCCAATTCATCTATTAACAGGTTCAAACAAGCATGGCAAAAATGCATATGGCAAACAGATCTCAGACTTAGTGAAATTAACACTTGTCTGGAATTTCAGATCAGGTAGCACTCTTCGGAGCAACAAAACTACATGTTGCAGGAACTGAACATGGAAAAGGAAAGCATGGCATGGAGCTACTCAAAGAGCTTAACAAAAGTCCCTTAGTGACCTTGAGCCAAAAGGGATCAGAAAATACAATTGCAAGCATGTGAACATGGCAAAAACATAATCAGTTTTCAGACTTAGTGAAAACTGGAGCATGCTGAAAATATAACTCAAGTAGACATGTTTACGAGCTCGATGCACTCACCACGGAGCAAGTCATGAAAAACTAAGCATACACCCATCAAGAATACACAAAAATCAAGCTAGACATGGCAAGAACAATAACATAGCATGCACGGATCAACTACAACATCATCGGCATAATTGCAAACAAGTTGACAATCTGCCCAGATTCACAAAGTAGCAAAAGTAGAGCTTGATTGACTCAAGCTAGGATGCTTCATAATTGCAAACAAAGACATGGATGGATAGAGCACTACAAGATTAACAAAACATCCTTACTGATCATCCTCAAAAGAGGCACGGATCACTAGGAAACAATATGATCATATGGCAACATGAGATAAACAGATCAAGGACTTAGTGGAAATGCTAAGTCCCTGAAATCAGAATTACCAAGTGCACCATTTTGCAAGCTTGTACTAGTCACCCCACAAATCAACAAAATACATGGGTTGCACCTCTGGAAAGATGACAAAACCCTTAACAAATCATATGTTGAACATCAGGGCATATCATGCACACATTAATCATGGCAAAAATGACAAAAAGCTAAATGGAGCAGCAGATCTGACAATTATCTCAAGTAGCCCTCTTCTAACAGCATTTCGGGCATCAAGATGAACTCAAATGAAAATGATTCAATGGAATGAAATGATGTACTCTCTGAGATGAACATTTTGATATGCTATACGCCCAAATCAGAGCTACGGCTGCAAAGTTACGGAGCTATGAACATGGGCATATGGATCTGAAAATTCCGAGGACTTAGTAGAAAAAATCAACCTCCGGATCTAGGGTTTCGGTGGCACGCAAAACGAGGCGACCGGATCTTCGCCGGAGTTCGTCGCCGGAGTAGGAGGGAGAGGAGGCCGGCCGGAGTCGGCGGCGGCACGACAAGCAAGGCGGCGCGGCGGCGGGCGAGGCGGCACGGCAGCCGGTGAGGTGGCGAAGCGGGCGAGGCGACGGGCGGCGGCTCGGGCGGCCGGGCTGGAGGAGGACGGCGGCGGGGTTGCGGAGGAGGCGGTTGCCGGCGTCGGGCCCGCGGGGGCTCTCCCCGGGCCGAGCGGGCCGGTGCGGGCGCGGGTGGCGGCACGCCACGTGGCACCACGCCACTGGCTGCGGGCGGCGGCAGCGATTTGTCCGGTGCGGCCCGGACGTGTCCGGCGCGCCGGATGGAGGGAGGCTAGGGTTTCGGGGGGGAGGAGAAGGGGAATTTCAGGGGTGGTCTTTAAATAGGCATAGAGGGAGCTAGGAGAGTCCAAATGAGGTGCGGTTTTCGGCCACGCGATAATGATCGAACGATCTAGATGATGGAGAAGGCTTAGGTGGGTTTTGGGCCAAACTGGAAGGGTGTTGGGCTGCAACACACACGAGGCCTTTTCGGTCCCTCGGTTAACCGTTGGAGTATCAAACGAAGTCCAAATGATACGAAACTTGACAGGCGGTCTACCGGTAGTAAACCAAGGCCGCTTGGCAAGTCTCGGTCCAATCCGGAAATGTTTAATCCCCACACACGAAAGAAAGCTAGAAATGACCACCGGAGGAGAACGAAGCGCCGGAATGCAAAGCGGACAACGGGGAAAATGCTCGAATGCATGAGATGAACACGTATGCAAATGCAATGCACATGATGACATGATATGAGATGCATGACAACAACAACAACACACGGAGAAAAAAACCCGAACCCGAGAAAAATAGAATAATTTAATGCCGGAAACGGCAAGAGTTGGAGTACAAATTGGGAAAGTTACATCCGGGGTGTTACAACACTCCACCACTACGAAAGGATCTCGTCCCGGGATCTAGGACTGAAAGAACGTCGGGTACTCAGAACGGAGGTGATCCTCGCGTTCCCAGGTAGCTTCACGGTCGGAATGGTGTGACCACTTGACTTTGAGAAATTTGATTGACTTATTGCGAGTCTTGCGTTCAGTCTCTTCAAGAATAGCAACTGGGTGCTCATTATAGGAAAGATCTTCTTGGAGCTCAATGTCCCCGAAGTTGGCGGTGCGGTCAGGAGTCTTGAAGCACTTTTGAAGCTGAGAGACATGGAACATGTCGTGAACATTTGCAAAGTTTGAAGGAAGCTCGAGTTGATAGGCGAGGTCGCCTCTCTTGCTGACAATCTTGAAAGGTCCCACGTATCTGGGAGCAAGCTTCTCTTTGATACCGAAGCGACGAGTACCTTTCATAGGAGAGACGCGGAGGTAAACATGATCTCCGATCTTGAAAGCCAAATCACGGTGCTTACTATCATAGTAGCTCTTCTGGCGGGATTGAGCCGCTTTGAGGTTATCACGAATGACTTTGCACATTTCCTCTGCCTCTGTGATTAAGTCATTACCCAAAAGCTGACGTTCACCAGTTTCTGTTGGGGAACGTTGCAGAAAACAAAAAAAATTCCTACGGTTTCACCAAGATAAATCTATGAGTTCATCTAGCAACGAGTGATCGGATTGCATCTACATACCTTTGTAGATCACGCGTGGAAGCGTTCAAAGAACGGGGATGAGGAAGGCGTAATCGACGTGATACAAATCACCGGAGATCCTAGCGCCGAACGGACGGCACCTCCGCGTTCAACACACGTACGGTTAGCGTGACGTCTCCTTCTTCTTGATCCAGCAAGGAGGAAGGAGAGGTTGAGGATGATTGCTCCAGCAGCAGCACGACGGCGTGGTGGTGATGGAGCTGCAGTACTCCAGCAGGGCTTCGCCAAGCACTATGGAGGAGGAGGATGTGTTGGAGAGGGAGAGGGAGGCACCAAAGGCGTGGGGTGAGAGGTCCTCCATCTCCCCACTATATATAGGGGGGCCAAGGGGGGGGGGGGGCACCGGCCCTAGGAGATCCAATCTCCTAGGGGGGCGGTGGCCAAGGGAGAACTCCCTCCTCCCCAAGGCACCTAGGAGGTGCCTTCCCCTTTTGGGACTCTTCCCTTCTTGAACCCTAGGCGCATGGGCCTCTTGGGGCTGGTGCCCTTGGCCCATGTAGGCCAAGTCGCACACCCCTACAGCCCATGTGGTCCCCCGGGGCAGGTGGCCCCACCTGGTGGACCCCCGGGACCCTTCCGGTGGTCCCGGTACAATACCGATGACCACGAAACTTGTCCCGATGGCCGAAATAGCACTTCCTATATATAATTCTTTACCTCCGGACCATTCCGGAACTCCTCGTGACGTCCGGGATCTCATCCGGAACTCCGAACAACATTAGGGTTACTGCATATACATATCCCTACAACCCTAGCGTCACCGAACCTTAAGTGTGTAGACCCTACGGGTTCGGGAGACATGTAGACATGACCGAGATCGCTCTCCGGTCAATAACCAACAGCGGGATCTGGATACCCATGTTGGCTCCCACATGCTCCTCGATGATCTCATCGGATGAACCACGATGTCGAGGATTCAATCAATCCCGTATACAATTCCCTTTGTCAATCGGTATGTTACTTGCCCGAGATTCGATCATCGGTATCCCAATACCTCGTTCAATCTTGTTACCGGCAAGTCACTTTACTCATACCGTAATGCATGATCCCGTGACTAGACACTTGGTCAATTTGAGCTCATTATGATGATGCATTACCGAGTGGGCCCAATTATACCTCTCCGTCATACGGAGTGACAAATCCCAGTCTTGATCCGGGTCAACCCAACAGACACTTTCGGAGATACCCGTAGTATACCTTTATAGTCACCCAGTTACGTCGTGACGTTTGGTACACCCAAAGCACTCCTACGGTATCGGGGAGTTACATGATCTCATGGTCTAAGGAAAACATACTTGACATTGGAAAACTCTAGCAAACGAACTATACGATCTTATGCTATGTTTAGGATTGGGTCTTGTCCATCACATCATTCTCCCAATGATGTGATCTCGTTATCAATGACATCCAATGTCCATAGTCAGGAAACCATGACTATCTGTTGATCGACGAGCTAGTCAACTAGAGGCTTACTAGGGACATGTTGGTGTCTATTATTCACACATGTATTACGATTTCCGGATAACACAATTATAGCATGAATAAAGACAATTATCATGAACAAGGAAATATAATAATAATGCTTTTATTATTGCCTCTAGGGCATATTTCCAACAGTCTCCCACTTGCACTAGAGTCAATAATCTAGTTACATTGTGATGAATCGAACACCCATGGAATTCTGGTGTTAATCATGTTTTGCTCTAGGGAGAGGTTTAGTCAACGAATCTGCTACATTCAGATCTGTATGTACTTTACAAATTTCTATGTCTCCATCTTGAACATTTTCACGAATGGAGTTGAAGCGACGCTTGATGTCTTGATGTGCCTGGTCTTCTTGTGAAACCTGGGCTCCTTGGCAAGTGCAATAGCTCCAGTGTTGTCACAGAAAAGCTTGATCGGCCCCGACGCATTGGGTATGACTCCTAGGTCGGTGATGAACTCCTTCACCCAAATTGCTTCATGCGCTGCCTCCGAGGCTGCCATATACTCCGCTTCACATGTAGATCCCACCACGACGCTCTGCTTGCAACTGCACCAGCTTACTGCCCCACCATTCAATATATACACGTATCCGGTTTGTGACTTAGAGTCATCCAGATCTTTGTCGAAGCTAGCGTCGACATAACCTTTTACGACGAGCTCTTCGTCACCTCCATAAACGAGAAACATTTCCTTAGTCCTTTTCAGGTACTTCATGATATTCTTGACTGCTGTCCAGTGTTCCTTGCCGGGATTACTTTGGTACCTACCTACCAAACTTACGGCAAGGTTTACATCAGGTCTGGTACACAGCATGGCATACATAATAGAACCTATGGCTGAGGCATAGGGGATGACACTCATCTCTTCTATATCTTCTGCCGTGGTCGGACATTGAGCTGAGCTCAATTTCACACCTTGCAACACAGGCAAGAACCCCTTCTTAGACTGATCCATATTGAAGTTCTTCAATATCTTATCAAGGTAGGTGCTTTGTGAAAGACCTATGAGGCGTCTTGATCTATCTCTATAGATCTTGATGCCTAATATATATGCAGCTTCTCCAAGGTCCTTCATTGAAAAACTCTTATTCAAGTAGGCCTTAATGCTGTCCAAGAGTTCTATATCATTTCCCATCAAAAGTATGTCATCTACATATAATATGAGAAATGCTACAGAGCTCCCACTCACTTTCATGTAAACGCAGGCTTCTCCATAAGTCTGCGTAAACCCAAACGCTTTGATCATCTCATCAAAGCGAATGTTCCAACTCCGAGATGCTTGCACCAGCCCATAAATCGAGCGTTGGAGCTTGCACACCTTGTCAGCATTCTTAGGATCAACAAAACCTTCCGGCTGCATCATATACAATTCTTCCTTAAGGAAACCATTAAGGAATGCCGTTTTGACGTCCATTTGCCATATCTCATAATCGTAGAATGTGGCAATTGCTAACATGATTCGGACGGACTTTAGCTTCGCTACCGGTGAGAAAGTCTCATCGTAGTCAACCCCTTGAACTTGTCGATAACCCTTAGCGACAAGCCGAGCTTTATAGATGGTCACATTACCATCCGCGTCTGTCTTCTTCTTAAAGATCCATTTATTTTCTATGGCTCGCCGTTCTATGGGCAAGTCAGTCAAAGTCCATACTTCGTTTTCATACATGGATCCTATCTCGGATTTCATGGCTTCCAGCCATTTGTCGGAATCCGGGCCCGCCATCGCTTCTTCATAGTTCGAAGGTTCACTGTTATCCAACAACATGATTTCCAAGATAGGGAACATGTCCTTGTGGACCTTCGAATTTCAGTAGGAGCTTGATCAGAAGTATCTTGATCATCATCATTAACTTCCTCTCTAGTCGGTGCAGGCACCTCATGAACATTTTCTTGAGTTGTGCCATTTTCCGGTTCAAGAGGTAATACTTCATCAAGTTCTACTTTCCTCCCACTTACTTCTTTTGAGAGAAACTCCTTCTCTAGAAAGGATCCATTCTTGGCAACAAAGATCTTGCCTTCGGATCTAAGGTAGAAGGTATAACCAATAGTTTCTTTAGGGTATCCTATGAAGACACATTTTTCCGACTTGGGTTCGAGCTTTTCAGGTTGAAGTTTCTTGACATAAGCATCGCATCCCCAAACTTTTAGAAACGACAGCTTAGGTTTCTTCCCAAACCATAATTCATATGGTGTCATCTCAACGGATTTCGATGGAGCCCTATTTAAAGTGAATGCGGCAGTCTCTAAAGCATAGCCCCAAAAAGAAAGCGGTAAATCGGCAAGAGACATCATAGATCGCACCATATCTAATAGAGTGCGATTACGACGTTCGGACACACCATTACGCTGAGGTGTTCCAGGCGGCGTGAGTTGTGAAACTATTCCACATTTTCTTAAGTGCGTGCCAAACTCGTGACTCAAGTATTCTCCTCCGCGATCTGATCGCATGAACTTGATTTTGCTGTCACATTGATTCTCAACCTCACTCTGAAATTCCTTGAACTTTTCAAAGGTTTCAGACTTGTGTTTCATTAAGTAGGCATACCCATATCTACTCAAGTCATCAGTGAGGGTGAGAACATAACGATAGCCACCGCGAGCCTCAACACTCATTGGACCGCACACATCAGTATGTATGATGTCCAATAAGTTGGTTGCTCGCTCCATTGTTCCTGAGAACGGAGTCTTGGTCATTTTACCCATGAGGTATGGTTCGCACATGTCAAATGATTCGTAATCAAGAGACTCTAGAAGTCCATCAGCATGGAGCTTCTTCATGCGTTTGACACCTATGTGACCAAGGCGGCAGTGCCACAAGTATGTGGGACTATCATTATCAATCTTACATCTTTTGGTACTCACACTATGAACATGTGTAGCATTACGCTCGAGATTCATTAAGAATAAACCATTCACCATCGGAGCATGACCATAAAACATATCTCTCATATAAATAGAACAACCATTATTCTCGGATTTAAATGAGTAGCCATCTCGAATTAAACGAGATCCTGATACAATGTTCATGCTCAAAGCTGGCACTAAATAACAATTATTAAGGTTTAAAACTAATCCCGAAGGTAAATGTAGAGGTAGCGTGCCGACGGCGATCACATTGACCTTGGAACCATTCCCGACTCGCATCGTCACCTCGTCCTTCGCCAGTCTCCGCTTATTCCGCAACTCCTGTTTTGAGTTACAAATGTGAGCAACCGCACCGGTATCAAATACCCATAAGCTACTACGAATACTGGTAAGGTACACATCAATTACATGTATATCACATATACCTTTCGTTTTGCCGGCCTTCTTGTCCGCTAAGTACTTGGGGCAGTTCCGCTTCCAGTGACCACTTCCCTTGCAATAAAAGCACTCAGTCTCGGGCTTGGGTCCATTCTTTGGCTTCTTCCCGGCAGCTTGCTTACCGGGCGCGGCAACTCCCTTGTCGTCCTTCTTGAAGTTCTTCTTACCCTTGCCTTTCTTGAACTTAGTGGTTTTATTCACCATCAACACTTGATGTTCCTTTTTTGACTTCTACCTCTGCTGATTTCAGCATTGCAAATAATTCGGGAATGGTCTTTTCCATCCCCTGCATATTGAAGTTCATCACAAAGCTCTTGTAGCTCGGTGGAAGCGACTGGAGGATTCTGTCAATGACCGCGTCATCCGGGAGATTAACTCCCAGCTGAGTCAAGCGGTTATGTAACCCAGACATAGTGAGTATGTGCTCACTGACAGAACTGTTTTCCTCCATCTTATAGCTGAAGAATTTGTCGGAGACTTCATATCTCTCGACCCGGGCATGAGCTTGAAAAACCATTTTCAGCTCTTCGAACATCTCATATGCTCCATGTCTCTCAAAATGCTTTTGGAGTCCCGACTCTAAGCTGTAAAGCATGCCGCACTGAACGAGGGAGTAGTCATCAACACGTGTCTGCCAAGCGTCATAACATCTTGGTTCTGTGGGACGGGTGTGTCACCTAGCGGTGCTTGTAGGACATAATCTTTCTTGGCAGCTATGAGGATGATCCTCAGGTTCCGGACCCAGTCCGTATAGTTGTTGCCATCGTCTTTCAGCTTGGTTTTCTCTAGGAACGCGCTGAAGTTGAGGACTACGTTGGCCATTTGATCTACAAGACATATTATAAAGATTTTAGACTAAGTTCATGATAATTAAGTTCATCTAATCAAATTATACAATGAACTCCCACTTAGACAGACATCCCTCCAGTTATCTAAGTATAACATGATCCAAGTTAACTAGGCCGTGTCCGATCATCACGTGAGACGGACTAGTCAACATCGGTGAACATCTTCATGTTGATCGTATCTTCTATACGACTCATGCTCGACCTTTCAGTCTTTTGTGTTCCGAGGCCATGTCTGTACATGCTAGGCTCGTCAAGTCAACCTAAGTGTTTGCATGTGTAAATCTGTCTTACACCCATTGTATGTGAACGTTAGAATCTAACACCCGATCATCACGTGGTGCTTCGAAACAACGTACTGTCGCAATGGTGCACAGTTAGGGGAAACACTTTCTTGAAATTATTATGAGGGATCATCTTATTTACTACCACCGTTCTAAGTAAACAAGATGCAAAAACATGATAAACATCACATGCAATCAAATAATAATAGTGACATGATATGGCCAATATCACATGGCTCCTTTGATCTCCATCTTTGGGCTCCATGATCATCTTGTCACCGGCATGACACCATGATCTCCATCACCATGATCTCCATCATCGTGTCTCCATGAAGTTGCTCGCCAACTATTACTTCTACTACTATGGCTAACGCGTTTAGCAATAAAGTAAAGTAATTTACATGGCGTTTCTCAATGACACGCAGGTCATACAAAAAATAAAGACAACTCCTATAGCTCCTGCCGGTTGTCATACTCATCGACATGCAAGTCGTGATTCCTATTACAATAGCATGAACATCTCATACATCACATATATATCATTCATCATTCATCACAACTTTGGCCATATCATATCACAAAGCACTTGCTGTAAAAACAAGTTAGACGTCCTCTAATTGTTGTTGCAAGTTTTACGTGGCTGAAATAGGGTTCTAGCAAGAACGTTTTCTTACCTACGTCAAAGCCACAAAGTGATTTGTCAACTTCTATTTACCCTTCATAAGGACCCTTTTCATCGAATCCGCTCCAACTAAAGTGGGAGAGACAGACACCCGCCAGCCATCTTATGCAACTTGTGCATGTTAGTCGGTGGAACTGGTCTCACGTAAGCGTACGTGTAAGGTTGGTCCGGGCCGCTTCATCCCACAATACCGCTGAAGCAAGATAAGACTAGTAGCGGCAACAAAGTTGACAACATCAACGCCCACAACAAATTTGTGTTCTACTCATACAAGAGAACTACGCATAGACCTAGCTCATGATGCCACTGTTGGGGAACGTTGTAGAAAACAAAAAAATTTCCTACGGTTTCACCAAGATCCATCTATGAGTTCATCTAGCAACGAGTGATCGGATTGCATCTACATACCTTTGTAGATCACGCGCAGAAGCGTTCAAAGAACGGGGATGAGGAAGGCGTACTCGACGTGATCCAAATCACCGGAGATCCTAGCGCCGAACGGACGGCACCTCGGCGTTCAACACACGTACGGTCAGCGTGACGTCTCCTTCTTCTTGATCCAGCAAGGAGGAAGGAGAGGTTGAGGAAGATTGCTCCAGCAGCAGCACGACGGCGTGGTGGTGATGGAGCTGCTGTACTCCGGCAGGGCTTCGCCAAGCACTATGGAGGAGGAGGATGTGTTGGAGAGGGAGAGGGAGGCACCAAAGGCGTGGGGTGAGAGGTCCTTCATCTCCCCACTATATATAGGGGGGCCAAGAGGGGGGGGCGCCGGCCCTAGGAGATCCAATCTCCTAGGGGGGCGGCGGCCAAGGGAGAACTCCCTCCTCCCCAAGGCACCTAGGAGGTGCCTTCCCCTTTTGGGACTCTTCCCTTCTTGAACCCTAGGCGCATGGGCCTCTTGGGGCTGGTGCCCTTGGCCCATGTAGGCCAAGGCGCACACCCCTACAGCCCATGTGGCCCCCTGGGGCAGGTGGCCCCACCTGGTGGACCCCCGGGACCCTTCCGGTGGTCCTGGTACAATACCGATGACCCCGAAACTTGTCTCGATGGCCGAAATAGCACTTCCTATATATAATTCTTTACCTCCGGATCATTCCGGAACTCCTCTGACGTCCGGGATCTCATCCGGGACTCTGAACAACATTCGGGTTACTGCATATACATATCCCTACAACCCTAGCGTCACCGAACCTTAAGTGTGTAGACCCTACGGGTTCGGGAGACATGTAGACATGACCGAGATCGCTCTCCGGTCAATAACCAACAGCGGGATCTGGATACCCATGTTGGCTCCCAGATGCTCCTCGATGATCTCATCGGATGAACCACGATGTCGAGGATTCAATCAATCCCGTATACAATTCCCTTTGTCAATTGGTATGTTACTTGCCCGAGATTCGATCATCGGTATCCCAATACCTCGTTCAATCTCGTTACCGGCAAGTCACTTTACTCGTACCGTAATGCATGATCCCGTGACCAGACACTTGGTCACTTTGAGCTCATTATGATGATGCATTACCGAGTGGGCCCAGTGATACCTCTCCGTCATACGGAGTGACAAATCCCAGTCTTGATCGGTGTCAACCCAACAGACACTTTCGGAGATACCCGTAGTATACCTTTATAGTCACCCAGTTACATTGTGACGTTTGGTACACCCAAAGCACTCCTACGGTATCCGGGAGTTACACGATCTCATGGTTTAAGGAAAAGATACTTGACATTGGAAAACTCTAGCAAACGAACTATACGAACTTATGCTATGTTTAGGATTGGGTCTTGTCCATCACATCATTCTCCCAATGATGTGATCTCGTTATCAATGACATCCAATGTCCATAGTCAGGAAACCATGACTATCTGTTGATCAACGAGCTAGTCAACTAGAGGCTTACTAGGGACATGTTGGTGTCTATTATTCACACATGTATTACGATTTCTGGATAACACAATTATAGCATGAATAAAGACAATTATCATGAACAAGGAAATATTATAATAATAATGCTTTTATTATTGCCTCTAGGGCATATTTCCAACAGTTTCAGACCAGTTTAGAGGGGTACGGCACTTCCTGCCATACATAATTTCAAATGGGGCCTTGCCCGAACTTGCTTGAAAACTGTTGTTGTAGGAGAATTCAGCATAAGGAAGACAATCCTCCCACTTCATGCCGAAGGAGATCACACAAGCTCTGAGCATATCTTCAAGAATCTGGTTGACACGCTCAACTTGACCACTAGTTTGAGGATGGAAAGCTGTGCTGAAGCGGATGTTGGTGCCCATGGCCTTCTGAAAAGAATCCCAAAACTTGGAGGTAAAGATGCTGCCACGGTCTGAAGAGATCACTTGTGGAATGCCATGCAGAGAGACAATTCGAGAGGTATAGAGTTCCGCCAATTGAGCTGCAGTGATCGACTCTTTGATAGGCAGAAAATGAGCCACTTTGGTGAGTTTGTCGATGACAACGAATATAGCATCATTGCCACGCTTGGACTTTGGAAACCCAGTCACGAAGTCCATCTCAATGTGGTCAAACTTCCATTCTGGAATAGCAAGAGGTTGGAGGAGACCAGCTGGCCTTTGGTGTTCTGCCTTCACTCTTCTACAGACATCACATTCATTCACGAATTGAGCAATCTCGCGCTTCATTCGAGTCCACCAATAAGCCTGCTTAAGGTCCTGATACATCTTCGTGCTCCCAGGGTGGATGGAGAAGATAGAATTGTGAGCCTCGTTCATGATCACTTTACGGAGGTCACCTTTGGGTACAACAATAAGATCCTCGAAGAAGAGAGTATCCTTGTCATCAATGCGGTAGCACTTGTACTTGGGTTGACTCTTGGCAATCACAATCTTCACCTTTTTCACCATAGCATCAAGAAGCTGAGCTTGGCGAATCTGGTCTTCCAAGGTAGGAGAGACTTGAAGGTTGGCGAGGAAACCTTGAGGAACAACTTGCAGATTAAGTTTGCGGAAAGCTTCACAAAGCTCGGGTTGATAAGGCTTGAGAACCAGACTGTTGCAGTAAGCTTTCCTGCTCAATGCGTCAGCAATCACATTGGCCTTGCCTGGAGTATACTCGATACTCGAATTATACTCTTGAATCATTTCGACCCATCGAGTTTGCCTGAGGTTGAGATTAGGCTGAGTGAAGATGTACTTGAGACTCTTGTGATCAGTGAAAATGTCCACTTTTCTTCCCAATAAGAGATGTCTCCAAGTCAAAAGAGCATGCACAACTGCCGCCAACTCAAGATCATGAGTGGGGTAGTTCTTCTCATTAGGCTTCAACTGGCGAGAGGTATAAGCAACAACTTTCTTCTCTTGCATCAATACTGCGCCAAGACCTTGGAGAGAGGCATCACAAAAGACCTCGTACGGCTTGGATTCATCAGGAGGAGTCAGAACTGGAGCAGTGATCAATTTCTCTTTCAAAGTGTTGAAAGCAATGTCACACTCCGGAGACCAAACGTACTTGACGTGCTTCTGGAGAAGATTAGAGAGGGGCTTCGCGATCTTAGAAAAGTTTTCAACGAATCTTCGGCAATAGCTTGCGAGACCGAGGAAGCTACGGAGTTGCTTCACATTCTGAGGAGGTTCCCAATTCACAATTGCAGACACCTTCTCAGGATTCACGGCAATGCCCTTGGCAGAGATGATATGACCAAGATAAAGAACCTCATCGAGCCAAAATTCACACTTGGAGAACTTGGCATAGAACTGATGTTCCCTTAGCTTATCAAGAACCAAACGCAAGTGCTTGGCATGATCTTCCTTGTTCTTGGAGAAAACCAGAATGTCATCGAGATAGACCGAAACGAAGTCATTGGTGTAGGCGTTGAAGATGAAGTTCATCATGCGAGAGAAAGTCAGAGGAGCGTTGACGAGGCCAAAAGACATGACAGTGTATTCATATGAACCAAAGCTTGTCCTGAAAGCCGTCTTGGGAATATCTTGCTCACGGATTCAAATCTGATGATAACCCATACGAAGATCAAGCTTGGAGAATACTTGGGCACCTTTGAGTTGTTCGAACAGCTCGTTGATGTTGGGAAGTGGGTATTTGTTCTTGATGGTCTTCTTGTTCAATGGACGGTAATCAACACAAAGTCGGTCCGTTCCATCCTTCTTCTTCACAAAAAGAACACCACAACCCCACAGAGAAGAACTAGGCCGGATGAGACCCATTTTCTCTTGAATATCGAGTTGCTTCTTCAGCTCCTTCAACTCTTCAGGTCCGAGCTTGTAAGGACATTTGCACACAAGTTCTGTGCCAGGCTCAAGATCAATAACGAATTCAACTGGCCGGTGCGGAGGCATTCCTGGAAGCTCTTCTGGAAAGACGTCTTGATATTCGCAAACGACTGGAATTTGCGAGATAGCATCGAGTTCACCCTTCTCATTGAGAGAAAACATACGGATGGTATTATCCCGAGCGGCAAAGACAATTACATCCTCAAACGAATGAGTCAATTGAATCTGCCTGGCTGCACAATCAAGCCGAGCCTTGTGCTTAGAAAGCCAATCCATTCCGAGAATAAGATCAATATCCGAGTTACCAAGGATCATTGGAGAAGCCAGAAACTTGAAATCACCCATCGAGATAGAAATATCCGGAACTTCGTAGTTAGCAAGCTAACATTTACCCGGTGAGACAACTGCTAATGGCTTATGCATAACTTGAGAAAACCACCCATGCTTAGATGCAAAAGGTCTCGAGATAAAGCAATGCGATGCACCAGTGTCAAAAAGAACTTTTGCAGGAACATCGTTAACAGGAAGGTTACCCATGATGACATCTGATGAATCCTCTGCCTGAGCTGCATTCACCATATTGACCTTGGCGTACTTGGGGTTATGCTTGACCACAGCTGTACTTGCCGATCTAACAGGAGGAGGAGGAGGAAGACGCCTCTGGTTGAAACACTTGTTGGCATAGTGACCCTTCTGTTGGCACTGTTGCACGTGACCTCTGAAAGCGGACGGTGATACGGAGCACTCGGTCTTGGAGGTTGAGACGAAGTCTTGTTCTGAAAGCCAGGGTTGGGTGGGTGGGAAGAACCACTGCCACCTTTGCTCTTCTACTGATACGGCTGACGGAACGGAGGAGGAGGAAGCCAATACTTCTGCTGCTTGGCCACTTGAGTAGAGGAAGAAGGAGTAACATCTCTGACTCGCTTCTTGGAAGCATCACACCTCAATTGAGCAGCCTCTTGCTTCAGTGCCATGTTGTAGAACTCATCGTATCTCAAGGGCTCAAAGAGAACAAGAACTAGCTGAATTTCTTCTCTGAGACCACCCCTGAACTGGTATATCATGCTCTTCTCATCAGGAACGTCCTGCTTGGCAAAGCGGGTGAGCTTCTGGAACAACTTGTTGTAGTCATAGACAGACAAAGAGCCTTGCTTCAGGTTGCGGAATTCCTCACGCTTGCTTTCAACCACGCTCTGAGGGATATGATGAGCTCGGAAATCTTGACGGAATTCATCCCAGGTGATAACACGTCCACCTCTGGAGTCCTTGTACTACTGGAACCATTCTGCAGCTTGATCTTTGAGTTGTAAGGAAGCGAACTTAACAAAGTCCTCAGGCCTGACGTTGCTGCACTCGAAATGCTTGCACAGATGCACTAGCCAATCGTCAGCATCGGTTGCCTCAACACAATTGCTGAAAGTCTTTGGCCCGTTAGCAAGGAACTGGTTAAGTGTAGCAAAGTGATTCTGATTGTTGCCTTGGTTCCCTTGGTTGCCTTGATTGCGCTCTTGGAGAATTTGCATGATCAACTGTGTGTTTGCATTGGTTGTGGCCATCACAGCTTGCCATGCCTCCGGAGGAGGAGGAGGTGGTGGTCGATCAGGATTCGGAGTCGTGCGCATTGGAGGAGCCATCCTGAAGGGGTTGACATCCATTAGCACATTGATAGACAATTATTGAAGCTGAATCCAACGGAATGAAAATTGCAACATATAGTCTTCACATCCAAACAAAATGAACGAATGCATTCCTCTTGAAATGGTCACATATTCATAAACTGAGAAGCCACTTAGAATTAAGGTGGAGAAATAAATCAACAAGGTACGGATCAAGAATGAATAATCGGTAAGAAATCCCAATCTCAAACCAATATCCGTGGAAGAAGAACTAGAGCTACTAGAATTCCCACATATGAAACTCCCGAACCTTTCCGGTTATGCAATCAGGTGTTGGGGATACATGGGAAGCATAATATCTCACCCAAACTAGCAAATCCTACATCCAGTTGTATCCATCCTTCAACACATAACCAAGAAAACTTCGGAAACCATCTACCTCAACCTTCGAAAAGCATCCGTTATACACGTTATGGCGATACTCCCAAACTCCCGCCCCAGTACTGGGTGGCGTCGAGGTTATCTCACCAATGAACTGCATAAAAGAGATTTTCGATGTCGGCGTACTAAACTCAGGTATTCCAGAACTGCAACGATAAAATTATGATGACAACACCTCAGAGCTCAACTCCCCGAGACACTTCCACTAAACCCCTGAGAGGAGGCACCAAGACAATGTTCTCATCATAAAACCATCGGAATGATTCCAAGATACCCGCGTGATCCTAAAATTTTTTTAGTGAAATTTGAGAAGAGAAGAGTCAAAACTCTACGTCAGGATGCCTTACCAGAGCGATGAGGAGACTGGGAAGTAAAAAGAATTCCTAAACTCTCTGATATATAATTCCTAAATGACTCAAAACATTTTTCTAGACACAACTCGGCCGCTAAAAACGATCAAGCAATGGGGCTCCTAAGGTCGGGGAAGGCTCTGATTACCAACTTGTAACACCCTCGATGCGACTATAGCTCCCAGGTGTCGAGGCACGACTTAGAGACATAATCGCATTGAAGGCATATGTCGCAAGTTAGGCAATCTTCACAACATCCCATGTAATATGATAATAAAAGGGGAGATAACATAGTTGGCTTACACTCGCCACGTCAAACAAGTACATAAATAACATTACATCATCCAAACACTCATGGCCCGACTACGGCGCCAAAATAAAAGACAACCCAACATGCTTCACGGTCCCGATCACCCCCAACTGGACACCACTACTGATCATCAGGAAAGGAAACATAGTAACGTTGAGAGTCTTCGTCGAACTCCCACTTGAGCTCAAGCGTGTCTCCTGGAGTGGAATCATCAGGCCCTGCATCTGGTGTAATAGTAATCTGTGAGCCATAGGGACTCAGCAATCTCGCACCCTCGCGATCAAGACTATTTAAGCTTATAGGTAAGGCAAGGTAAAAGTATATGTGGAGCTGCAGCAAGCGACTAGCAAAAATGGTGGCTAACTTATTCGCAAAAGAGAACGAGAAGAGGAGGCAAAGCGCGAGCGAGAAACTAGAGAGCAACCTGCGCAAACATTACTCCAACACCGTGTCCACTTCCCGGACTCCGCCGAGAAGGGGCCATCACGGTAACACACTCAGTTGATTCATTTTAATTAAGTTAAGGTTCAAGTTATCTACAACCGCACATTAACAAATTCCCATCTGCCCATAACCGCGGGCACGGCTTTTGAAAGTTCAAAACCCTGCAGGGGAGTCCCAACTTAGCCCATGACAAGCTCTCACGGTCAACAAAGGAATAGACCTCCTCCCAAGACATTCCGATTAGACTCGGTATCTCGGTTCTTCAAGACACTTCGACAGGTTAAAACAAGACCAGCAACACCGCCCGAATGTGCCGACAAATCTCGATAGGAGCTGTACATATCTCTTTCTCAGGGCACACTCAGATTGTCTAAACTTCCGGTAGGCCAGCCCAGAGTTGCCCCTGGTAGCCACCGGCGGCTGACAGTTTGGACCAACACTCAGAGGAGCACTGGCCCGGGAGGGGTTAAAATAATGATGACCCTTGAGTTTGCAGAACCCACGGGAAAGAAAAGGCTAGGAGGCAAATGGTAAAACCAAGGTTGGGCATTGCTGGAAAAGCTTTAATCAAGGCGAACTATCAAGGGGTTCCCATTATAACCCAACCGCGTAAGGAACGCAAAATTCGGGAACATAACACCGATATGACGGAAACTAGGGCGGCAAGAGTGGAACAAAACACTAGGCGAGAGGCCGAGCCTTCCACCCTTTACCAAGTATATAGATGCATTAAGATAACATGGCAATATAATGATATCCCAACAAGTAAATAAATGTTCCAACAAGGAACGGCCTCCAATCTTCACCTGCAACTAGCAACGCTATAAGAGGGGCTGAGCAAAGCGGTAACATAGCCAATCAACGGTTTGCTAGGACATGGTGGGTTAGAGGTTTGACATGGCAATCTGGGAGGCTTGAAAGCAAGTGGTAGGCATCGTAGCATTGCCATAGCAAAAGAGCAAGCAAACTAGCATAGCAAAGATAGTAGTGATTTTGAGGGTATGATCATCTTGCCTGCACAAATTGTCAGAGTTGACTGGATCCTCGAAAGCAAACTCAACGGGCTCCTCATTAGCAAACTTGTCTCCCGGATCTACCCAAACAAGCAACAAGGACACAAATCAACCACGTGCAAGGATCAAACAAGATGATGCAAAGATGATATGCTATGCGGGATGCGATGCGGGATGCATATGCAAGATGTGACAAGGCATGCATGAACCTGGCCTCAACTTGGAAATCCAAGTGTACCACTGGAAATATGAGATGAAATCGCTTGAAAACGATATAAATAACGCCGGAATCGGAGTTACGGTTTGGAAATGGCAAGCGATTCAAAAATGACACCGGTATGCGATTTACAGCAAGTAGCCATCTATATGCAATGAGATGAACATGCTACAGCTCCCAAACATGGCAACAAAATACATGGAAAGGATGCATTCAAGATGTTTAACAAAAGTCTAGCACTGAGCTACGGCCAATTTATCTATTAACAGGTTCAAACAACTATGGCAAAAATGCATATGGCAAACAGATCTCAGACTTAGTGAAATTAACACTTGTCTGGAATTTCAGATCAGGTAGCACTCTTCGGAGCAACAAAACTACGTACTGCAGGAACTGAACATGGAAAAGGAAAGCATGGCATGGAGCTACTCAAAGAGCTTAACAAAAGTTCCTTAGTGACCTTGAGCCAAAAGGGATCAGAAAATACAATTGCAAGCATGTGAACATGGCAAAAACATAATCAGTTTTCAGACTTAGTGAAAACTGGAGCATGCTGAAAATATAACTCAAGTAGACATGTTTACGAGTTTGATGCACTCACCACGGAGCAAGTCATGACAAACTAAGCATACACCTATCAAGAATACACAAAAAGCAAGCTAGACATGTGTGACGCCCCCGATTTGACCGTACACTAATCATGCACGCAAATGTGTACGATCAAGATCAGGGACTCACGGGAAGATAACACAACACAACTCTAAAACATAAATAAGTCATACAAGCATCATAATACAAGCCAGGGGCCTCGAGGGCTCGAATACAAGTGCTCGATCATAGACGAGTCAGCGGAAGCAACAATATCTGAGTACAGATATAAGTTAAACAGGTTGCCATAAGATGGCTAGCACAAACTGGGATACAGATCGAAAGAGGCGCAGGCCTCCTGCCTGGGATCCTCCTAACTACTCTTGGTCATCGTCAGCGGCCTGCACGTAGTAGTAGGCACCTCCAGTGTAGTAGTCGTCATCGACGGTGGTGTCTGGCTCCTGGACTCCAGCATCTGGTTGCGACAACCAGAAAGAAAGGAAAGGGGGAAAAAAAGGGGGGAGAAAGCAACCGTGAGTACTCATCCAAAGTACTCGCAAGCAAGGAACTACAATACATATGCATGGGTATATGTGTAAAGGGCCATATCAGTGGACTGAACTGCAGAATGCCAGAATAAGAGGGGGATAGCTAGTCTTATCGAAGACTATGCTTCGGGTCACCTTCGTCTTGCAACAGGTAGAAGAGGGTAGGTTGAAGTCCTCCAAGTAGCATCTCCAAGTAGCATCTCCAAGTAGCATCTCCAAGTAGCATCTCCAAGTAGCATCACATAGCATAATCCTACCCGGCGATCCTCCCCTCGTCGCCCTGTGGAAAAGCGATCACCGGGTTGTCTGCGGAACTTGGAAGGGTGTGTTTTATTAAGTATCCGGTTCTAGTTGTCATAAGGTCAAGGTACAACTCCAAGTCGTCCTGTTACCGAAGATCACGGCTATTCGAATAGATTAACTTCCCTGCAGGGGTGCACCAACTTACCCAACACGCTTGATCCCATTTGGCCGGACACACTTTCCTGGGTCATGCCCGGCCGCGGAAGATCAACATGTCGCAGCCCCACCTAGGCACAACAGAGAGGCCAGCACGCCGGTCTAAACCTAAGCGCACAGGGGTCTGGGCCCATCGCCCAATGCACACCTGCACGTTGCATGGGCGGCCAGAAGCAGACCTAGCCTAGCAGGCGTTCCAGTCCAATCCGGCGCGCGCCGCTCCATCGCTGACGTCTGAAGTGCTTCGGCTGATACCACGACACCGGGATACCCATAACTACTCCCACGTAGATGGTTAGTGCGTATAGGCTCGTAGCCGACTCAGATCAAATACCAAGATCTCGTTAAGCGTGTTAAGTATCCGCGAACGCCGAACAGGGCCAGGCACACCTCTCTCCTAGGTGGTCTCAACCTGCCCTGTCGCTCCGCCACAAGTAACAGTCGGGGGCCATCGGGAACCCAGGCCCACCTCTACCGGGATGGAGCCACCTGTCCTTTCAGCCCCCCATCTCCGAACAGTATCACAGGTAATGTAACAGTGTAAAGTATATAGTATAGGCCCGTGATCACCTCCCGAAGTGATCACAGCCCAGTAGTATAGCATGACAGACGGACAAGAATGTAGGGCCACTGATGGAACACTAGCATCCTATACTAAGCAGTAGGATAGCAGATAAAGGTAACAACAGTAGTAGCAAGGACAGGCCATGCAGCAGTATAGGATTAACTGAAAACAGTAACATGCTACACTACTCTAATGCAAGCAGTATAGAGTAGAATAGGCAATATCTGGTGATCAAAGGGGGGGCTTGCCTGGTTGCTCTGGCAAGAGAGAGGGGTCGTCGGTGACGTAGTTGATCACAGCGGCATCAGCGGCAGTCTCAGGGTCTACCGAAGAGAAGAGGGGGGAAGAAACAGTAAATACATAGCAAGCAAGAGCATAACAAGACAACAGGCAGAGCTAGATGTGTTCTAACGCGGTGCTACACGTTATCGGCGAAGGGGGATAACATCCGGAAATGTTTCCCCAGGTTTAGCATTTTCGGACAGACGAACCGGAGGGGAAAAGTTCGATGTTCGCTATGCTAGGAGTGTGTGGCAGACGAACGGAGGGTGTAACCGAATTCGTCTCATCGTTCTGAGCAACTTTCATGTTGAAAATATTTTAATCCGAGTTACGGATTGAAAGATATAATTTTCTAAAGATTTTATTAATTTCTGAAATTTAATTAATTATTTAATCTAATTCGAAAATGGATTTATGACATCAGCATGATGTCATGCTGATGTCAACAGTCAACAGGGTTGACTGGTCAACCTGACGGTGGGTCCCGCATGTCATTGACTGATAACTAACTAACTAAATTAATTAATCTAATTAGTAGATTAGTCAGGTTAATTAAATGATTAATTAGTCTAATCAGGATTAATTAAGTTAATTAATTCTTTAATTAATTAATTAATATTTTAATTATTTTAATCATTTATTTTTTTTATTTTTTTAATCTTTTTTTTAATTCTTGTTCTAGGGCGTGGGCCCCGTTTGTCATGGGCCCAGAGGGGCCTATCGGGCTCGGGCGTGGTTGCTGGGGCGGAGCCCCGTGAGTGTGCGGGCGGTTACGGGCGTGTGGGTGCGGGGCGCACTCAGGCGCCCACCACGTGAGGGGAGACGAGGCCGGCCAGGGCTGTGCCCGGCGGCGGCGAGGCAACGGCGGCCAGCGCGGGCGCGGGCCGGCGCCGGAGGCGGCCATGGGTCAGCAGCGGAACGGGGGGCGGTGGCGCCGGCGAGGCAACGGCAGGGGCGGCGCAGGGATAGCGGCCACAGCAGGGGAGGCAGTGCAGCCGCGGGAGG
>NC_041382.1:143398531-143405907 GCF_002162155.2 Triticum dicoccoides | reverse complement strand
GGGAGGGGGGCGAGTGGGGCGAGTGGGGTGCGGGCTAGGGTTCGGTCGGGTGTGGACCGAGGGGATAAGGGGAGTGAGGGGGCCGGGTGGGCCATTGGGCCGGCCGGCTGGGCCGTTTGGCCCAGTTGGCCAGGGGGGTTTTCTTTCTCTCTATTTGTTTTGTTTGTTTTCTTTTCTTATTTTTCCTTTTCTGTTTTAATTCATTTTAACAACTTAGACATTTTATAATAATGTGTTTACTCCACCATAATTAACTTTGTAATATTTGACAACCCCCGAACATTTTAGTTTTAATTTTTGAAAACTTTTATCGCCATCATAATTTTGAATTAAATTTTGAAACCGTTTTGAACTAACTCGAGATTAGCAACTATAATCGAGGTGACGTGGCAACACTAGCAGAGGATCACTGTAGCTTAATTACCCGGGCGTCACAATTCTCCTCCACTACAAGAAATCTCGTCCCGAGATTTAAGAGGGGAGTAAGGGGGAAAGGTTTTGTAACGAATATAGCGGGTCTTCTCATCCTGGCTTGCTCTTCCCGAAGAGGTCAATCCAATATATTGATGCCTTCATACTTCTGCTTTAGGTCAAAATGATGAAGTCGTCATCCTTTCTTCGGGATCTTCATCGTACTTACGAAAAGGATATGGGGGAAGACTCGGGAAGGGCGGGCCTTACCAGGTTGACTATCTGGTACATAATTCAGGGAATGGGGTAGGAAGTAACTCTCGAATTGAACTTAAGAAAATATCGAGAGTAAAGTAAGAAGGTACCATGAGAAGTTCCAAACGGATAGGCCATTGTTCGATGTCTGAAACAACATGCGAAAGGGGTCCAGAGCAATGAGATTGAGTATTGCGTCTGCTACCAAAATAGATCACTTGGGACGGTGGCCCGTGAATTACATACGAGGCCACACGCGAAGAACAGCCTTGGGGAGAGGGGGTGCAGGAGAGTCAGGTTTCAATCCTATGGAGCTGTGGGTTATGGGCCCGCCATGTGGTTGAAAGTAGGAAGGGGGCCGACAATTTGCACGGTCATGATAGTAAGGCGTGTCAAAGGGTAGCCTGTCAGATATGTCGGCGACAACATCGATACCAAGGGCGAGGGACGAAGAGAACCATTTTCCTGCTCGTTGAACGAGGCGGGCCAATAGGCAAGGTTCTCGTCCATCGGTGGTTACCGGAATATCATCAACAATTGTAACAGGGTCTTACTGACCAATTATACATCGAGGTGTTTACATAAGCAGTGAATCTTTACTGCTTAGATTATATAGATCACAAGAATGTCAAACACAACAAAGTAAAGTAAAAGGTGATCATCAGATTAAATAGAACAATGGAATGGAAAATGTGTTTATACACCTATTTCAGGGGTATATCCTTCCCAAGGACAAGAAGAGCATGATATCCATGACAGGATATAATGTAGAAAACCCTTTAGGTAAGGGGGGGAGGAATCTCATGATATTACCCATACAACGGCGTTAGGATAAATGATAAATAAAATTTAGCCTCGTGCTTCAAATGTTCCTATTGAAAATCGGAGTACCATTGACATGCTTCGAGATAGCATTGACATGGTCTTCATGTGAAGATCAGACTCTGGAAACACGAAGGATCCATCAGGAATAACTTGAAGAATAAGTCTTACAATTTCCTCATGGATGAATGGATAACCTTGCTGAAAAGGAATCTATAATGATAGGTCCTCCAGCCAGGGGGGGGGGGTGCTAGGCCTGACATCATGTTACCGGGTCATCAAAGGACAAACAACATAACTCCTGGAAAGTTGTCCCAACCATCATATCTGACCGAGATTCAGATCCAATTGGTGTCATGATGCCTCAGACTTAGGATGTCCGAGAAGAAAAGGCGCAACACAAATCGTTGAAATGGCATTGCAAGATTCTCAGGAAATGAACTATGGGAGCGGGTTCCTGAAACAATAGTTCATCATTAAACCAAGGAGAGGTGAGGAGGTGGCTGATTGACTCAGCGACAATTCATTAAGATTTTCAAAAGATGGATTTCCACAATAATGTGAACAAGAAGATGACATTTGTCAGATCAAATGGTATAATGAGGTATGCTCGAGGAAAACATACACAATTAAACATTGGTTGAAAGGTGCACCCGAAATATGGGTTGGGTTGCACGACCAATGTCAGAATGGTGATTCAATAGTCAATAGCCTAAGAATGAACTTTCGACCATTAACTTCAAAAAAATAGGGTTGCTAGAAGGAAAGAATCCAAACAACACCGTTCACTTGTTGGAATTAACACGGGGACCAAGAAAGAATGGTGATGGTGAGAAGTATTTCTATGTCAAGAATTCTCAAGAGGTGGAACAAATCTCAGAACATTCTTGACATAAAGGATGGTAATACTCCAAGGTAAAGAAGAACAATTGCTGGATAGCAAGGAACTCAAGGTATAACACCAAACATGAACAAGCTTGTGTTGGTGGGAGGGCAATAAAGTGGTCGACGATAATACAATTCATCGAGGGCAAGGATGGTATTTCTCATCATGAATTCAATTGATATCCTGGATGAGCTCAGAATGTTGATGATCACGACACCTTTGTCGCGAGAGTTCATGAAGATGTAATCGATCGGTAACGACATCAAGTCAAGTAATGATGAAGTGAAAGGTTATTGGAACCAAGGGTATGACACAAACTCGAAACCAAGCTTGTTGTTCAAGGCGAAATGATATGACGATGAGGATCGACGTAAGGTTAGTTCATCGTCGAAAATTGGTGCTCCGAGAATAAGGACCAGGTAGCACAGTTAGAATCGTCACGACAATGATATAGCCAAACAGGCTAGGAATGGCGTGATCGGGTACAAACTCGTACTTATAGAAGCTTACTGAAGAGTTGTTGAACCAAAGAGCGGACTCGGTTCAGTTATCGGTGTCTTTGAGTGTTCAATAACTCAGAGCCCGCGAAAAATTGGAATCAGTGGGAAGGTAGCACTTGATGAAGAACTCATAAAAAGTTATGCAGTTCCATGATAATCTCGAGATACCAGGGGGGTAATACCCGACACAAGATCAAAGTAAGGTTGGACTGGTGTATTGATCCATAGAAGACAATTGTTTTAACTTGTCCGAGAAATGAGATCAAAGAAGAACAATCATGGTCGGAACCACGGTTGCAAGGGATCAATTCACAGATACCATAGGTTAGTTATCAAGGAAATAGTTATTGTTACAAGAAGCTTTCATGATAGGATATATATCATGTCCATGGGCATGAGCACAAGGTTCAAGGTCGACTCCCACTTCTCCAATGCATACCCTTTCATTCACTTCTCATTCTCAAAGAAGTTGTATGGTAGAAAATTATCTGCTAAACACTAGAAGGGTTGACTTGTCAAAACCTTCCGGTTCATACGGTTTTTAAGGAAGGTATAGGTTCAACCCAATGGGGCTTCTTAGAAACATATACCACAAGTTTCAAGAGTAAATATCACAAGCTCGAAAGCAGAGCAAGGTTGAGAAGGTAGATGATACAATTTACCAAAGGCATTATGTATCCAAGGGAAGGCTCACAAGGTTATTGAATATGAAGGGCGTTGTCAGGTAAAATCCAACAATGGATCGAGCGATCCACAACGGAGTTGATGTGAGTATCGGTACTCAATCAGAGGAAGAAAGAATGCACGGGCATCATATTATAGGACAACTGAATAATTTGATGCTTAGATAACAAAGGAATTAGGATTTCCAAAAAAAGGATCAGAAGCAGACGCTCGGACCAAGGATGGATAAGTTCAATAGACTTAGGGGCACAATCGACGGCAATTGATTGGTCGAGAACCAGCTCATGTTCAAAAATGACGTCTGAGCCGCAAGGATGAATTCTAGGATCTGTTTGAGGATTGCGAGCATTCGCAACAAATCGAATCAACGGACTCAAATGATAATGACAATGGATGTCAACAAGATTACTAGACTTATGGGATTAACCATAATGCAAGTAATCAAGAATTTCAAGAGCAATAGGATGCTCAGGATTTTCGGAAGATCGAATGGTACTTCGAGGATTCGTGACATACATGCATCAACTGGGGATGAGTGGATACTCGGTAAGTGCGAGAAATTATCCGTAGGGGTATTCAGGCGACAAGGAACTGCAAGGCAGTAGGCACAAAAGGATTCTCGGAACATTAGAGAGAATTTCGGGGTATCTTGTAATAACAAGATCAACTGGGAATAAAAGTAAGAACGACAGGTGTAAGTATTTATCCATAGGGATGTTTCGGTGGTAGGGAATTGCAAAAGCGACAGGCATAAGGTCTCGAGAGAATAACAGAGAGTATCTTCAAATCCTTCTGGTTCACGGAGCAATCACCTGTAGTGAGGGGTTCTCCGGGAGGAAGTAGTAACGAGATCCTAAAGTTAGATTTTAGTAAATTCATTAAACCCGAATAGAAGAGAGCTCAGAGTCCCAGAGTAAAGATCGAGGAGTAAATGATCCTAATACCACCCAATGGCGACATGTGCCCGTAGGACACACAGCCATGTTAGTAAAAGTTTTTGCAACGTTTAGACTCGACTTCGGCCAAGGAGTGTGGAAAGGGGATTCCTACAGGCAGTCGGCTCTGATACCAACTTGTGACGCCCCCGATTTGACCGTACACTAATCATGCACGCAAATGTGTACGATCAAGATCAGGGACTCACGGGAAGATAACACAACACAACTCTAAAACATAAATAAGTCATACAAGCATCATAATACAAGCCAGGGGCCTCGAGGGCTCGAATACAAGTGCTCGATCATAGACGAGTCAGCGGAAGCAACAATATCTGAGTACAGATATAAGTTAAACAAGTTGCCATAAGATGGCTAGCACAAACTGGGATACAGATCGAAAGAGGCGCAGGCCTCCTGCCTGGGATCCTCCTAACTACTCTTGGTCGTCGTCAGCGGCCTGCACGTAGTAGTAGGCACCTCCAGTGTAGTAGTCGTCGTCGACGGTGGCGTCTGGCTCCTGGACTCCAGCATCTGGTTGCGACAACCAGAAAGAAAGGAAAGGGGGAAAAAAGGGGGGAGAAAGCAACCGTGAGTACTCATCCAAAGTACTCGCAAGCAAGGAACTACACTACATATGCATGGGTATATGTGTAAAGGGCCATATCAGTGGACTGAACTGCAGAATGCCAGAATAAGAGGGGGATAGCTAGTCTTATCGAAGACTATGCTTCGGGTCACCTTCGTCTTGCAACAGGTAGAAGAGGGTAGGTTGAAGTCCTCCAAGTAGCATCTCCAAGTAGCATCTCCAAGTATAATCCTACCCGACGATTCTCCCCTCGTCGCCCTGTGGAAAAGCGATCACCGGGTTGTCTGTGGAACTTGGAAGGGTGTGTTTTATTAAGTATCCGGTTCTAGTTGTCATAAGGTCAAGGTACAACTCCAAGTCGTCCAGTTACCGAAGATCACGGCTATTCGAATAGATTAACTTCCTGGAGGGGTGCACCAACTTACCCAACACGCTTGATCCCATTTGGCCGGACACACTTTCTTGGGTCATGCCCGGCCGCGGGAGATCAACACGTCGCAGCCCCACCTAGGCACAACAGAGAGGCTAGCACGCCGGTCTAAACCTAAGCGCACAGGGGTCTGGGCCCATCGCCCAATGCACACCTGCACGTTGCGTGGGCGGTCGGAAGCAGACCTAGCCTAGCAGGCGTTCCAGTCCAATCCGGCGCGGGCCGCTCCGTCGCTGACGTCTGAAGTGCTTCGGCTGATACCACGACGCCGGGATACCCATAACTACTCCCACGTAGATGGTTAGTGCGTATAGGATCGTAGCCGACTCAGATCAAATACCAAGATCTCGTTAAGCGTGTTAAGTATCCGCGAACGCCGAACAGGGCCAGGCCCACCTCTCTCCTAGGTGGTCTCAACCTGCCCTGTCGCTCCACCACAAGTAACAGTCGGGGGCCGTCGGGAACCCAGGCCCACCTCTACCGGGATGGAGCCACCTGTCCTTTCAGCCCCCCATCTCCGAACAGTATCACAGGTAATGTAACAGTGTAAAGTATATAGTATATGCCCGTGATCACCTCCCGAAGTGATCACAGCCCAGTAGTATAGCATGGCAGACGGACAAGAATGTAGGGCCACTGATGGAACACTAGCATCCTATACTAAGCAGTAGGATAGCAGATAAAGGTAACAACAGTAGTAGCAAGGACAGGCCATGCAGCAGTATAGGATTAACTGAAAATAGTAACATGCTACACTACTCTAATGCAAGCAGTATAGAGTAGAATAGGCGATATCTCATGATCAAAGGGGGGGCTTGCCTGGTTGCTCTGGCAAGAGAGAGGGGTCGTCGGTGACATAGTTGATCACAGCGGCATCAGCGGCAGTCTCAGGGTCTACCGAAGAGAAGAGGGGGGAGGAAACAGTAAATACATAGCAAGCAAGAGCATAACAGGACAACAGGCAGAGCTAGATGTGTTCTAACGCGGTGCCACACGTTATCGGCGAAGGGGGATAACATCCGGAAATGTTTCCCCAGGTTTAGCATTTTCGGACAGACGAAGCGGAGGGGAAAAGTTCGATGTTCGCTATGCTAGGAGTGTGTGGCAGACGAACGGAGGGTGTAACCGGATTCGTCTCGTCGTTCTGAGCAACTTTCATGTTGAAAATATTTTAATCCGAGTTACGGATTAAAAGATATAATTTTCTAAAGATTTTATTAATTTCTGAAATTTAATTAATTATTTAATCTAATTCGAAAATGGATTTATGACATCAGCATGATGTCATGCTGATGTCAGCAGTCAACATAGTTGACTGGTCAACCTAACGGTGGGTCCCACATGTCATTGACTGATAACTAACTAACTAAATTAATTAATCTAATTAGTAGATTAGTCAGGTTAATTAAATGATTAATTAGTCTAATCAGGATTAATTAAGTTAATTAATTCTTTAATTAATTAATTAATATTTTAATTATTTTAATTATTTATTTTTTTATTATTTTTTTAAATCTTTTTTTTTAATTCTTGTTCTAGGGCGTGGGACCCGTTTGTCATGGGCCCAGAGGGGCCTATCGGGCTCGGGCGTGGTTGCTGGGGCGGAGCCCCGTGAGTGTGCGGGCGGTTACGGGCGTGTGGGTGCGGGGCGCACCCAGGCGCCCACCACGCGAGGGGAGACGAGGCCGGCCAGGGCTGTGCCCGGCGGCGGCGAGGCCACGGCGGCCAGCGCGGGCGCGGGCCAGTGCCGGAGGCGGCCAGGGGTCAGCAGCGGAACGGGGGGCGGTGGCGCCGGCGAGGCAACGGCAGGGGCGACGCAGGGATAGCGGCCACAGCAGGGGAGGCAGTGCAGCCGCGGGAGGTC
>NC_041382.1:143385294-143397755 GCF_002162155.2 Triticum dicoccoides | reverse complement strand
ACGGATCCGAGGCGACGTGGGGCGTCGGGCGTGCGGCGAGGGGGCGCCGGCGTCCTGGGTGACTGGTCGGGGAGGAGGGGAGGACGGGGCGGCGTCATGTGGCGGTGGGGCGCCGGCATCCGGCGGGACAGCACCGGGCGGCGTCGGCGTCGAGCCCCCGATCTCGATCCAGATCGGGGGGAGGAGCGGGCGATGCGGGAGGGTGGGCAAGTGGGGCGAGTGGGGTGCGGGCTAGGGTTCGGTCGGGTGTGGACCGAGGGGATAAGGGGAGTGAGGGGGCCGGGTGGGCCGTTGGGCCGGCCGGCTTGGCCGTTTGGCCCAGTTGGCCAAGGGAGTTTTCTTTCTCTCTATTTGTTTTGTTTGTTTTCTTTTCTTATTTTTCCTTTTCTATTTTAATTCATTTTAATAACTTAGACATTTTATAAAAATGTGTTTACTCCACCATAATTAACTTTGTAATATTTGACAACCCCCGAACATTTTAGTTTTAATTTTTGAAAACTTTTATCGCCATCATAATTTTGAATTGAATTTCGAAACCGTTTTGAACTAACTCGAGATTAGCAACTATAATCGAGGTGACATGGCAACACTAGCAGAGGATCACTGTAGCTTAATTACCCGGGCGTCACAACATGGCAAGAACAATAACATAGAATGCACGGATCAACTACAACATCATCAGCAAAATTGCAAACAAGTTGACAATCTGCCCAGATTCACAAAGTAGCAAAAGTAGAGCTCGATTGACTCAAGCTAGGGTGCTCCATAATTGCAAACAAAGACATGGATGTATGGAGCACTACAAAATTAACAAAACATCCTTACTGATCATCCTCAAAAGAGGCACGGATCACTAGGAAACAACATGATCATATGGCAACATGAGATAAACAGATCAAGGACTTAGTGGAAATGCTAAGTCCCTGAAATCAGAATTACCAAGTGCACCATTTTGCAAGCTTGTCCTAGTCACCCCACACATCACAAAAATACATGGGTTGCAGCTTTGGAAAGATGACAAAACCCTTAACAAAACATATGTAGAACATCAGGGCATATCATGCACACATTAATCATGGCAAAAATGACAAAAAGCTAAATGGAGCAGCAGATCTGACAATTATCTCAAGTAGCCCTCTTCTAACAGCATTTCGGGTATCAAGATGAACTCAAATGAAAATGATTCAATGGAATGAAATGATGTACTCTCTGAGGTGAACATTTTCATATGCTATATGCCCAAATCGGAGCTACGGATGCAAAGTTACGGAGCTATGAACATGGGCATATGGATCTGAAAATTCCGAGGACTTAGTAGAAAAAATCAACCTCCGGATCTAGGGTTTCGGTGGCACGCAAAACGAGGCGGCCGGATCTTCGCCGGAGTTCGTCGCCGGAGTAGGAGGGAGAGGAGGCCGGCCAGAGTCGGCGGCGGCACGGCGCCAGCGCGGCGGCCTAGGAGGTGCGGGGGCGGGCTAGGCGGCGCGGCGGGCGAGGCGGCGCGGCGGCCGGCGAGGCGGCGGGCGGCGGCCGGGCTGGAGGAGGACGGCGGCGGGGTTGCGGAGGAGGCTGCGGCCGGCGTCGGGCCCGCGGGGGCTCTCCCCGGGCCGAGCAGGCCGGTGCAGGCGCGGGTGGTGGCACGCCACGTGGCACCATGCCACTGGCTGCGGGCGGCGGCGGCGATTTGTCCGGTGCGGCCCGGACGTGTCCGGCGCGCCGGATGGAGGGAGGCTAGGGTTTCGGTGGGGAGAAGAAGGGGAATTTCGTGGCTGGTCTTTAAATAGGCATAGAGGGAGCTAGGAGAGTCCAAATGAGGTGCGGTTTTCGGCCACGCGATCGTGATCGAACGATCTAGATGATGGAGAAGTCTTAGGTGGGTTTTGGGCCAAATTGGAAGGGTGTTGGGCTGCAACACACACGAGGCCTTTTCGGTCCCTCGGTTAACCGTTGGAGTATCAAACGAAGTCCAAATGATACGAAACTTGACAGGCAGTCTACCGGTAGTAAACCAAGGCCGCTTGGCAAGTCTCGGTCCAATCCGGAAAGGTTTAATCCCCACACACGAAAGAAAGCTAGAAATGACCACCGGAGGAGAACGAAGCGCCGGAATGCAAAACGGACAACGGGGAAAATGCTCGAATGCATGAGATGAACACGTATGCAAATGCAATGCACATGATGACATGATATGAGATGCATGACAATGAGAACAACACACGGAGACAAAAACCCGAACCCGAGAAAAATAGAATAACTTAACGCCGGAAACGGCAAGAGTTGGAGTACAAATTGGGAAAGTTACATCCGGGGTGTTACAGAAATAAACCACATTTCTTGCTACTGCACCTCCTAGCCATCCGAAGGATTGGAACCAGACTTGGTTCTATTGCAAAGACACCTCTCCAGAAGGAGAAAATCCTCTGCCAAGTTACCATGAAAACTGGCTTAGCAACAGGCATCCTCTTCCAGAGCGGATCAGTACGGAAGAGCGGGCCAAATATATGCCAACATTTTCAAAGATAGCCTTGATGGCCAATGGTTTAACTAGCGTCGACCTGGTTCGTTGCTGGGTCGCATGGAGGATCTTGCTTTTAAGCCGTCGATCCGGTTTAATGTGTGAATATACCGGCAACGTCAAAGATCTGCCGCGTTACTACCCCATTCGTCTAGAAGATAAACAGATCAACGATATGACCAAGACTCTGCTCAATGAGAGCTTAGAAACTTGTAGTAAAGTGGGGATGAACCCCTTCTGCACCCTCAATAAGCTGCCAGCTGTAAGTATTTTCAAGCAACTTTCACTAACTCATTGTTTGTTAATCTGTATTCTCATTATTACTTGAATTTTCTGCAGGCTGATTCCCCCTTCTGGAGCAAAAAGCTTCAGGATAAACTGGCCAATAAGACCAGGAACAAGACCAAGGTGACCAAGAAACAGTAGCGACCAGACCCCAAACAGTCTGATCTCTGTGCATCAGTGTCATCCCTGGATCGGTAATGCTAACACGCACGGTACTTGAGGATTTATAACAGAGTAGCAATCACACACTTATTACATCGAATGTCTCAAAAGAGAACTTATTACAATAAATATGGCTTAAGGACATCTAAAACGATAACAGTGGAAGGCCTGGAAGATAAAGTGAGTCCATCAACTCCAACGGCATCACTGAGTGAAAGACCACGACCTAAGGCAGCTTACTCATCGTTTGAAAAGTCTGCAACATAATACGTTGCAGCCCAAAAACGGGTCAGCACATGGAATATGCTGGAAAAATAACACAAGAGAGTAATGAACAGAATAATGCTATCACTATATGCATATATGGCTGGTGGAGGCTGTAGGGTTAATGTTTTGCGAAAAGCCAATTTTTCCCTACTGCAAAGGAATATATTTTATTTAACTACAAAGTTGGTTCAAAAACATTGAGAAGGTAAACCCCAACTCAATCCCAATTAAAAGTAATTAATAACCCAATCAAATTATATTTAAGAGTGATGAGATCCACATGATAATCCAAGAACTAGATACTCAAGATACCCATAACCAGGGACACGGCTAACCATGATTAGTTTGTACACTCTGCATAGGTTTGTGCACTTTTCCCCACAAGACTCGATCTCCTCCATTGGATTTCTCGCAGTACATGATGTTTGAGAAACCGATGACCGAGACACAGTCTTTCCGAAGAGGTCCCCTTAACCGATAGATATGCCGGTACACCTACAATCCCCTACATCTGCTAGCCCATCATGGAAAGGTTTCTCACAACTTACTCAACTATGCCAGAGCCCATAATGGCATGTTGCTGCACACGGAAGTTTCCAGCATGATTAATCTTATGATCCCTTTGAGCCTGGGTGGCAGTCCATAGGAAAATCACACGGTACCCCGGGATTTCCAAAAATACAGGCAATCACTGGGTTCCCCAGGTGCCTCAATCCACCCAGATGTGTATTAAAGTTGCCACCTTAAGTTAACCATTAATTAACAACTCACATCTATCATGGATACACTCAAACCCAAACCATGTCTACTAGCATAGCAGCAATATAAGCAACATAGAAGTAACTCCCAGGGTTTCATAATAAAACAGGTGAATAGGTTCTACCTCATTTACTTCCCTACCCACAATTTATTCAGATCCTAACCATGCAATTGTTTGAGGGTGGATCTAATGCAATAAAAACTGGTTAGTAAAGAGGTATGATCAAAGTGTTACTTGCCTTGCTGATGATCCATGAAACCTACAGACTCGTAGTAGCACGCATCGCACTCCGGGTACTCTATCGCAATCAAACAAGCATACAATAAGCAATCAAGCAAGGGGCATGGGTAAAATTCAAATAAGAAGTCTAACCAGAAAATTCAACTTAAGAACTCTGGTTTGCAAAAAGAATCAAATCAAACGAAGCAACGAAACTCAAACTGCGAAAGAAACAAGCTACTTTACTAATCTGGACTAAAGTCAAATTTTACAGTAGCAAAAACTTGTTTAAGTTGATTAAACAGAAAGAGGGTTTTGGGACGAAACTCTAGGCGCTTGAATTGTTTGATTCCGATAAACGAGCTAAAAGAAAAACTAAAACGAAAATCGGATCAGAAATCGCGATCGAAAATAATCGCGAAAAATCCGAGAAAAAGAAAAACTGACGAACAGGCTAACGAACGAACGTTCGTTATCTGTGGCTAAACGGTGAAAACCGTTCCTTAACACGAACGTCCGCTAAATAACTAAACCGAAAAAACCGATCTAAAAAAACAAAAAAAAGGGATCTAGGGTTTCGAAAAAATCGATCAGTTTTCTCGCAAAAACCGAGGCGGCGGCGGCTACCTCCGGCGAAGTCCGGCGGAACGGCGGCGGCGGCAGGCGGCGGCTTCGGCGAGGTCGGTCGGCGGGGCGGCGCGGCGTGGGGCGGCGGGGCGGGTGCTAGGGTTTCCGCGGCGGCGTTCTTGATGGGCTGCAGGGCTTCGGCGGCACGGCTTATAAAGCCCCCTCGGGCGGAGTCCCGCTCGGGTACGGCCCGGAATCGGTTTCTCTCTCTTTTTTTAAATTTATTCCATGAAGAAAAACAAACTAAAGAAATACTAAACGGACTCCAAAAATCCTGAAATAAAATTTCCCCGTCCTCTAAAAATCTACCGGACAAGGTGAACATTTATTTGAGACTCTAATGCAATTCTGAAAAACCCGTATTTTCCTAATTCAAATAAAATAGCAACAAAACTTTGAATACAAATCTTATTTTATTTTAATATTAAATCTCTAATATTTCTTTATTTTAAGGAAGTCATTTTATCCTCTCTCTTTTATTTTTATAAAATAAATATTTGAAGATAAAATAATAAAATCAAAAGATCCTCTTTTCATAATTCGAGAAAAACTCAAATATGAAAATAACGAAATCCCCAACTCTCTCCGTAGGTCCTTGAGTTGCGTAGAATTTCTAGGATCAAGCCAAAATGTAATAAAATATGATATGAAATGATGATCTAATGTATAACATTCCAAATTGAAAATTTGGGATGTTACAAACCTACCCCTCTTAAGATGAATCTCGCCCTCGAGATTCGGGTTGGCTAGAAAATAGGTGAGGGTGATCTTTCTGTAAGTCTTCCTCGCGTTCCCAGGTGGCTTCATCTTCAGTATGATGGCTCCAGTGAACTTTACTGAACTTGATAACTTTGCTGAGTGTAACTCGGCTGTCAAACTCGAGAATCTTAACTAGCTTCTCCTCGTAGGTCAAATCGCTATCTAACTGTATTGCTTCCAATGGCACTATATCTCTCAGAGGGATATCAGCCATCTCTGGGTGGCACTTCTTCAACTCAGAAATGTGGAACACGTCGTGAACTCCTGAAAATCCTTCAGGCAATTCCAACTTGTAAGCAACTTCTCCCATATGTTCCAAAACTTTGTATGGTCCCACAAAATGTGGTGCTAACTTTCCCTTAACTCCAAAGCGCTTCATTGAACTCTAGCCTAGTTCCCAAAGTTTCATGCAACTGATTCCAAAACTTTGAGGTAAACTAGGTTCCTCTATCTAATACAATTGTCCTCGGAACTCCATGCAAACATACGATCCTAGTCATGTATATCTTTGCCAACTTAGCACTGGTGTAAGTGGTCTTCATTGGGATAAAATGAGCTACTTTCGTCAAACGATCGACTACAACCCATATCGAGTCATAGCCTGAACGAGTCCTGGGTAATCCTGTGATAAAATCCATGCCTAGCTTATCCCACTTCCATTCAGGTATCGGCAATGGCTGCAGCAATCCTCGTGGCTTCTGATGCTCTGCCTTCACTCTCTGACATACATCACAAACTCCTACATACTCCGCAATATCCTTCTTCATTCCGGTCCACCAGAAACTATCCTTCAAATCCAGATACATCTTGGTATTTCCTGGGTGAATCAAATATGGCGAATCATGGGCCTCCTGTAAAATCAGCTTCCTGATCTCCTAATCATTTGGAACATATACGCGGTCCTCAAACCATAAGGTATCGTGCTCATCCTCATGAAATCCCTTGGCTTTTCCTTCGCTCATCCTTTCCTTTATCTCGGCAATCTCCTTGTCCGTCCTCTGAGCTTCTCTGATCCTATCCATCAAAGTAGATTGAATCTCCAAAGCTGCTACATAACCTCTCGGAACTATTTCCAAACATAGCTCATGAAGGTCTTCTGCTAACTCCTTAGGTAACTCTCCGGTCATGAGTGTGTTGACATGACTCTTGCGGCTCAACGCATCGGCTACTATGTTAGCTTTTCCGGGATGATAATGCAACTTCATATCATAATCCTTAATGAGTTCCAACCATCTCCTCTGTCTGAGATTCAACTCCTTCCGCGTGAAGATATACTTTGAACTCTTGTGACCTGTGTATACTTCACAATGGTTTCCGATGAGAAAATGTCTCCAAGTTTTCAACGCATGTACTACGGCTGCTAACTCCAAATCATGCGTATCATAATTCAACTCATGGGGCTTAAGTTGTCATGAGGCATATGAAACAACTCTCCCTTCCTGCATAAGCACTGCTCCAAGTCCTCGACGAGAAGCATCGCAATACACTTCATAATCCTTGCGTTGATCTGGCGGGATCAACACAGGTGATGTAACCAAGCGTTTCTTCAACTCCTAAAAACTAGCCTCACATTCCTTAGTCCATTTGAACTTAGTGTCCTTCTTCAATAACTCAGTCATAGGCTTTGCAATCTTCGAGAAATTCTCAATGAACCTCCGGTAGTATCCTGCGAGTCCAAGAAAACTCTGAATTTCTCCAACTGGCGTGGGTGCCTCCCAATTTGTCACAGTGATGACTTTGGTGGGGTCTACCGCTATTCCTTCTCCGGATATAACATGTCTAAGGAATCCAACTTCCTTCAACCAAAACTCGCACTTGCTGAACTTGGCGTATAGCTGATGTTCTCTGAGCTTCCCAAGTACCAAACGCAAATGCTCTTTATGCTCCTCTTCATTCTTCGAGTAGACCAGAATATCATCTATGAACACCACAACGAACTTATCCAAAAACTCCATAAACACCTTGTTCATCATGTTCATAAAATAGGCAGGTGCATTACTCAGGCCAAATGACATAACGGTATACTCATATAGCTCATACCTTGTGGTAAAAGTTGTCTTAGGTATATCCTGCTCTCGAATCTTCAACTGGTGGTACCCTGATCGCAAATCGATGTTGGAAAACACCTTAGCTCCTTGCAGCTGATCAAACAAATCATTGATCATAGGCAGTGGGTGATACATCTCCGGCGTATCTACTTTTCCAAACACTTTTGCCCTTGTTTTGGACTCTAACTTGTATGATTTGAATGGAACTAACCCGTACTAACGTTGTTTTCAGCAGAATTGCCATGATGTTGTTTTATGTGCAGAAAACAAAAGTTCTCGAAATGACCAGAAACTCCACGGGATATCTTACAATAAATAATAAAAAATCCTCGCCAAAGATGAAGACCAGGGGGCCCACACCCTTCTCACGAGGGTGGGGGGCGCCCCCTCTAGGGCAGGCCCCCTACCTCGTGGGCCCCCTGGAGACCCCCCGACTCCAACTCCAACTCTATATAACTGCTCTCGGGAGAAAAAAATAAGAGAGAAGAAATCATCATGTTTTACGATACGAAGTCGCCGCCAAGCCCTAAAACCTCTCAGGAGGGCTGATCTGGAGTCCGTTCGGGGCTCCGGAGAGGGGGATTCATCGTCGTCGTCGTCATCATCAACCATCCTCCATCACCAATTTCATGATGCTCACCGTCGTGCATGAGTAATTCCATCATAGGCTTGCTGGACAGTGATGGGTTGGATGAGATTTATCATGTAATCGAGTTAGTTTTGTTAGGGTTTGATCCCGAGTATCCACTATGTTCTGAGATTGATGTTGCTATGACTTTGCTATGCTTAATGCTTGTCACTAGGGCCCGAGCGCCATGATTTCAGATCTGAACCTATTGTGTTTTCATCAATATATGAGAGTTCTTGATCCTATCTTGCAAGTCTATAGGCACCTATTATGTGTTATGATCCGTTAACCCCGAAGTGACAATAATCGGGATACTTTCCGATGATGACCGTAGTTTGAGGAGTTCATGTATTCACTATGTGCTAATGCTTTGTTCCGGTTCTCTATTAAAAGGAGGCCTTAATATCCCTTAGTTTCCATTAGGACCCCGTTGCCACGGGAGGGTAGGACAAAAGATGTCATGCAAGTTCTTTTCCATAAGCACGTATGACTATATCGGAATACATGCCTACATTACATTGACGAATTGGATCTAGTTCTGTGTCACCCTATGTTATGACTGTTACATGATGAATCGCATCCGGCATAATTATCCATCATTGATCCGATGCATACGAGCTTTCCATATATTGGTTTACGCTTATTTACTTTCCTGTTGCTATTGTTACAATCACTACAAAATACCAAAAATATTACTTTGCTTTCATTACTCTTTTGATACCGTTACTATCACTATCATATTACTTTGCTACTAAACACTTTGTTGCAGATACTAAGTGTCAGGACCCCGACTCGATGTCACATCGATCTAGCCGATAACACCTCATATCACTTTGCGGCCTCACGCACGGTATCCCCACGGGTGTCGCCTTACCTTTGCCCGGGACCGTTTGCGCCTTTTGGCTCACGTATATGATAGTGTCGCTAGCATCCATATGATAAAGAGCCCGGGCTGACATGACTAGTCGTAAACCCAAAGTGGCACAGACTTACAGGGACAGGCATCCATGACCCAGCTTCGAACGTGTCGGTCATCAGCAAGTGGGTCCGGGCTGTAGCACTGGGCTAGCAGGACTCCGGTAAACCGGGCTGTAGCGGGCTAACAGGACTCCGGTACTCAAAGCGTGACATTTCCCAGAAGGGACAGACACAGGAACGAAGAAGGACACATGCCGGCCAGCCTAAGTGTTCCAGAGCAGTAGCAAGCTACCATGGCTCAACGGTAACACTAGGAGACATTTCCCGGTAAGAGAGGCTACTAAAGATAAACAACTAGATAGTCAGATCCCACACATACCAAGCATTTCAATCATACACACAATATGCTCGATATGTGCAAATACAACGAAGCATCACAACATGACTCTACGACACAAGTACTTTATTTAAGGCTCAGGGAGCCATACATAACATACACAAAGGTACGTGTCTCACGACCCAAAATACAAGTCATACAGTCATACAAACCAGCAGCGGAAGTAGCTTGTCTGAGTACAGACAACTAGTAAAATAAAAGAGGCTTGGAAAGCCTAACTATACTACGTGGTCCTTCACAAGCTCAGGGTCACCACCTGGGTCTTTAGCCTACTCGTTGATGTCAACGTCTACAAAGAACCCATCAGAAGGGGTTGCAGCGTCTTCTGTAAAAATGTAAATTATAGCAACATGAGTACAAAGGTACTCAGCAAGACTTACATCAGATCCTACATACATGCATGTTATCAAGAAGGGTTGGTGGAGTTATTGCAGCAAGCCAGCTTTGACTCTTGGCTAAACTATCCTACGATACTCCAACTTGAAATGGTTTTGCGCACACGAGTCCACTACTCACCACTTCAATACACTACCGAGGATCCACCTCCGTCTTCCTACGGAAGAGCCATCCTCGGCACTCACACTTATCTTGAGGCTTTTAACAGTTTCCATTTACTTGTCTATGAACTATATAGGAAACCAAGTAGTCCTTTACCGCGGACGCGGCTATTCGAATAGATTATGATAACCCTGCAGGGGTGTACTTCTTCATACATGTTTCCACCACTTAGCGTCTGCACACGACATGTGCTCGGCATACTTCAAGCGAAAGCCGACGTGGGTGTAGACCACGACCTACCTAAACACTTAAGCCTCTAGTCCAGGTTTATCGCCTATTCAGGTTCCATCCGCAGGGAGTCCGGCCGGGGTTTCCCATACGGCCCCGAACGATGTGAACAGGGTTCCCGAGATACCTAACGGGTATTCGGTACACCCGGCCACGTACCTACCGCATCACAGCCCACCCCTACGGTCAGCGCTGTCCACGGCCTCCAGTAGGCTACAAACACCAGAAACTACTTGCAACTCCTGGACAGAGAGCTAGGGTGAATAAGAAGTCGAGCGGGGTCATATTTCAGGGCCCAATGCATGGTAGTAGCTGTATCTTAAATCACGCATACAGATCTCAGTGCTTAAGGTCGGCTTCAATGAAACAACCCACCATGTACTCCTACATGGCCTCTCATCGATACCTTTACCAAATCGTGTTCACCACACTACTCTCATTACCGACATAATCATTTCACTCTAGCCCATCACCCCGATGAACCAGACCTGACACGACTCTAAGCATAACAGGCATAGCAAGGTAGGAACAACACATACATATGGCTCAGACAACTCCTACACATGCTAGTGGGTTTCATCTAGTTACTGTGGCAATGACAGGTCATGCAGAGGAAATGGGTTCAACTACCGTAGCACACAGCAGTTTGAAACGCGTTGTCTTAATGCAGTAAAAGAGAGCAGGAGCGAGAACATGGGATTGTATCGATATGATCAAATGGTTGGTTGCTTGCCTGATGGTTCGATGCACTGATACGGTTCTTCGTTAGGGTAATCACGGTATTCCTCGGAGACAGAACCTGCCGCAGAGAGCACCGATACACAAACATTACCAAACAGTGTGCAACAATATGATGCATGCATGAAACATGGCAATATGAGTGTGTTGGGCTAATGCAACTAAAACCAGAAGGGTTTGAACAAATTTGAATCAAGGATTCAAATTTCAGATTCAAATATGGCCTTTTAAAGTGCTTTTCCTTGTTCTGCTTGAAACATCAATTTAACTTGTTTGATCATGCATGAAAATAGTACAGATGGATAGATTGGATTTTTCTGATCATTTTTCATATATAATTTGTCCAATTTGGAGTTACAGAATAAAAGTTATGAATTTTTGAAGTTTAAATAATATTCTGGAATTTCCTGATTTAAATTAAATCCAGAAATTATAGTTATTGCGCCAGCATGACGTCAGCATGACGTCAGTGGTCAACTGCGGCTGGCTGAGGTCAAACCTGACGTGTGGGGCCCACACGTCAGTGACAGGGGGGTTAAACAGGGTTAAATTAATCCTAATTACTAATTAGGGGCGCTGGGGCCCACTGGTCAGTGTCAGGGGGTTAGCTAACAGTGGTTAGCGCTAATCCTAATTAGCTACAGGGCTGGGCCCACCTGTCAGGGACTCAGGGGGGGTCCTGCCGTGGTCAAAGTGGGTCAAACCCACCGGCGACGTGACGCCGGCGAGGCCCGAGACGGCGGCGCGATGCGGGATCGCGCTACAGGGCACGGGCGAGGCTGTGCTTGGGCTCGTTGGAGAGCCCTTGCTCCCGCACGTCGAACGGTGGTGGTGGCCGGGCCTGAGGTGGCCGGAGTCGTCGACGGCGAGCTCGTGAGCGGCGGCCGGAGTTCGGGTGCGGTCGGAGTCGGCGTTGCAGGGGGTTTGGGGAGGTGTTGGTGCGTGCTGCGTGCTCCTAGTGAGGCGTGGAGCACGATAGTGTGCTCGGTTGGGTGCTACGGTGACCGTGGCCACGACGGCGACATCGCCGGCGGCGTGGAGCTCTCGGCCAAGGTGGGGCTAAGGCCTAGAGGTCGAAAGAGACCCGGGAAGAAGGGGGAAACGACTCGGGGGCTCACCGCGGTTGCAGTGGGCGTCGAAGCGGGCTCGGGGACGCGCTGGAGACGGCGAATTCGTCGGCGACGGTGGTCGGAGCCCGAAGAGGGGAACGGCGACGTGGCGGCGATGCAGGGCTTCCGGAGACCCGTGGAGCGGTGGGGAGGAAGAGGAGGTCGAGGCGGAGCTCCTGAGCTAGTCGGGGGAGCGAGGGGTGGCCGGAGTCGGCTGCTATGGCGAACGGCGGTGACGGT
>NC_041382.1:143302546-143380886 GCF_002162155.2 Triticum dicoccoides | reverse complement strand
GAAGCTCAGGACTAAGGCCCTTACGGAACCTTGCTTGCTTCTTGGCATCGGTAGACACTTCCTCGGTTGCATATCGTGCGAGATTACCAAACTCCCTGCTGTAAGCATCCACAGAAAGTCGGCCTTGGGTGAAACTGCAAAATTCTTCACGTTTACGGTCCATGAGACCCTCCGGAATGTGATGTTCACGGAAAGCCTCGCTGAATTCAGCCCAAGTAGTGACATGGCCCGCTGGGCGCATAGCTCCATAATTCTCCCACCATAGACTGGCGGGGCCTTCAAGATGATATGCAGCAAAGGTGACCTTGTCAGCCTCCGCTACCAGCGCGGAACGCAGTTTGTGAGTGATACTGCGAAGCCAGTCATCAGCGTCGAGAGGCTCGACGGAGTGATGGAACGTGGGTGGATGCAATTTGATAAAATCACTGAGTGACACCACGTTAGTCCTCTGATGGTGTGTTGTGTTCTGTTCAATACGCTCCAACAAACGGTTGGTCTCCCGCTTGTTTCTCTCAGCTTCCATCATAACCTCGGCTAGGGAAGGAGGATGAGGCAGATTTTCATCCCTGGCTTCACTGCCTTCGGCCTGCTCTTGAGAAGCAGGGTTAGCGCGCGTGTTGACCATCCTAGGTAAACAAGACAATGATTTAGTCAGGATGATAAAATTCCGACATAGGGTAAAATGTAAGGAATAACTCGAAATGCAAGATGATCATCCGTATGACATGGTAGATACAGAAACTGCTTCTTTATTCCATCGTCATACACACCATACAGGGTTTAGTACAAGACCAAACAAGTACTATTACGGTGAAAAGAGGATTACATCTCATCGGAGGCATTCCAAGCTCCTATACATTATTTTCTACACCTCCGGAAGGAGTACAAACTAGGTCATATCCCACGAGTCACGCGGGACGATAGACGACACAGCTAGTGCGAACTAGTGATACTACCACCAACTCAGACCGATCCGTAGTAGTCCTCGTAGAAGTCACCTCCATAGCCTGGGAGCTCAACATGATCATCCGGAAACAGACGATCTCGCGGAGCTTGTGGACCATAGGGGCTAGGATGAGGCCTTGGACCAACAAACGGTGGCCTGCGGGGCCCGCGAGGTGGGGTGATGCCTCCTACATCACACCAAACCATCACGTCTGGCAGAGCAGATCTCACAGGATAGAGATCGCGCATATCTGAGAATCCAGCTTGCACCGCCGGTGCGAACCGAGTCAAAGTGGCCCAGTGGTCAGCACGGGTATTGAAGAGCTCTAACCTTAAGGCCCGATTTTCACGGTCCTTATCCTCGAGCATCTCAGCAGTGGTGCGAGTCCGTGAATCCTCCTGAGTGGGGTCAGCATAGATAGCCTGGAGATACCCTTGTGCTCCCGGAAGTGATCCTGGCATATACCGGAAATCAGAGTCCCGAAATATACCAGATCTGACTCGCATAATGGTCATCATAGAGTAGGCGGCGTCCTGCACAGCCATCTCAATAGTTACCCCGAGTCCATAGGAGCAGTGAAGAGGCTCGGTGGATCCAGGATAAGATGGAAATATCCTGACAGTGCAGAGATACTGGCTTTGATTAAAGTCTCGGAATTGCTCTTCGACCGTGTACTCGGGATACCAGCGGTATCCAGCCTCAGTCATTACCCTGACCAACTTGGCAGTATGGCCGGGTACATCTAGGCATCGGGTCAGGCGAACCACTTGATTGAGGTCGCGAGTGGCCATCTGAAAGCACAATCATAATGCAAGGGCATTAGAATTTCTAGCAAAATTCCGGCAGCATAACAGCTGTAAATGCTCAAGAAGGATTTTGAGACATTTGACAAAGGATTTCATACACACTCAACATCATCATATCAAAGTTCTGAATCCATTCTAACAACATAATGTGGTAGTAGAACTGAACTAGGCTTGTATCCATCAAACTTATAAGGTACTACTGATTAGTAACACGTGATCCTGATAGAGAGAATAGATCCTAATTCCTTAACCCCCGGTAGAAGAATGGACTGACTCAGATCAGAATGTCATAAGATAAAGGAGTAAAAAGAGCCTTACGTTCCATCCCACAAACAATTCCCCTACATATAACTAAAGAATTTCTAGACTCAACATCGACCAGTTTGGCTTGGAGAACCTACAGGCAGTCCGGCTCTGATGCCAACGCTGTCAGGACCCCGACTCGATGTCACATCGATCTAGCCGATAACACCTCATATCACTTTGCGGCCTCACGCACGGTATCCCCACGGGTGTCGCCTTACCTTTGCCCGGGACCGTTTGCGCCTTTTGGCTCACGTATATGATAGTGTCGCTAGCATCCATATGATAAAGAGCCCGGGCTGACATGACTAGTCGTAAACCCAAAGTGGCACAAACTTACAGGGACAGGCATCCATGACCCAGCTTCGAACGTGTCGGTCATCAGCAAGTGGGTCCGGGCTGTAGCACTGGGCTAGCAGGACTCCGGTAAACCGGGCTGTAGCGGGCTAACAGGACTCCGGTACTCAAAGCGTGACATTTCCCAGGAGGGACAGACACAGGAACGAAGAAGGACACATGCCGGCCAGCCTAAGTGTTCCAGAGCAGTAGCAAGCTACCATGGCTCAGCGGTAACACTAGGAGACATTTCCCGGTAAGAGAGGCTACTAAAGATAAACAACTAGATAGTCAGATCCCACACATACCAAGCATTTCAATCATACACACAATATGCTCGATATGTGCAAATACAACGAAGCATCACAACATGACTCTACGACACAAGTACTTTATTTAAGGCTCAGGGAGCCATACATAACATACACAAAGGTACGGGTCTCACGACCCAACATACAAGTCATACAATCATACAAACCAGCAGCGGAAGTAACTTGTCTGAGTACAGACAACTAATAAAATAAAAGAGGCTTGGAAAGCCTCTGCTATACTACGTGGTCCTTCACAAGCTCAGGGTCACCACCTGGGTCTTTATCCTACTCGTTGATGTCAACGTCTACATAGAACCCATCAGAAGGGGTTGCAGCGTCTTCTGTAAAAATGTAAATTATAGCAACATGAGTACAAAGGTACTCAGCAAGACTTACATCAGATCCTACATACATGCTTAGTATCAAGAAGGGTTGGTGGAGTTATTGCAGCAAGCCAGCTTTGACTCTTGGCTAGGCTATCCTACGATACTCCAACTTGAAATGGTTTTGCGCACACGAGTCCACTACTCACCACTTCAATACACTACCGAGGATCCACCTCCGTCTTCCTACGGAAGAGCCATCCTCGGCACTCACACTTATCTTGAGGCTTTTAACAGTTTCCATTTTACTTGTCTATGAACTGTATAGGTAACCAAGTAGTCCTTTACCGCGGACGCGGCTATTCGAATAGATTATGATAACCCTGCAGGGGTGTACTTCTTCATACATGTTTCCACCACTTAGCGTCTGCACTCGACATGTGCTCGGCAGACTTCAAGCGAAAGCCGACGTGGGTGTAGACCACGACCTACCTAAACACTTAAGCCTCTAGTCCAGGTTTATCGCCTATTCAGGTTCCATCCGCAGGGAGTCCGGCCGGGGTTTCCCATACGGCCCCGAACGATGTGAACAGGGTTCCCGAGATACCTAACGGGTATTCGGTACACCCGGCCACGTACCTACCGCATCACAGCCCACCCCTACGGTCAGCGCTGTCCACGGCCTCCAGTAGGCTACAAACACCAGAAACTACTTGCAACTCCTGGACAGAGAGCTAGGGTGAATAAGAAGTCGAGCGGGGTCATATTTCAGGGCCCAATGCATGGTAGTAGCTGTATCTTAAATCACGCATACAGATCTCAGTGCTTAAGGTCGGCTTCAATGAAACAACCCACCATGTACTCCTACATGGCCTCTCATCGATACCTTTACCAAATCGTGTTCACCACACTACTCTCATTACCGACATAATCATTTCACTCTAGCCCATCACCCCGATGAACCAGACCTGACACGACTCTAAGCATAACAGGCATAGCAAGGTAGGAACAACACATACATATGGCTCAGACAACTCCTACACATGCTAGTGGGTTTCATCTAGTTACTGTGGCAATGACAGGTCATGCAGAGGAAATGGGTTCAACTACCGTAGCACACAGCAGTTTGAAACGCGTTGTCTTAATGCAGTAAAAGAGAGCAGGAGCGAGAACATGGGATTGTATCGATATGATCAAATGGTTGGTTGCTTGCCTGATGGTTCGATGCACTGATACGGTTCTTCGTTAGGGTAATCACGGTATTCCTCGGAGACAGAACCTGCCGCAGAGAGCACCGATACACAAACATTACCAAACAGTGTGCAACAATATGATGCATGCATGAAACATGGCAATATGAGTGTGTTGGGCTAATGCAACTAAAACCAGAAGGGTTTGAACAAATTTGAATCAAGGATTCAAATTTCAGATTCAAATATGGCCTTTTAAAGTGCTTTTCCTTGTTCTGCTTGAAACATCAATTTAACTTGTTTGATCATGCATGAAAATAGTACAGATGGATAGATTGGATTTTTCTGATCATTTTTCATATATAATTTGTCCAATTTGGAGTTACAGAATAAAAGTTATGAATTTTTGAAGTTTAAATAATATTCTGGAATTTCCTGATTTAAATTAAATCCAGAAATTATAGTTATTGCGCCAGCATGACGTCAGCATGACGTCAGTGGTCAACTGCGGCTGGCTGAGGTCAAACCTGACGTGTGGGGCCCACACGTCAGTGACAGGGGGGTTAAACAGGGTTAAATTAATCCTAATTACTAATTAGGGGCGCTGGGGCCCACTGGTCAGTGTCAGGGGGTTAGCTAACAGTGGTTAGCGCTAATCCTAATTAGCTACAGGGCTGGGCCCACCTGTCAGGGACTCAGGGGGGGTCCTGCCGTGGTCAAAGTGGGTCAAACCCACCGACGACGTGACGCCGGCGAGGCCCGAGACGGCGGCGCGATGCGGGATCGCGCTACAGGGCACGGGCGAGGCTGTGCTTGGGCTCGTTGGAGAGCCCTTGCTCCCGCGCGTCGAACGGTGGTGGTGGACGGGCCTGAGGTGGCCGGAGTCGTCGACGGCGAGCTCGTGAGCGGCGGCCGGAGTTCGGGTGCGGTCGGAGTCGGCGTTGCAGGGGGTTTGGGGAGGTGTTGGTGCGTGCTGCGTGCTCCTAGTGAGGCGTGGAGCACGATAGTGTGCTCGGTTGGGCGCTACGGTGACCGTGGCCACGACGGCGACATCGCCGGCGGCGTGGAGCTCTCGGCCAAGGTGGGGCTAAGGCCTAGAGGTCGAAAGAGACCCGGGAAGAAGGGGGAAACGACTCGGGGGCTCACCGCGGTTGCAGTGGGCGTCGAAGCGGGCTCGGGGACGCGCTGGAGACGGCGAATTCGTCGGCGACGGTGGTCGGAGCCCGAAGAGGGGAACGGTGACGTGGCGGTGATGCAGGGCTTCCGGAGACCCGTGGAGCGGTGGGGAGGAAGAGGAGGTCGAGGCGGAGCTCCTGAGCTAGTCGGGGGAGCGAGGGGTGGCCGGAGTCGGCTGCTATGGCGAACGGCGGTGACGGTGGTGTTCGGCCGTGTGAGAGAGAGAGCGAGGGAGAGGAGGGGAGAGCCGGGGGAGAGTGAAAGAGAGCAGGGGGGAGGCGTGGCGTCGTCCGGGGCATCGAGCGAGGAGGGGAGGGCAGGCAAGCAGGGAGAGAGGTGGCGTGGTGCGGTGGCGGGCGCGCGCGCCGGCCACACTCCCCTCCCTCTGTCGGGACGAAGACGACAGAGGAGGGAGGCGGGCTGGGCCGCCTGCTGGCTGGGCCGGCCAGCTGGATGGGCTGCACAGGGAGGAGCCCAGGTAAGCTTCTCCCTTTTATTTTTTTTCTGTTTTCTAATTTCTGACATTTGTTTTGATTTAAATAATATATTAAATCATTTACTTAACTTATGCCAATTTTTGCAGGGGCTAGATATATTATTCCAGAGCTCCTTTATAATTGGCATAATATTTGGACATATATTTATATATATAGAAATATATTTCCAAAGCAAATATTTATGCATTAATTCCAAATGCCCAAAATAAATGTCCATGAGCCACTAAAAATATTGGTTTGATTTTTATCTCTGTCCAATATTTTCAGAGATCAACATGAGCATTTTCTTGGACCCTTTTGGAGAAATTTTTATTTGGATCATTTTCAAAATGATTCTGAGGGTTTCACAGATCCCCATTTCAAGTTTCTGATGAAAGAGTAAACATGATGCAACACTCTAATGCATGACTAGCTAGGGTGTGACACTAAGTTTCCAGGTGTGGTTGAATTGACAACTCAGCTGCTAATACTTGAGAATATTCTTTGGCTCCCCTTGTGTCGAATCAATAAATTTGGGTTGAATACTCTACCCTCGAAAGCTGTTGCGATCCCCTAAACTTGTGGGTTATCAAGACTAATTTCTGGCGCCGTTGCCGAGGAGCATAGCTCTATTCTTTGAGTCACTTGGGATTTATATCTGTGGACACTATGAAGAATTTGAAAGACGCTAAGACAACAATTTATCCCTCAACTACGAGGGGAGGTAAGGAACTGCCATCTAGCTCTGCACTTGATTCGCCTTCTGTTATGAGTAAGCTTGCGACACCTACACCCGCTGCTACTATTCGTTCTGATATGTTGCATATTATTGATGATGCTACTTCTGCTATGCATGATACTTATGATGAAACTATCTCTATGCCTGATACTACTATGCCACTTAATGATTTTCTTGAGGAATGACTTGCTAGGGCTAGAGAGATTGAAAATATTGAATCTGATTATGAAGATGAAAGTGATGATGAAGAATCACTTGTTATTCCTGAGGGTTATTTATTTGATCCAGATGCTTCTTTAGCTATTTTAGCTTGCAAAGACAGATATGAACTCAAAAGGTTATTAGCTAAATGGAATAAGCAATCTCCAAATGCTAGGATGAGACCTGATCCTGCTTTTGCTACTTCACCTATATGTGTTGCTGATAAGGATTATGAATTCTCTGTTGATCCTGATATAATTACTTTGGTTGAATCTGATCCTTTTTATGGTTATGAATCTGAAACTGTTGTAGCACATCTTACTAAATTAAATGATATAGCCACCCTGTTCACTAATGATGAGAGATCTCGCTATTTTTATATCCTTAAAATATTTTCGTTCTCATTAAAGGGTGATGCTAAGATATGGTTTAATTCTCTTGATCCTGGTTGTGTGTGTCGTCCCCAGGATATATTTTATTACTTCTTTGTTAAATATTTCCCTGCTCATAAGAAACAAGCTGCTTTAAAGGAAATATACAACTTTGTGCAAATTAAAGAAGAGAGTCTCCCACAAGCTTGGGGGAGGCTTCTCAAGTTACTTAATGCTTTGCCTGATCATCCTCTTAAGAAAAATTAAATACTTGATATCTTTTATAATGGACTAACCGATGCTTCAAGATTACCTGGATAGTTTTGCAGGTTCTCTTTTCAGAGAAAGAACACCGGATGAAGCTGAAATCTTATTGAATAATATGTTGACAAATGAAAATAATTGGGCACCTCCGGAGCCACCTCCTGAGCCATCTCCTGCTCCAATTAGTGATCCTATTCCTAAACCAACTCCGAAGAAGAGAGGTGTTCTATTTCTCAGTCCTGAAGATATGCAAGAGGCAAAGAAATATATGAAAGAAAAAGGTATTAAAGCTGAAGATGTTAAGAATTTACCTCCTATTGAAGAAATACATGGTCTCAATTTACCGCCTGATGAAGAAATATATGATCTTTATCCTTTATTTATTGAAGAACCTCCAGACCTCGATAATCCAACACAGGTAGTAAAGGTAAATTCTCTCTATAGATATGATAAAGCTGAAATCCCTCCTACTAAAATTGCTAGTCAATGCTTGGATGAGTTTGATAATTTTATATTTAAGCAAGAAGACTTCAATGCTTATTTTGGTAGACAATTAAAACAATATGCTGATATGATTAAATACTTGGGTGATTATATGGCTAATATTAGAGGTGAACTTAAACTTGTTAGCAAACATGCTTCTATGGTTACCACTCAAGTAGAACAAGTACTTAAAGCTCAAAAAGAATTGCTCAATGATATGAATAGTAAGAAAAATGATTATGCCATTAAAGTGGCTACTAGAACTGGTAGAATGACTCAGGAACCTTTGTATCCTGAAGGCCACCCTAAGAGAATTGAGCAAGATTCTCAGAGAAATAAAATTGATGCACCTAGTTCTTCTAAAAAGAAGAAAAAGAAAAATGATAGAACTGTGCAAACTTCTAGTGAACCTATTGCTGAACCACCTGATAATCCAAATGATATCTCTATGTCTGATGCTGAAACACAATCTGGCAATGAACATGAACCTAATGAAAATGTTAATGCTGATGTTCATATTAATGCTCAACCTAGTAATGATAATGATGTAGAAATTGAACCTGCTGTTGATCTTGATAACCCACAATCAAAGAATCAACATTATGATAAGAAAGACTTTGTTGCTAGGAAACATGGTAAAGAAAGAGAGCCTTGGGTTCAAAAACCCATGCCTTTTCCTCCCAAACCATCCAAGAAAGAGGATGATGAGGATTTTGAGCGCTTTGCTGAAATGATTAGACCTATCTTTTTACGTATGCGATTAACTGATATACTCAAAACAAATCCTTATGCTAAGTACATGAAAGATATTATTACAAATAAAAGAAAGATACCGGAAGCTGAAATTTCCACCATGCTTGCTAATTATACTTTTAAGGGTGGAATACCAAAGAAACTTGGAGATCCAGGAGTACCTACTATACCATGCTCCATTAAAAGAAACTATGTTAAAACTGCTTTATGTGACCTTAGAGCCGGTGTTAGTGTTATGCCTCTCTCTTTATATCGTAGACTTGATTTGAATAAGTTGACAGCTACTAAAATATCTTTGCAAATGGCTGATAAATCAACTGCTATACCTGTCGGTATTTGTGAGGATGTGCCTGTTGTGGTTGCAAACATTACTATTTTAACGGACTTTGTTATTCTTGATATTCCCGAGGACGATAGTATGTCTATTATTCTTGGAAGACCTTTTCTTAATACTGCAGGGGTTGTTATTGATTGCAACAAAGGCAATGTCACTTTTCATGTTAATGGTAATGAGCATACGGTACACTTTCCGAGGAAACAACCTCAAGTTCATAGTATTAATTCTATCGGAAAAATTCCATCGATTATATTTGGAGGTTTTGAATTTCCTCTTCCTACTGTCAAGAAGAAATATGATATACTTATTATTGGGGCCTGTTGAGGTAACCTAGTGTTATTCGAAATTTCTCCGGCTTCATGTGAATCAGAATGAGTTTGTTAACAAGACTTGATCAACCTTGTTAGTGGATTCCTTTTGACGAGCATGAGATGGATGAAACTAGAAGCACAACCTTTTGTACCATCTCTATACTTTTTGTTATTTAGTTGAAATAATGTAAAAATAAATAATTTTCTGTCTGTTATCTGATTATCTGTGCAATATAGAAATACCTCAAAAATAAAAGTTCTCCAAATGCCCTGATACTAAGGGTCCCATCTTTGGAGGCATTTATGCTACACGCCTAGCTGCACATTTTAACATACCTATTAGGCATTCTGAGAAGGAAGAAAAAGTGTTGCCTCGTGTTTATCTAGATTGTAAAAGTATAGTTGCACATGATTTTATTGTTAAGAATAGGGCAGGAGAGCTTAAATATCAATTGTTCTTTAATAAACATCATCCTGAGACTATTACCTTGCATGCTCCTGCTTTGTTTGATTTGACTGTAGGCAAGTACCTTGTTCCGTTGACGACTATCCACGCCTACCAGAACCCTGCACCAGCCGAGGAGCCAGAACCGGAACCACAATTTGATACTTCACGACAGTCTAACTATCAGTGGGATCCGGACATGATTGTCAGCCAGAGGCAATCGGAGCCTTCTTCTTCCTCATCATAGTACGACCCCAACAACTATTATTATGGATATCAGCCAGGCCAGCCGTGGCCATAGACCAACTTAGGCCAAAAGCCTAAGCTTGGGGGAGTATGTATTTCTCACCGACATAACATTTATGTTCACACACACTCATTGCTAGATGTCGGTGCTCAAACTTTTTCATTGTATCATACATGCTAGTTTATTTACTTTTATGCTTTCTTCTTGTGTGTTTGATAAACCTTAAGAAAAACCAAAAAAATTAGTTGTAGCTTTTAATTAATTTACTTTCCATGCTTGTAGTAGTAATTAAAAAGAAAATCCAAAAATATTTCATGTTCTTCTTTTGCTTGTTGGGAGCTTTCCCGTGTAAATAGTTTTATTTCTTTTCTTTTCTTTGGGGTCAGTAGGAGAAGACCTTGATTAAATTGTTGAAGTGGCTCTTATATGCATTATTGTTTATCTGACAAAAGAGCCCATATTGCCTTGTCTTCTCCTGTTTATTGAATGCTCGCAGATTCCAGCTTAGTCCAATGCACATGCACTCCTATCATTATTCACATTGTTCAGTCGTGCAAGTGAAAGGCAATTATGATGATATATGATGGACTGGCTGAGATGAGAAAAGCTGATATGAACTCAACCTCTTTTGTTTTTGTAAATATGATGAGTTCATCGTTCTTGATTCAGCTGGTTATGAATAAACATGTTTGCAATGATAATTAGAGATCATAGTTGCTTATGCCATGCTTGATTAGCTATGAGTTATAATGATTTACCTTGTGTGCCAACATGCTATTAAAATGGTTATGATGTGGTATGATAGGGTGGTATCCTCCTCTGAATGATTTAAGTGACTTGACTTGGTACATGTTCACGCATGTACTTGAAACAAATCAACATAGCCTTCACGATATTTATGTTCATGGTGGATTATATCCTACTCATGCTTGCATCCAATGTTTATTAATTTTAATGCATGCACATGGTTGTTGTCGCTCTCTAGTTGGTCGCTTCCCAGTCTTTTGCTAGCCTTCACCTGCACTAAGCAGGAATACTGCTTGTGCATCCAAACTCCTTAAACCCAACGTTATTCCACATGAGTCCACTATACCTTCCTATATGCTGTATCTACCTGCTGTTCCAAGTAAATTTGTATGTGCCAAACTCTAAACCTTCAAATAATCATCCTGTTTTGTATGCTCGAATAGCTCATGTATCAACTAGGGTTGTCTGTATCTTCCATGTTAGGCGGGTTATTCTCAAGAGGAGTGGACTCCGCTCCTCATTCACGAGATAAAGGGCTGGTCACCGGGATGCCCAGTCCCGTGCTTTATGCAAACTAAATCAAAATAATTGCAAACAAAACTCCCCCTGGGACCTAATTTATGTTGGAGGCACTCGTTGTTTCGAGCAAGCCATGGATTGATGTTTCTTGGTGGAGGGGGAGTATAAACTTTACCATTCTGTTTGGGAACCGTCTATAATGTGTGTAGCATGGAAGATATCGCCATCTCTTGGTTGTTATGTTGACAATGAAAGTATACCGCTCAAAATGTTATTCACCTCTATTTCAAAACCGAGTTCTGGCACCTCTACAAATCCCTGCTTCCCTCTGCGAAGGGCTTATCTATTTACTTTTATGTTGATTCATCACCCTCTTATTCAAAAGCACTAGCTGGAGAGCGCAGCTGTCATTTTCACTCATTACTGTTAATTTATATTGGGTGTGACTATGATTGGATCTCTTTTACCATGAATTACAATGTCTAGTCAGTGCTTGATCTTTAAAGGTGCTCCGCAGTTATGTTTTGCGGTCTCAGAAAGGGCTAGCGAGATACCATATTGTTATATCATATTATGATTGTTTTGAGAAAGTGTTGTCATCCGAGATTTATTATTATGGCTTGCTATTTGATTATGTTATTGATATGAGTAATCATGAGACCTGAGAATTATTGCAAATGTGGTTAGTTATAATCTTTGTTGAAAACATGAATGCTAGCTTGACATATTTACAACAACAAGAGCAAACAGAGTTTGTAAAAGTTTTTCTTTATTTCTTTCAGTTTGTCAACTAAATTGCTTGAGGACAAGCAAGGGTTTAAGCTTGGGGGAGTTGATACATTTCCAACGTATCTACTTTTCCAAACACTTTTGCCCTTGTTTTGGACTCTAACTTGTATGATTTGAATGGAACTAACCCGGACTGACGTTGTTTTCAGCAGAATTGCCATGATGTTGTTTTATGTGCAGAAAACAGAAGTTCACGGAATGACCTGAAACTCCACGGGATATCTTACAATAAATAATAAAAAATCCTCACCAAAGATGAAGACCAGGGGGGACACACCCTTCTCACGAGGGTGGGGGGCGCGCCCCCCTACCTCATGGGCTCCCTGGAGACCCCCCGACTCCAATTCCAACTCTATATAACTGCTCTCGGGGAGAAAAAAATAAGAGAGAAGAAATCATCGTGTTTTATGATACGGAGCCGCCGCCAAGCCCTAAAACCACTCGAGAGGGCTGATCTGGAGTCCGTTCGGGGCTTCGGAGAGGGGGATTTGTCGCCTTCGTCATCATCAACCATCCTCCATCACCAATTTCATGATGCTCACCGCCGTGTGTGAGTAATTCCATCGTAGGCTTGCTGGACGGTGATAGGTTGGATGAGATTCCCATGTAATCGAGTTAGTTTCGTTAGGGTTTGATCCCTAGTATCCACTATGTTCTGAGATTGATGTTGCTATGACTTTGCTATGCTTAATGCTTGTCACTAGGGCCTGAGTGCCATGATTTCAGATCTGAACCTATTATGTTTTCATTAATATATGAGAGTACTAGATCCTATCTTGCAAGTCTATAGTCACCTATTATGTGTTATGATCCGTTAACCCCGAAGTGATAATAATCGGGATACTTACCGGTGATGACCGTAGTTTGAGGAATTCATGTATTCACTATGTGCTAATGCTTTGTTCCGGTTCTCTATTAAATGGAGGCCTTAATATCCCTTAGTTTCCATTAGGACCCCGCTGCCACGGGAGGATAGGACAAAAGATGTCATGCAAGTTCTTTTCCATAAGCATGTATGACTATATTCGGAATACATGCCTAAATTACATTGACGAATTAGAGCTAGTTCTGTGTCACCCTATGTTATGACTGTTACATGATGAACCGCATCCCGCATAATTATCCATCATTGATCCAATGCCTACGAGATTTCCATATACTGGTTTACGCTTATTTACTTTCCTGTTGCTATTGTTACAATCACTACAAAATACCAAAAATATTACTTTGCTTTCATTACTCTTTTGTTACCGTTACTATCACTATCATATTACTTTGCTAGTAAACACTTTGCTGCAGATACTAAGTTTCCAGGTGTGGTTGAATTGACAAATCAGCTACCAATACTTGAGTATATTCTTTGGCTCCCCTTGTGTCGAATCAATAAATTTGGGTTGAATACTCTACCCTGAAAGCTGTTGCGATCCCCTATACTTGTGGGTTATCAGTGGGTACTTGTTCTTGATCATCACCTCATTCAATCCTTGATAATCGACAACCATACTTAACGATCCATCCTTCTTCTCCACTAGAAGTACTGGTGATCCCCAAGGTGATGAGATTGGGCGAATATATCCTTTATCCAGTAACTCCTTAATCTGCTTCTTAATTTCCTCTAAATCATGTGCGGGCATCCTGTACGGTCTCTTAGATATTGGCCCTGTGCCTGGCAAAAGCTCAATCAAGAACTCGATGTCTCTATCCGGTGGCATGCCTGGCAACTCTTCAGGAAATACATCTGGGAAATCCTTCACCACTGGTACTTCCTCCTGTACAACTCCTGATAAGGAATTTACTTTAGTCCTAATCGGCACATGCCGGGATACATACTTGATCCTTCTTCCTTCTGGGATGGTGAGCAAAATTGACTTACTGGCGCAATCGATGTTTCCTCCATACATCCATAGCCAATCCATACCCAGAATCACATCCAAACCTTATGACTCCAAAATTATCAAGTCAGAAGGGAAAACATGACTACCTATGGTTAATGGCAACTGAAAACATCCACTGCTTGCCATATACTCGGCTCCGGGTGAGGTTACTAGCATGGGTGTCTTAAGAACTCTAGTGGGAAACTTATACTTATCCACAAATCCCCTTGATATGTATGAATGCAATGCACCAGAATCGAAAAGAACGACTGGAGTAAATGACTTAACCAAAAACTTACCTATTACTACATCCGGCTGGGCTTCAATCTCCTCCACGTTAACGTGGTTCACTTGTCCCCTATTGAAAGGATTGGGCTTATTCCTAGAGCTTTCATTGCCGTTTCCATTCTTCGCTTCAGGACATTCATTAGCGTAATGTCTGATCTTCTGGCACTTGCAGCAAGTAACGTGGCTTAGATCTTTCTTGGCGGGCGTTGCTGGGTTGGAACGGTTCTGTCCGTTGCTTCCTCCATTACCATTCACGTTCTTGGAGCCACTATGGTTGTGGGAACTCCCTCCAGGGTGATTGTGACCTCCATGGTTATGCTGGAGGGGTCCTCCCGAGTTCGGGGTAAAACGGGGTCTCTGCTGAGCTCTAGAATTATACTTCCCCTGTCCATACTTCCTCTTGCGGTTAGCAATCTGCGGTTGCTTCCCTTCAATCATGAGAGCTCTATCTACCAACTCCTGGTAGTTATTGAAATTTGCCACCATCAACTGCATGCTCAGCTCATCATTCAGTCCTTCTAGGAACTTCTCCTGCTTAGCTGCATCTGTCTCAACGTCATCTGGGGCATAACGTGCTAGCTTACTAAAGTCATCAACATACTGGCCAACTCTGCGTCCTCCTTCGTGTAAGTTGTGAAACTCACGCTTCTTCATGGCCATAACTCCTGTCGATACATGGGCAGTGTGAAAGGCCTGCTGGAACTGGTCCCATGTAACAGTGGCTATAGGATAGGTGACAGTGTAATTCTCCCACCATGAGGCTACTCATCCATACAATTGGTGTGTGGCAGAACGCACCTTCTCAACGTCTGTGCATCCTGTAGTGGTTAACTCCCTTCCAATCCTGTGGAGCCAATCATCTGCTACTATCGGCTCGGTGCTACTGGAAAACACCGGCGGCTGCAACCTCAGAAAACGGGCTAAGTTGTCAACTGGGGTGGTGGTGGTGGTGGTGGTGGGTTGTTGTTGTTGTTGTTGTTGTTTCCTTGGTTCTGAACTAACAGCTGCATCAGGGTATTCTGCTGCTGGATCAACTGAGTGGGCTCCGGTGGAAAAGTAAATCCGGGGTCACATCTCGGAGGCATCTGAGGGTTTAGAGGGAAGATGAATAGAATAGAATGAGGTCTAGTAAGAAAACACTACCCATATGCACATGAGACAAACACAATCATATCACTCAATAAATCAAGCAAGGGCATACAATCGGTCTAGAACTATCATTACAAAAGTGCTCAGACTATACTATATACATGGTGGAATACTACTACTGATATGGTGGTCGACTAGAAATATTGATCGGTCGAAGACTCCATGATATCTACTCCAGCTTCATCAACATAGTCATAATCGCTATCGTCGGGGTCCGAGTCGGTATCGTTGATGATGATGTAGTCTTCAGAACGAATCTCCTTGGGTTCATCGTCTTCTCCTCCTGACACGGGGTCTCCCATGAATACTCCTAGCTTCCTTGTCAGGTCGTCATTCTTCTCCACTAGCACGGCGATTTCCTCCTTATAATCTTCGCGAGTAGCCTTGAGTTCTTCCTCCAGCTCCGTGATCCTTGTCATTGCCTTCTTCAGATCTATCATACCTGCGCACATCTGATTCTCCTGGCGGCGAATATGCTGGTTTAACTCCTGGATGAAAGCTGCAATAGATCTATCCTTCCTGGTGTTAATCATCTCCCGTTTATCATCTCAGCGCCCACAAATCTGGTAAATAGTATCCTTAAGCTCCTTATGGTAAACTTCTCCAATGTGTCCCATGGTGATGTGGGCTGCCATACTCTTTCCTAGACTCCAGGTTGGTGCATCAAAGGAAAACTCTATGGGCTTAGTGACTGGCGTAAATGTCCTTCCTAGAACTTGAACTTGAATCATCCAGCGCTCCTCTTCTGGTAAAGTGGAGTTGTAAGTCCCGCTGAAGCTTGGTATTCCAATGTACAGGTACTTAGTGACTTCCTTCAAGTGTCGTCCAAAAGGTGCTTCTTCATCCGGTTGTGCAAACTTGTTCCTTGCGTTCGCCATCCTAAATATAGAAAATGGAGAGGAGTCAGAAATGAGGAGAGAGTAGTGGTATAGGGCTTTAGCTTAGTGGTCGTGTCCTACAATCAGTGTGTGCTCTGATACCATCTTGTAGCGACCAGACCTCAAACAGTCTGATCTCTGTGCATCAGTGTCATCCCTAGATCGGTAATGCTGACACACACAGTACTTTAGGATTTATAACAGAGTAGCAATCACACACTTATTACATCAAATGTCTCAAAAGAGAACTTATTACAATAGAAATGGCTTAAGGCCATCTAAAATGATAACAACGGAAGGCTTGGAAGATAAAGTGAGTTCATCAACTCCAACGACATCACTGAGTGAAAGACCACGACCTAAGGCACCTTACTTGTCGTCTAAAAAGTCTGCAACATAATACGTTGCAGCCCAAAAATGGGTCAGCACATGGAATATGCTGGCAAAATAACACAAGAGAGTAATGAATAGAATAATGCTATCACTACATGCATATATGGCTCGTGGAGGTTGTAGGGTTAATGTTTTGCGAAAAGCCAATTTTTCCCTACTGCAAAGGAATATATTTTATTTAACTACAAAGTTGGTTGAAAACATTGAGAAGGTAAACCCCATCTCAATCCCAATTAAAAGTAATTAATGACCCAATCAAATTATATTTAAGAGTGATGAGATCCACATGATAATCCAAGAACTAGATACTCAAGATGTCCATAACCGGGGACACGGCTAACCATGATTAATTTGTAAACTATACAGAGGTTTGTGCACTTTTCCCCACAAGACTCGATCTCCTCCATTGGATTTCTCGCACTACATGATGTTTGAGAAACGGATGACCGAGACACAGTCTTTCCGAAGAGGTCCCCTTAACCGATAGATAGGCCGGTACACCTACAATCTCCTACATATGCTAGCCCATCATGGAAAGGTTTCCCACAACTTACTCAACTATGCCAGAGCCCATAATGGCATGTGGATGCACACAGAAGTTTCCAGCATGAATAATCTTATGATCCCCTTGAGCCTGGGTGGCAGTCCATAGGAAAATCACACGGTACCCCGGGATTTCCAAAAATACAGGCAATCACTGGGTTCCCCAGGTGCCTCAATCCACCCAGATGTGTATTAAAGTTGCCACCTTAAGTTAACCACTAATTAACAACTCACATCTATCATGGATACACTCAAACCCAAACCACGTCTACTAGCATAGCAACAATATAAGCAACGTACAAGTAACTCCCAGGGTTTGATAATAAAACAGGTGAATAGGTTCTACCTCATCTACTTCCCAACCCACAATTTATTTAGATCCTAACCATGCAATTGTTTGAGGGTGGATCTAATGCAATAAAAACTGGGTAGTAAAGAGGTATGATCAAAGTGTTACTTGCATTGCTGATGATCCATGAAACCTAAAGACTCGTAGTAGCACGCTTCGCACTCCGGGTACTCTATCATAATCAAACAAGCATACAATAAGCAATCAAGCAAGGGGCATGGGTAAAACTCAAATAAGAAGATCTAACTAGAAAGTTCAACTTAAGAACTCTGGTTGGCAAAAAGAATCAAATCAAACGAAGCAACGAAACTCAAACTGCGAAATAAACAAGCTTCATTTACTAATCTGGACTAAAGTCAAATTTTACAGTAGCAAAAACTTGTTTAAGTTGGTTAAACAGAAAGAGGGTTTCGAGACGAAACTCTAGGCGCCTGAATCGCCTGATTCTGATAACTGAGCGAAAAGAAAAACTAAAACGAAAATCGGATCAGAAATCGCGATCTAAAATAATAACGAAAAATCCGAGAAAAAGAAAAACTAACGAACATGCTAATGAATGAACGTTCGTTATCTGCGGCTAAACGGTGAAAACCGTTTGTTAAAACGAACATCCGAACGAGCGTCCGCTAAATAACAAAACCGAAAAAATGATCTAAAAATTAAAAAATAAATGGGATCTAGGGTTTTGAAAAAAACAATCGGTTTTCTCGCGAAAACCGAGGCGGTGGCGGCTACCTCCAGCGAAGTCCGGCGAAACGGCGGCGGCGGCGGGCGGCGGCTCCAGCGGGGTCGGGCGACGGCGGGTGGCGGCTCCGGCGGAGCGGCCGGCGGGGCGGCGCGGCGTGGGGCGGCGGCGGGGCAGGTGCTAGGGTTTCGGCGGCGGCGAGCTTGATGGGCTGCGGGGCTTCGGCCGGCGCAGCTTATAAAGCCCCCCGGGCGGAGTCCCGCTCGGGTACGGCCCGGAGTCGGTTTCTCTTTTTTTTTAATTATTCCGCATAGATAAACAAACAAAAGAAATACTAAACGGACTCCAAAAATCCGGAAATAACTTTTCCCCGTCCTCTAGAAATCTACCGGACAAGGTGAACATTTATTTGGGACTCTAATGCAATTCTGAAAAACGCATATTTTTCCTAATTCAAATAAAAATGCAATAAAACTGCGAATAAAAATCTTATTTGATTTTAATATTAAATCTCCAATATTTATTTATTTTTAGGAAGTCATTTTATCCTCTCTCTTTTATTTTTGTAAAATAAATATTCAAATATAAAATAATAAAATCAAACGATCCTCTTTTCAAAATTCGAGAAAAACTCAAATATGAAAATAATGAAATCCCCAACTCTCTCCGTAGGTCCTTGAGTTGCGTAGAATTTCTAGGATCAAGCCAAAATGTAATAAAATATGATATGTAATGATGATCTAATGTATAACGTTCCAAATTGAAATTTTGGGATGTTACAGAAACCTGCCAAGAAGAAGGCAGATGCGATTGATCCATTCACCCTGGATGATGAGTCGGAGGTAGAACTTGACTCACTTGGATCTTTCTTTGTTCACCTTATTGACATTCATTACTATCAGGATGATGCGGAAGCCAGCCATGTAGATGGTGAAGAGGTAACTATCCGTTCCTCTGACTCAAAACCTCTGCCAAGACAGAAAGTTCGTCGAGTGAGCCGAAACTCACCCTTTAGCTTACTTGGATCCCAACTTTCTTTTGAAGAAACAGCAGCATGAAGTTCGTCGTACAACCCGGAACAGTGGTGGTGGGATTCTTTCCTCCAGCTTACCCAACACACCGGCTCCTCGCAAGCACCGAGTAGAGGTTTCGCAGATTTCTGACTTATATTTTCCTAAGGCGGGTCTTATTCGACAACCCCTTAGCCCTTCTGATTCAAACTATGATGGAACTTCTCACTCTTCCTCCGGCGACTCAACTAGAACTCAGATTCCTCTTTTCAAAATCGTGCCCAGGTGAGAACATTAAACTTGTGTGCTTTAACACTTACTCAATTGATATGCTAATCCTGTCATGTGTTTTATTCTCAGTGCCATAGCCAAGCCCAGCAAGAAGCTGAAAGTGAACAAACCGGCTGAAGATCCCAAAGCTGCTGACCCGGAGAAGTAGACAATATCTAAATCTTTGCATCAAACCTCTGAAACAGCCATGGATGATCCACCGCCAGAAGAACACCATGTCACCATGGACTCCATGGATGTTAACCCGGGTCATGCTAAGCCGCCCAGTCCCGCTTGACCGGCTCAAGAAACTGAAGACGTAATAGTTACTAGGACGGCTTACACATCACCAGGCAATCTCACCGTCTTATCCAAGCATAGCGCCAAAGAAGAATTCTCAGCCGCTGACAAAGGCAAGTGGAAACTGGATCTGGAGAGTTATGCCCAGTTCAATGCTCAGGAGATTCATGCGGGTTATCTAAACCGCCTTCACACCAGCCGTGATTTTGAAGCCAGCCTGGTTAACCTTACGAAGGAGCGCTTTAAGGTAAGCACTAACAAAACCTTCTCATATAATTATATACCTGTCAGCCGCCAAGTCTACAGAATATGAAAAACTTGAATATGTTGTAGACTTAGATATCCTTGTTGATCTTGTAGCTATGCCATAGCAATGTGTAACTGCTGGATGAAATGAGTAGTCCCCAAGGGCTGGTTTAAACTGGAAGATTAAGTCGTGACTTTCAATTAGTAGCGCCAAAATCCACATATGTAGCCCCCAAGGGCCGACTTAAGCTGCATAGCTAAGCCAGGACTTATCACCATATGCATGAACAAATCCACATATGTAGCCCCCCTGATCCGGCTGCAGTTGAAGAAACGTAGCCGGGTCATGAAAGATTTGGCTTAAAAAAGAGCCATGTGCATTAGCCCCCAAGTGCCAAGTAAAATATTTATATTATGCTTGGGACTTCAACTGAAGTGATGATAACGTTGTTTGAATCTCTCTTGTCTCGCGGGCTGAATTAAACATGAAAGAATCCCAAGTGGTGGATCTACGAAAGAACATCCAAACCCAGCAATCTGAAACTTCCAAGGCCAAATCAGAACTGAAGACTGCTTTCAAAAATATTGAGAAGCTGAAAAGGATTTTGGTGCTGAAAGAACAAGCTGGGATACTGAGAAAGCGGCTCTGTTAAAAAGAGCAGAAGATGCTGAGGCTGCTCTTAAGCCGGTGACTAACGAGTTATCTGGCTTGAAGCATCAAATCAATAGCATGACAGTTGCCATCTTTGGTAAGTAATACTGTAGTTCAAACTTTCACCACCAATGAATAACAATCCTTAGCCAGTTTACTAGCGCCATTCAGCCGGTTTATCAATATCTTTGCTAATGTAGGCTCCAGAATTTCCAACCTTGGCTCAGATATGCGCATGAAGCTTAAAGCTGCATACACCCTTGTGGAGCAATTGTACACAGGTGCTCAACGAGCTATAGCTACCGTCTCTCATACCAAATAGCCACCTTCCATTATAAGATAAACCTTGGATAAGATGTCAGTCATCCCCGAACGGGTTGAAGAAATAAAGCGGTCAGCTTCCAGAGCTGGTGCCATCATCGCCCTAAGCCGGGCCAAGGCATGGCAGGCCGAGCTTGACCCGGAGGAATTGGCCACTGGCTGTCCAAGCCTTAAGGAAGATGGGTCTCCCTTTAGTGCAGATGACTTCACCAAAATCGTAAGGGAGATGTGTCCTTTGGCGAGAAAACTGGCTAAGGAGACCGATCTCGCCAAGTATGAGGCGGCTTATTGTAACGCCCCAAGACCGGAGCTTCAGATGTCTTCCAGGGTTTCTGAGATTCGTTGTGTGACTTGTTTCGTCTATTGCATTCATCTTTGCATCATGTGCATTGCATCATGTCATCATGCCATCATCTCATAAATCTTTGCACCTCAACTCACTAAATAAATTGCATGGATCTTCAGTCCATTTAAATCGAGGGAACTCACATGGTGGTTTCTCTTTATAACCTATCCTCCCGATAGTAGGGAGCTATATTCAATATTTCTTTAATTTGATATTCACCATAACACACGTGCAAAAATAATCCTCATGCCTTTTTCCTTCTCAACTCTTGGTCTCTAACTTTGTCATATATCTTTTCTTCATTTTCCGGAGCTCCACCTAAATTCTCAACATTTTTGGGCACTTCGAAAAACCTGTCCTAGTTCAAACCTTTTGAATTAAATTCAAATGAATTTGAATTTAATCTTTCAAACTTGACCTTTTCTATTTTCTCAGGCTGTGCACATTTTCACTAGTTCCTGAAAATTATCCCCATGCCCGGAGTCCTCCCCTACCTTCTCTTTCTTTTCTTTCTCTTTTTCTGTTTTGTTTTAAATGGAAAAGATGGGAAAGAGAGAGAGAAAGCAGAGAGCCCAACTGGGCCTCCCTAGGCCATTTTCCGCGCCGGCCCACCTGCACCACCCGCACCCAGGCCGGCCCAAGGCCCACTCCCTCCCTAACCTAGGGTTGACCGAACCCTCGATCTCTCCCTCCTCCTCGTTCCCTCACCGCCGCCAGTAGCGCTGCACGCACGCACGCACGCTCCCTTCCCTCGATTCCATCTCTCCCTCCCGCAGCGCCCGACTCCCCCATCTCCCTCGCAGACTCGCTCTCTCCCGACCCTCTCTTCTCCCCTGCTTGCGCCGCCAGAGAGGAGAGGTCTCTCGCCCCACCCATGCACGCAGGAGCCCCCGCGCTCGGTCCCCGTCCTCGCTAGCGCACCTCGACGCCCCATCCCCGCATGGCTCCATCCTCGCCGCGTGCAAGCTCCGTCCAGCGAGCGCCGTGGTCCTCGTGTTCATGGCCTCCTCGCCGCTGTTCACCTTTGCCTCGAGCTCCCAGAGAGCGCCGACGCGCCTCCTCCACGGCCTCCTCCTCGTCCAGGAGAGCCGACGCCCTATTCGGCAGCCATGGCGCCGCCGCGGGTCTCTCTCTCTCTCGATGTCATGCCGTGCTACATCCCGCGAACCTGCCTGCCTCCTTGACCTCCAAGCCACCCAGTCGCGCCCTTCTTCTCTTGGCTGAGGCCGCCGCCGGCGCCCGAAGCGCCCAGCGCCCGCTTCTGCCATGGACTTTCTCCTCCCGTGCCTATAGCCACTCCATCCTACTACTGCTCTTCCCATGATGCGCCGCGCCGTCGTCGACCTCCTGTTTTCGCGGGACCACCGCCTCGCTGCCTCATGCGCCTCTGCCTCTGTTGCCTCCATTTGGGGCTATTTCGTTTTGGGCTTCATGGAAACGTCCTCTCCGACAAGTGTACGAGTATACAGTGTCGCGTCCAGTACCTTTGCCAGCGTCTCCGGAACTGCCAAGGCTTGCAAGTCCACCAAGACCTCGACCTCAGTACATGTACGACTACAACGTGAACGAGTACCACGATGACCCTCGAAGAGCTCGGATCCGTCAAGTTCGACTACAACATGTGTACAACTACGCGGACTCGCCAAGTACCACTTGGAACGTCAAGTACCGTCGAACCACGAAGACTCTGTGGTCGTCAAGATCCTCGTCGTGACCTCGAACATCTACGGAATGTGCACAGCTACAAAAATGGGTTCCACTACCGGTGCCGAAGACCCGTGTAACGGTATCGTCAAGTCCGACTACCATTGCGTGAACAACTACTTCCACTACCGCCGTCGCGAGAACGCCTACCTCCCTCTACGAACTTGATCCGTTCCGATAAGGCACGCTTCGAAAGGTATAACCATCGACACGACCGTCCATGGACCGAATGCATGTTATGTGATACGAGATGAACCCCGTGTTTGTAGCGTGTCTGTTTGTTACGTGCACGACCCTCGGTTGGCATGCCGCCGACACATGGGACACCCGGTATCCGGGAGCGCCCCACCTTCTTTTGCTCGCTCCCGCCACTTCCTTTTGCACCAGTATCTCCATGAGCTACCGGAACCGATATGTTGTCCTGGCATCACTTTCGGATTCGTTGTCGTGGCACCCCTTTCGTTTCCGCCATGATGACAAATGCTTCATATAATGCTCTTATCAACATTTTCATAAAACTTGCATAAAACTTGTTCATGTCATCCGCATCATGATAACAACAATTAAATGTTTAAATTGTTGTTGCAATAAATTACTAAAGCATATGGGATTTACCAGATTCATTATTTGTTATATCCGGCCCCATTTAAATTGCTTAAATGGTATAGTTTTGTTATGCTTCACATCTTGCCATGTTAACCAACATTTAATATTGTTGGGTACATAAACGAGATCGAACTAAATAACTTGAACGTGGTGTTTCGTCAATATGCAACGGAGTTGCATATGGAGCTCCACTTAATTTGTAGGGTTGTTTGTGCACCTTGCCATGCCATGCCTCTTTAAACCAAACATGCATCATACTTGGTTGTGCATCATGCCATGCATATGTGGTGGTTGTTTACCATGTTCTTTGCTTTCTTTCCATCGTTGCTTCTTAGGGTTAGTTCCGATAACGTCGTGTCTGTGAGGATTCGTTCGACTACGTCTGTTTGTCTTCTTCATGGACTCGTTCTTCTTCCTTGCGGGATTTCAGGCAAGATGATCATACCCTCGAAATCACTTCTATCTTTGCTTGCTAGTTGCTCGCTCTTTTGCTATGCCTATGCTGTGATACCTACCACTTTCTTATCATGACACCCATATTATTGAACCCAACCTCTAACCCACCTTGTCCTAGCAAACCGTTGATTGGCTATGTTACCGCTTTGCTCAGCCCCTCTTATAGCGTTGCTAGTTGCAGGTGAAGTTTGGAGCTTGTTCCATGTTTGGAACATGGATATTTTGTTGGGATATCACAATGTATCTTATTTAATTAATGCATCTATATACTTGGTAAAGGGTGGAAGGCTCGGCCTTATGCCTAGTGTTTTGTTCCACTCTTGCCGCCCTAGTTTCCGTCATATCGGTGTTATGTTCCCGGATTTTGCGTTCCTTACGCGGTTGGGTTATAATGGGAAATCCTTGACAGTTCGCCTTGAATAAAACTCCTCCAGCAAGGCCCAACATTGGTTTTACCATTTGCCACCTAGCCTTTTCCTTTCCCTTGGGTCGGCCAGCCCAAGGGTCATCTTTATTTTAAACCCCCGGGCCAGTGCTCCTCTGAGTGTTGGTCCAACCCAGAGCACCGTGCAGGGCCATCCCTTGGCAACTTGGGTTACATCGGCTCCTGTACGCTTAGCTTATCCGGTGTGCCCTGAGAACGAGATATGTGCAGCTCCTATCGGGATTTGTCGGCACAGTGGGTGGTCTTGCTGGACTTGTTTTACCATTGTCGAGGATGTCTTGTAGAACCGGGATACCGAGTCTGATCGGAATGTCTCGGGAGGAGGTCTATTCCTTCGTTGACCGTGAGAGCTTGTGATGGGCTAAGTTGGGACACCCCTGCAGGGATTTGAACTTTCAAAAGCCGTGCCCACGGTTATGGGCAGATGGGAATTTGTTAATGTCCGGTTGTAGAAAACCTGAAGTTGACCTTATTTAAAATACATCAACCGCGTGTGTTACCGTGATGGTCTCTTTCCGGCGGAGTCCGGGAAGTGAACACGGTGTTGGAGTTATGCTTGATGTAGGTTGTTTTAGGATCACTTCTTGATCATACTTGTATCGACCGTGCTTTGCCTTCTCTTCTCGCTCTCATTTGCGTATGTTAGCCACCATATATGCTAGCCGCTTGCTGCAGCTCCACCTCATACATGTACCTTACCCAAAAGCTTAAATAGTCTTGATCGCGAGGGTGCGAGATTGCTGAGTCCCTGTGGCTCACAGATACTTCCAAAACCAGCTTGCAGGTGTCGAGGTTACCGTGCGGATGACGCAACCAAGCTCAGGAGGAGCTCGATTAAGATCTTGTCCTTTGTGTTGTTTCGTTCTAGTTGATCAGTAGTGGAGCCCAGTTGGGGTCGATCGGGGACCTTGTCGCTTTTGGGGTTCTTCTTTTATTTTGGTTCCATAGTCGGACCTTGATTGTATCTGGATGATGTAATGCTTTATTCATGTAATTCTGTGAAGTGGCGATTGTAAGCCAACTATGTAACTCTTTCCCTTATGTATTACATGGGTTGTGTGAAGATTACCTCACTTGCGACATTGCTTTCAATGCGGTTATGCCTCTAAGTCGTGCTTCGACACGTGGGAGATATAGCCGCATCGAGGGTGTGACAAGTTGGTATCAGAGCCTTCCCCGACGTTAGGAGCCCCATTGCTTGATCGTTATTAGCGGCCGAGTTGTGTCTAGAAAAATGTTTTGAGTCATTGAGGAATTATATATCGGAGAGTTTAGGAATTCTTTTTACTCCCCAGTCCCCTCATCGCTTTGGTAAGGCATCCTGACGTAGAGTTTTGACTCTTCTCTTCTCAAATTTCCACTAAATTTTTTTTAGGATCACGCGGGTATCTTGGAATTGTTCCGATGGTTTTGTGACGAGAACATTGTTCTTGGTGCCTCCTGTCATTTAGGGGTTGTGGCAGTGTCCCGGGGAGTTGAGCTCCGAGGTGTTGTCGTCACAATTTTATCGTTGCAGTTCTGGAATACCTGAGTTAAGCACGCCGACATCGAAAATCTCTTTTATGCAGTTCGTTGGTGAGATAACCTCGACGCCACCCAGTACTGGGGCGGGAGTTCGGGAGTATTGCCATAACTTGTATAACGGATGCTTTTCGAAGGTTGAGGTAGACGATTTCCGAAGGTTTCTTGGTTATGTGTTGAAGGATGGATACAGCTGGATGTAGGATTTGCTAGTTTTGGGTGAGATATTATGCTTCCCCTGTATCCCCAACACCTGATTGCATAACCGGAAAGGTTCGGGAGTTTCATAGGTGGGAATTCAAGTAGCTCTTAGAATATCTTTCCGACAGATGTATGATATGAAATTGGGGTTCGATGTCTAGTGGTCCGCCTATTCACGGTCGATTTTACAGTGGTCTCGTTGTGTCTTAAAGAGTCCTTGGCTATGCCGACTTGGGACGCTTCGTATGTCATGTGCACTGCCTTGCACATGATGGTGTTGTACGATCGAGCCCGTGTAGGCCCCACCACGAAAACTTCGGACGAAATCTCTATCATATGTTTGTTCCGGCTTATTTTGCAAGCCAATCCTTGTTTTGTTTTGAGCTGTGGTATTCGAGTTGCTTCAATGTCAAATGTTGATTCCATACCTTTCCTAAAAGGTGTTCTTATACTCCAATGTGAATACTAATCCTTCTCGATAATCGAGATTGTCATATCACTCCTTTTCACCGGTGTGTTTCTCTTCAAGTGGATCCGATCATTTTCAACATCCACAGATCTACTCAAATTTTGGTCAACGGTGTTTGTTTCATCCATCTCCAAGTTGTCTTTGTTTTCCCACCCTCCCACCCCTTTTCTTCAAGGACTCAGATTTCTTAATCAAGTATCCTTTTATTCATGAGAATTCTCTCCATTCTTTTTTTCCTTCATGTTTTTACCCGGTGTTTCTCATGAAGATGCTCTACAAGTTCATCATTATTCATTCTCTTTCTTCTCCGGTGGAACTAATTCAAGCTTTGTTGATCATATCCTTCCCTTGTTTCAAATGCCTTCTCATACCGGTGCTCCTCATGTTCATTCTTTTCTCGCTATTCAATTGTTCTGGAGTGCTCATAATATCTAGAAGAATCGTGTTTCCACTCTGCTTTCATTCAAGCTCTTTCGAGGATGTTATCTCTTTTGAGCCATGTAATTCAACCGGTGCAATCTATCTTTTAAATCCTTCAACGATGTTTCTTTTGAGTGGGCCCTAACCCACAGGTCTTTTCCCAGGATCTTACCTGCCTCTTCTTATTTTACCGGAGCTATTCTCAAATCTTTCAAAGTGTGACGTAAGAATGAATCATCATCAGTCGTATGTATTTCTCCAAGATCCTCCAAATTCTTTTCATCGTTGGCTGAACCTTCCATTTTTCATCCCGGAGTATCTCAACAATTTGGTGGTTTTTTCTCATCATGTGAAGACTGAAGAAGATTTTCTCCCAATCTTGTTCTTGTCTCTTCAAGACTCGTCATTCTAACTTGTTGCCATCCTCTCATAGTTGCTTTTGGATTGTGAGAATTTTTTTTCACCTATCCGGAGCAATTCAAGAGTCTTTTCAGTTTGATTCTCCAGAACCCATCATCTAAGATTTATTCATTCTCAGCTGTCAGTCATCATTCTCTAAATCTTACTGGGGCATCATTCAAATTTCTCTAATCACCTCGGGATCTCTTCATTCACTTGAATCTAAATTCTCTCAAGTATCTTCGTTCGTTTCATAATTCTTCCCGGTGTTTATTTATCTTTTCTTCGTTCTTTTTCAATTCTTACGATGGTTCTTCCAAGATTTTGTCTTCCTTCGTTCATCATATCAATTTATTCGTTGTTTCAACCTGACCGGTGGTTCATGGAAGACCTTTCAAAATTGACGCTATATCTATCTTAATCCTTTCTACGAGAATAAGTAGTATGCCAATTCCATTGCTTGTCATCAATTTTAATTGGTGAAGGATACGCATAATGTAATTCTTATTCTTGTTTCATCGAGTTTATTCAATTACTATTTTCCGGAGTGGTTCATCATACTTATTGTTGGTTTCAAGTACTCATCTTTCTTTCCCGAAGTTCCAAGCTCTCGCAATTATGTAATCACGGAGATCTATCAAAAATCTTTACAAGGATTCACCTTGTGTTTTCAACTTCTTTTTCCTTCCGTTTGATCATCCTTTTGTCACCGGAGTTCTTCAGGGAGGCTTGACATGGTGTTTCATCAAGGAATTAATTCCTTCTCGAAGTGTTCATCGAGATTCTTTTCTAAGAAACTCAAGCTTTCATCATCTTGCTATCTGGAGTGCAATTCTTTCTTCCGTATTATTGGAGGTGGTATTATGTCATTCTTAATAATTGAGTTCATGTTGTCATGATTCACATGTTGTCAAGAATGAGATATTTTAAATCCAGCAATCTCGTCATTGGAGTTATCTTGGGCTATACTTCACCTAAAGCCTTCCCTAAGGATCATTGCTAATTGTGGTGCTTATAAATGACCCAAGTTCTTCATTTATCCTCCCGGTGATATAGTTTCTCGTCTCCTTGTAATATCAATCCAATCAAATCTTTTTTCGTGAGTGGCAAGTTGTCACCTCATAATGGTTACTACAAGACCTTATCAAGCTTATCCTTTCATTGTTGGTGTTCCAACAACTCCGTTCGACACTTATCCTAAGGATGCCTTTTCAAGCTCACTTGTGGCAGAAGTTCCCATTTTCTTCTCCATTCTTTCGTTCCGACGATCTACCTTTTATTCCTTCATTCGAAGGCATTGTGATGTTGCTCTCTTCAACCCATCTTCTTGTGTTTTCAGGAGCGTGTTCTTTTATGGGTTTATACATTCAACCGGAGTGTTGTGCCCTCTGCTCAAGTTCCTTCATCTTATCAAGTCTTTCATCTCTTTTCAAGCGGAGTGCTACCCGAATCGGTTCTTTCTTATTCCTCTTTCTTAACAGAGTGCTTTCAACTTCATTAATCCCCATTGCATTCTTTCTTTCAATTTGCTCAATTTTTTTCAAGGTTCTTTGGTTTCACTCGTTTGTCAAAGAAGCAACTTAGTTTTACCTCTTCTCTTCCTCTTCCTTTTCCCTCCGGTGCCATTCTAGATCTCGGGACGAGATCCTCTCGTAGTGGTGGAGTGTTGTAACGCCCCAAGACCGGAGCTTCAGATGTCTTCCAGGGTTTCCGAGATTCGTTGTGTGACTTGTTTCGTCTGTTGCATTCATCTTTGCATCATGTGCATTGCATCATGTCATCATGCCATCATCTCATAAATCTTTGCACCTCAACTCACTAAATAAATTGCATGGATCTTCAGTCCATTTAAATCGAGGGAACTCACATGGTGGTTTCTCTTTATAACCTATCCTCCCGATAGTAGGGAGCTATATTCAATATTTCTTTAATTTGATATTCACCATAACACACATGCAAAAATAATCCTCATGCCTTTTTCCTTCTCAATTCTTGGTCTCTAACTTTGTCATATATCTTTTCTTCATTTTCCGGAGCTCCACCTAAATTCTCAACATTTTTGGGCACTTCGAAAAACCTGTCCTAGTTCAAACCTTTTGAATTAAATTCAAATGAATTTGAATTTAATCTTTCAAACTTGACCTTTTCTATTTTCTCAGTCTGTGCACATTTTCACGAGTTCGTGAAAATTATCCCAATGCCCGGAGTCCTCCCCTACCTTCTCTTTCTTTTCTTTCTCTTTTTCTGTTTTGTTTTAAATGGAAAAGATGGGAAAGAGAGAGAGAAAGCAGAGAGCCCAACTGGGCCTCCCTAGGCCATTTTCCGCGCCGGCCCACCTGCACCACCCGCACCCAGGCCGGCCCAAGGCCCACTCCCTCCCTAACCTAGCACTGACCGAACCCTCAATCTCTCCCTCCTCCTTGTTCCCTCACCGCCGCCAGTAGCACTGCACGCACGCACGCTCCCTTCCCTCGATTCCATCTCTCCCTCCCGCAGTGCTCGACTCCCCCATCTCCCTCGCAGACTCGCTCTCTCCCGGCCCTCTCTTCTCCCCTGCTCGCGCCGCCAGAGAGGAGAGGTCTCTCGCCCCACCCATGCACGCAGGAGCCCCCGCGCTCGGTCCCCGTCCTCGCTAGCGCACCTCGATGCCCCGTCCCCGCATGGCTCCATCCTCGCCGCCTGCAAGCTCCGTCCAGCGAGCGCCGCGGTGTTCCTCGTGTTCATGGCCTCCTCGCCGCCGTTCACCTTCGCCTCGAGCTCCCGGAGAGCGCCGACGCGCCTCCTCCATGGCCTCCTCCTCGTCCAGGAGAGCCGACGCCCTATTCGGCAACCATGGCGCCGCCGTGGGTCTCTCTCTCTCGATGTCATGCCGTGCCACATCCCGTGAACCTGCCTGCCTCCTTGACCTCCAGGCCACCCAGTCGCGCCCTTCTTCTCTTGGCTGAGGCCGCCGCCGGCGCCCGAAGCGCCCAGCGCCCGCTTCTGCCATGGACTTTCTCCTCCCGTGCCTATAGCTACTCTGTCCTACTGCTGCTCTTCCCGTGATGCGTCGCGCGTCGTCGACCTCCTGTTTTCGCGGGACCACCGCCTCGCTGCCTCGTGCTCCTCCGCCTCTGTTGCCTCCGTTTGGGGCTGTTTCGTTTTGGGCTTCATGGAAACGTCCTCTCCGACAAGTGTACGAGTATACAGTGTCGCGTCAAGTACCTTTGCCGGCGTCTCCGGAACCGCCAAGGCTTGCAAGTCCACCAAGACCTCGACCTCAGTACATGAACGACTACAACGTGAACGAGTACCACGATGACCCTCGAAGAGCTCGGACCCGTCAAGTTCGACTATTACATGTGTACAACTACGCGGACAAGCCAAGTACCACTTGGAACGTCAAGTACCGTCGAACCGTGAAGACTCCGTGGTCGTCAAGATCCTCGCCGTGACCTCGAACATCTACGGAATGTACACAACTACAAAAATGGGTTCCACTACCGGTGCCGAAGACCCGTGTAACGGTATCGTCAAGTCCGACTACCGTCACGTGAACAACTACGTCCACTACCGCCGTCGCGAGAACGCCTACCTCCCTCTACGAACTTGATCCGTTCCGATAAGGCACGCTTCAAAAGGTATAACCATCGACACGATCGTCCGTGGACCGAATGCATGTTATGTGATACGAGATGAACCCCGTGTTTGCAGCGTGTCTATTTGTTACGTGCACGACCCTCGGTTGCCATGCCGCCGACACATGGGACACCCAGTATCCGGGAGCGCCCCACCTTCTTTTGCTCGCTCCCGCCACTTCCTTTTGCACCAGTATCTCCATGAGCTACCGGAACCGATATGTTGTCGTGGCATCACTTCGGATTCGTTGTCGTGGCACCCCTTTTGTTTCTGCCACGATGACAAATGCTTCATATAATGCTCTTATCAACATTTTCATAAAACTTGCATAAAACTTGTTCATGTCATCCGCATCATGATAACAACAATTAAATGTTTAAATTGTTGTTGCAATAAATTACTAAAGCATATGGGGATTTACCGGATTCGTTATTTGTTATATCCGGCCCCATTTAAATTGCTTAAATGGTATAGTTTTGTTATGCTTCACATCTTGCCATGTTAACCAACATTTAATATTGTTGGGTACATAAACGAGATCGAACTAAATAACTTGAACGTGGTGTTTCGTCAATATGCAACGGAGTTGCATATGGAGCTCCACTTAATTTGTAGGGTTGTTTGTGCACCTTGCCATGCCATGCCTCTTTAAACCAGACATGCATCATACTTGGTTGTGCATCATGCCATGCATATGTGGTGGTTGTTTACCATGTTGTTTGCTTTCTTTCCGGTTTTGCTTCTTTGGGTTAGTTCCGATAACGTCGTGTCTGTGAGGATTCGTTCGACTACGTCTGTTTGTCTTCTTCATGGACTCGTTCTTCTTCCTTGCGGGATTTCAGGCAAGATGATCATAACCTCAAAAATCACTTCTATCTTTGCTTGCTAGTTGCTCGCTCTTTTGCTATGCCTATGCTGTGATACCTACCACTTGCTTCTCATGCCACCCATATTATTGAACCCAACCTCTAACCCACCTTGTCCTAGCAAACCGTTGATTGGCTATGTTACCGCTTTGCTCAGCCCCTCTTATAGTGTTGCTAGTTGCAGGTGAAGTTTGGAACTTGTTCCATGTTTGGAACATGGATATTTTGTTGGGATGTCACAATATATCTTATTTAATTAATGCATCTATATAGTTGGTAAAGGGTGGAAGGCTCGGCCTTATGCCTAGTGTTTTGTTCCACTCTTGCCGCCCTAGTTTCCGTCATATCGGTGTTATGTTCCCGGATTTTGCGTTCCTTACGCGGTTGGGTTATAATGGGAACCCCTTGACAGTTCGCCTTGAATAAAACTCCTCCAGCAAGGCCCAACATTGGTTTTACCATTTGCCACCTAGCCTTTTCCTTTCCATTGGGTCGGCCAGCCCAAGGGTCATCTTTATTTTAAACCCCCGGGCCAGTGCTCCTCTGAGTGTTGGTCCAACCCAGAGCACCGTGCAGGGCCATCCGTTGGCAACTTAGGTTACGTCGGCTCCTGTACGCTTAGCTTATCCGGTGTGCCCTGAGAACGAGATATGTGCAGCTCCTATCGGGATTTGTCGGCACAGCGGGTGGTCTTGCTGGACTTGTTTTACCATTGTCGAGGATGTCTTGTAGAACCGGGATACCGAGTCTGATCGGAATATCTCGGGAGGAGGTCTATTCCTTCGTTGGCCGTGAGAGCTTGTGGTGGTCTAAGTTGGGACACCCCTGCAGGGATTTGAACTTTCGAAAGCCGTGCCCGCGATTATGGGCAGATGGGAATTTGTTAATGTCCGGTTGTAGAAAACATGAAGTTGACCTTATTTAAAATACATCAACCGCGTGTGTTACCGTGATGGTCTCTTTCCGGCGGAGTCCGGGAAGTGAACACGGTGTTGGAGTTATGCTTGACGTAGGTTGTTTTAGGATCACTTCTTGATCATACTTGTATCGACCGTGCTTTGCCTTCTCTTCTCGCTCTCATTTGCGTATGTTAGCCACCATATATGCTAGCTGTTTGCTGCAGCTCCACCTCATACCTGTACCTTACCCATAAGCTTAAATAGTCTTGATCGCGAGGGTGCGAGATTGCTGAGTCCCTGTGGCTCACAGATACTTCCAAAACCAGCTTGCATGTGCCGAGGTTACCATGCGGATGACGCAACCAAGCTCAGGAGGAGCTCGATGAAGATCTTGTCCTTTGTGTTGTTTCGTTCTAGTTGATCAGTAGTGGAGCCCAGTTGGAGTCGATCAGGGACCTTGTCGCTTTTGGGGTTCTTCTTTTATTTTGGTTCTGTAGTCGGACCTTGATTGTATCTGGATGATGTAATGCTTTATTCATGTAATTCTGTGAAGTGGCGATTGTAAGCCAACTATGTAACTCTTTCCCTTATGTATTACATGGGTTGTGTGAAGATTACCTCACTTGCGACATTGCTTTCAATGCGGTTATGCCTCTAAGTCGTGCTTCGACACGTGGGAGATATAGCCGCATCGAGGGCGTTACACTTATACTGCTGACAACGCAAATGTGAAAGCGTTGTTTTATCCAGTTATGGTTCTTATTCCACCAACACGTAAGCACACTTTTGCTCCTGATATTGATCCATCCACGCTCATAGATGATGAAGTTGTATTCAAAGCCGTAACTGGCGTCAATTGGACATCGCCTGATTTCCAGCCAGTGGAGGAAGAGGAAGAACCAGCGTTGGATAAACAGGAGGCTTCAACCCATCAAGATCGAGGCAACTGAACCACAAGGCGGCTTGAGATTGCCATATAGAACTTGTGTGCAAAAGAACACTTATTCTTTTGGGCCATATGATGCCTTGTAATAGGCTAGCTGAAAACAATGATCTGCCATGCCATCGTGCATGTTTATCCGCATAATACATTAAACCGCCAATTTGATTTGGAAGATCTGTTGTTTTATGATCAAGCATGTAGGCCATATTACCATCTTCCCTGCACACAAGCAGATAACATGTGCCCTGGCGGCTAACGCCAGGGTGGGTCATAACGCCCATATAAAATTTTCTGGTAACCGCATAGTCCATAACCAGGGCGAGTTATCAAACCTTGCACATTCATATAACAAGTAAAAACATACCTGTGAAAATGGTTCACATTGCCGGTTTACATTACCATATCCAATAAGGATGACAGCCCAAAGATGTAAAGCGCATAACTTCAAGTGCGCAATCAACATATCCTGGCGACTTAACGTCCAAAGCCAGAACGGGTTATCAAAACCCAAAAATATGCTCAAATATGAGTCATACAGACTAAGGCTACATGGCCTGAATCGTTTTAAACCATATGTCAATATGGTACAAGGAAACAACCCAAACAATGTTTAGAAAAAATAACAAATCAGACAAAGCAAGGCTTTTATAGGCTGCCAAGCCTCAATGTCAAGTGTTGTTCATAGGCCGCACAGCCATTGTGTTATTCCTTTATTCAAACCTATAAGTCGGGCTTCACATGACCAATCGCCGTTTTGACTTTGACAAGTTCAGGGTCTTTATAAGATTAACTATCAAGAGTACAATGGGTCATTCCAAGATTACCTAGGCGGAGTGGCGGACATACAAGGTAGGACAACCCGGAATTTTGGTGAATACACCTCGCATCCAAGCTGGTCAAAAGGGTAAAAATAGCTATGTTCATTGAACAGGAAGCCCCCAAGTGACCTATATTAAGCCATCAAGGCAGGGTACTATGTTTGAACTGCACATTGTAGCAAGTTCTCTTTAGTAACCTTTAACTTGGGCAGAAAGCCCCCAAGTCGGTTTCAACAAGGCGTATAAGCCGGATCAAAAGGGTAGTTATGGCTATGCTCAATGAGCAGGAAGCCCCCATGTAATTTGTAACAAGGCGTGCAAGCCGGACCGAGAGGGTAATCATAGCTATGCTCAGTGAGTAGGAAGCCCCCAAGTGATCTTATGAATTGACAATAAAGACTCAGATACTCAGAAATGAAATGACAGAGGCCCTGAATTATCAGGGATGTCTGCTTTATTATACTAATCATAATATATACATTGGTGAAAGTATGTACATCATAAGAACGGGTGGCTCAAGTGTAATAAGGCCGAAGATGAGCAATATTCCACAGCTGGTGGGTCTCCTCCCCCGACGTGCGTGAGTCCTTGTGGTCTCGAACATCAATGAGGTAGTATGACCCATTGTTCAGATTTTTGCTAACCACAAAGGGCCCTTCCCAAGGTGGGGAAAACTTATGCATATCTGTTTGATCCTGGATGAGCCGGAGCACCAAGTCACCTTCTTGAAAGGTCCGGGTTTTAACCTGGCGAGTGTGACAATGATGTAAATCTTGCTGGTAGATTGCTAAACGAGCCGCCACAAGGTCCCTCTCCTCATCCAGGAGGTCAAGATCATCCTGACGTGCTTTTTCATTATCAGTCCCAACATAAGCCGCCACTCGAGGCGAGTCATGATGGATGTCACTGGGAAGAACTGCCTCTGCTCCATAAACCATGAAGAAAGGCGTATAACCCGTGGACCTGTTGGGGGTAGTATGTATACTCCAAAGTATTGAGGGAAACTCCTCAACCCAACAACCCGGCGTCCTCTGCAACGGGACCATAAGTCGGGGTTTTATGCCTCTCAAGATTTCTTGATTGGCTCTTTCAGCTTGACCATTGGACTGGGGGTGAACCACGGATGAAACATCAAGACGAATATGCTCTCGTTGACAAAATTCTTTCATAGAACCCTTAGACAGATTAGTTCCAATATCAGTTATGATGCTGTGAGGGTAGCCAAAACAGAAAATCACATTTTTGATGAATTGAACCGTCGTTGCCGCATTGCGCTTGCTAACCGGCTCTGCCTCAACCCATTTTCTAAACTTGTCAACCGCCACCAAGAGGTGAGTCTTTTTGTCCTTGGATATTTTAAAAGGTCCAACCATATCCAGCCCCCAGACTGCAAACGGCCAAGTAATTGGAATCATCCTCAATTCTTGAGCCGGCACGTGAGCTCGTCTGGGAAATTTCTGACAGCCGTCACACTTGCTAACCAGATCCTCTGCATCAGCATGAGCCATCAGCCAATAAAACCCATGACAAAAAGCCTTAGCCACAAGATACTTAGAGCCGGCATGATGGCCACAATCTCCTTCATGAATCTCCCGTAGAATCTCACGACCCTCCTCAAGAGAAATACAACGCTAAAATACCCCCGTGACACTGCATCAATGCAACTCGCCATTGTCAATAGTCATCGACTTAGACCGCTGGGTTATCTGCCTGGTGAAAGTTTCATCTTTAGGTAACTCACTCCGGGTCATATAAGCCAAATATGGAACTGTCCAATCAGGAATAACATGAAGAGCCGCCACCAACTGTGCCTCCGAGTTAGGGATAGCAAGATCCTCCTCCATAAACAATTTAACTGAAGGGTTATTCAAAATATCAAGGAAACCATTAGGTGGTACTGGCTTACGCTGGGACCCCAGCCGGCTTAAAGCATCAGCCGCCTCATTTTTTTCCGCGATCAACATGTTCCACTTGATAACCCTTGAAATGACCAGCAATAGCATCAACCTCCCGGCGATAAGCCGCCATGAGTGGGTCCTTGGAATCCCAAGTTCCTGAGACTTACTAAGCCACCAAATCTGAATCGCCGAAACACCTGACCCGGCTCAGGTTCATTTCTTTGGCCATCCGAAGACCATGGAGTAATGCCTCATATTCGGCTACATTGTTAGTACAAGGAAACATCAGCCTTAAGACATAACAAAACTTGTCACCTCGTGGGGAAGTTAAAATAACCCAAGCCCCCGAGCCTTCCAATTGCCTAGATCCATCGAAATGAATACTCCAATATGTGTTATCAGGCTTTTCTTCAGGCACCTACACCTCTGTCCAATCAGTGATAAAATCCACAAGTGCTTGAGACTTATAGTTGTCCGAGGCATATACTTCAAACCATGGGGTTCAAGTTCAGTGGCCCACTTGGCCACCCGGCCTGTAGCTTCTTTGTTCTGAATAATATCCCCCAAAGGAGCAGAACTAACGACAGTAATGGGATGACCAAGGAAATACTACTTTAGTTTTAGACTAGCTATGAACACTCCATAGACCAACTTCTGCCAATGTGGATATCTTTGCTTAGATTCAATGAGTACCTCACTTGCATAGTAAACCGGCCTCTGAACCGGAAGGTCCTTGCCTGACTCCTTCCTTTCCACAACAACTGCTACACTGGCAGCTCTGCTGTTAGCAGCCATGTATAAAAGCAAGGGCTCCTTGTCAATGGGAGCTGCAAGAACCGTCGGCTCAGCCAATTGCCTTTTAAGAGCCTCGAACGCTTGATTTGCAGCATCACTCCAAACAAAGTGATCTTTTTTCTTCATCATATGGTATAAAGGGACAGCTTTTTCTTCCAGGCGGCTTATAAAACTAGCTCAAAGCTGCAATACGACCAGCCAAACACTAAACGTCATTGATACATGTCGTCTTAACCAAAGAAGTGATAGCCTTGATTTTCTTCGGATTAGCTTCAATGCCTCTCTTAGAAACCAAAAAACCCCAATAACTTGCCGGCTGGCACACCAAAGACACACTTGGCCGGGTTAAGCATCATTCTGTAAACCCGGAGATTGACAAAGGTCCCCTTGAAATCATCGAACAAGTTCTCTGATACGTCTCCAACGTATCTACTTTTCCAAACACTTTTGCCCTTGTTTTGGACTCTAACTTGCATGATTTGAATGGAACTAACCCGGACTGACGCTGTTTTCAGCAGAATTACCATGGTGTTATTTATGTGCAGGAGCAAACGTTCTTGGAATGACCTGAAACTTCACGGAGCTACTTTTCAGAAAATGAGAAAAATACCTGCAAAAGATGAAGGCCAGGGAGCCCACCACCTTGCCACGAGGGTGGGGGGCGCCTGCCCCCCTAGGGCACGCCCCCTACCTTGTGGGCCCCCTGTTGCCTCTCGACTCCAACTCCAGCTCCATATATTGAGTTTTGATGAGAAAAAAATAGGGAGAAGAAATCATCGCGTTTTACGATACGGAGCCACCACCAAGCCCTAAAACCTCTCGGGAGGGCTGATCTGGAGTCCGTTCGGGGCTCCGAAGAGGGGAATCCGTCGCCATCGTAATCATCAACCATCCTCCATCACCAATTTCATGATGCTCACCGCTGTGCGTGAGTAATTCCATCATAGGCTTGCTGGATGGTGATGGGTTGGATGGGATCTATCATGTAATCGAGTTAGTTTTGTTAGGGTTTGATCCCTAGTATCCACTATGTTCTGAGATTGATGTTGTTATGACTTTGCTATGCTTAATGCTTGTCACTAGGGTCCGAGTGCCATGATTTCAGATCTGAACCTATTATGTTTTCATTAATATATGAGTGTTCTTGATCCTATCTTGCAACTCTATAGTCACCTATTATGTGTTATGATCCGTTAACCCCGAAGTGACAATAATCGGGATACTTACCGGTGATGACCGTAGTTTGAGGAGTTCATGTATTCACTATGTGTTAATGCTTTGTTACGGTTCTCTATTAAAAGGAGGCCTTAATATCCCTTAGTTTCCGTAAGGACCCCGCTGCCATGGGAGGGTAGGACAAAAGATGTCATGCAAGTTCTTTTCCATAAGCACGTATGACTATATTCAGAATACATGCCTACATTATATCAATGAACTGGAGCTAGTTCTGTGTCACCCTAGGTTATGATTGTTACATGATGAACCGCATCCGGCATACTTCTCTATCACCGATCCATTGCCTACGAGCTTTCCATATATTGTTTTCGCTTATTTACTTTTCCGTTGCTATTGCTATCATCACTACAAAATACCAAAAACATTACTTTTACTACTATTACCTTTTGCTACCATTATCACTACTATCATATTACTTTGCTACTAAACACTTTGCTGCAAATATTAAGTTTCCAGGTGTGGTTGAATTGAGAACTCAGCTGCTAATACTTGAGAATATTCTTTGGCTCCCCTTGTGTCGAATCAACAAATTTGGGTTGAATACTCTACCCTCGAAAACGGTTGTGATCCCCTATACTTGTGGGTTATCAAGACTATTTTCTGGTGCCGTTGCCGGGGAGCATAGCTTTATTCTTTGAGTCACTTGGGTTATATATCTGCTTATCATTATGAAGAACTTGAGAGATCCAAAAACCAAGATCTATCCCTCAACTATGAGGGCAGGTAAGGAACTGCCATCTAGCTCTGCACTTGATTCACCTACTGTTATGAGTAAGTTTGCGACACCTACACTTGCTTCTGCTATTCGTTTTGATATGTCGCATGTTATTGATGATGCCACTTCTGCTATGCATGATACTTATGATGAAACTACCTCTATGTCTGATACTACTATGCCACTTAGTGATTTTCTTGATGAACAACTTGCTACGGCTAGAGAAATTGAAAATATTGAATCTGATGATACTGATGAAAGTGATGATGAAGAATCACTTGTTATTCCTAAGGGTTATGTCTTTGATCAAGAAGCTTCTTTAGCTATTTTAGCGTGCCAAAATAGAACTGAACTCAAAAGATTATTAGCTAAATGGAGTAAGCAATCTTTAAATGCTAGAATGAAACCTGACCCTGCTTTTGCTACTTCACCTATCTTTGTTACTGATAAGGATTATGAATTCTCTGTTGATCCTGATATAATTACTTTGGTTGAATCTAATCCTTTTCATGGTTATGAATCTGAAACTGTTGTGGCACATCTTACTAAGTTGAATGATATAGCCACCCTGTTCACTAAAGATGAGAGAACTCGATACTTTTACATCCTTAAAATATTTCCGTTCTCATTAAAGGGTGATGCTAAGATATGGTTTAATTCTCTTGATCCTAGTTGTGTGCGTAGTCCCCAGGATATGATTTATTACTTCTCTGCTAAATATTTCCCTGCTCATAAGAAACAAGCTGCTTTAAGGGATATATATATAATTTTGTGCAAATTGAAGAAGAGAGTCTCCCACAAGCTTGGGGGAGGCTTCTCCAATTACTTAATGCTTTGCCTGATCATCCTCTTAAGAAAAATGAAATACTTGATATCTTTTATAATGGACTAACCGATGCTTCCAGAGATTACCTGGATAGTTGTGCTGGTTCTGTTTTCAGGGAAATAACACCGGATGAAGCTGAAATTCTATTGAATAATATGTTGACAAATGAAAATAATTGGACACCTCCGGAGCCAATTCCTGAGCCTATTCCTCAACCAACTCCGAAGAAGAGGGGTATTCTATTTCTCAGTCCTGAAGATATGCAAGAGGCAAAGAAATATATGAGAGAAAAAAGGTATTAAAGCCAAAGATGTTAAGAATTTACCTCCTATTGAAGAAATACATGGTCTTAATTTATCGCCTGTTGAAGAAACATATGATCTTAATCCTTTACCTATTGAAGAAAATTATAGTCTTGATAACCCGACACAGGTAGTAAAGGTAAATTCTCTCTATAGATATGATAAAGCCGTAATCCCATTTACTAAGTTTGCTAGCCCATGCTTAGATGAGTTTGATAAATTTATGGCTAAGCAAGAAGACTTTAATGCTTATTTTGGTAGACAATTGAAATACAATTCAAATATGCTTGAACACTTGGGTGATTATATGGCTAATATCAAAGGTGAACTTAAACTTATCAGTAAACATGCTTCTATGGTTACCACTCAAGTAGAACAAGTACTTAAAGCTCAAAATGATTTGCTCAATGAATTGAATAATAAAAATAATAATAATAATGTTGCTAGAGTGGCTACTAGAACTGGTAGAATGACTCAGGAACCTTTGTATCATGAAGGCCATCCTAAGAGGATTGAGCAAGATTCTCAGAGAAATAATATAGATGCACCTAGTCGTTTTAAAAGGAAGAAAAAGAAAAATGATAGGACTTTGCATGCTTCTAGTGATCCTATTGTTGAAACACCTGAGAATCCAAATGATATTTCTATTTCTGATGCTGAAACTCAATCTGCTAATGAACCTGAAACTAGTGATAATGTTAATAATAATGTTCATGATGATGCTCAACCTAGTAATGATAATGACATAGAAATTGAACCTGCTGTTGATCTTGATAACCCACAATCAAAGAATCAATGTTATGATAAGAAAGACTTTGTTGCTAGGAAACATGGTAAAGAAAGAGAACCATGGGTTCAGAAACCCATGCCTTTTCCTCCCAAACCATCCAAGAAAAAGGATGATGAGGATTTTGAGCGCTTTGCTGAAATGATTAGACCTATCTTTTTGCGTATGCGATTAACTGATATGCTCAAAACCAATCCTTATGCGATTAACATGAAAGATATTATTACAAATAAAAGAAAGATACCGGAAGCTGAAATTTCCACCATGCTTGCTAATTATACTTTTAAGGGTGGAATACCAAAGAAACTTCGAGATCCCGGTGTACCCACTATACCATACTCCATTAAAAGAAATTATGTTAAAACTGCTTTATGTGATATTGGAGCCGGTGTTAGTGTTATGCCTCTCTCTTTATATCGTAGACTTGATTTGAATAAGTTGACACTTGCTGAAATATCTTTGCAAATGGATGATAAATCAACTGCTATACATGTCGGTATTTGTGAGGATGTGCCTGTTGTAGTTGCAAACGTTACTATTTTAACGGACTTTGTTATTCTTGATATTCCCGAGGACGATAGTATGTCTATTATTCTTGGAAGACCCTTTTTGAATACTGCAGGGGCTGTTATTGATTGCACTAAAGGCAATGTCAATTTTCATGTTAATAGTAATGAGCATACGGTACACTTTCCGAGGAAACAACCTCAAGTTCACAGTATCAACTCTATTGGAAAAATTCCATCGATTATATTTGGAGGTTTTGAATTTCCTCTTCCTACTGCCAAGAAGAAATATGATATTCTTATTATTGGGGATGTGCATATCCCCGTTGAGGTAACATAGTGTTATTCAAAACTTCTCCGGTTCCATGTTATTCGGAATGAGTTCATTAACAAGACTTGATCAACCTTGTTAGTGGATTCCTTTTGATGATCATGAGATGGATGAAACTAGAAGGCACAACCTTCTGTACCCCACTTTTATTTTCTATTATTTATATTAAATAAAATAAAAATAAATATTTTTCTGTCTGTTATCTGATTATCCGTACAATATAAAAATACCTCGAAAATAAAAGTCCTCCAAATGCCCTGAAATTTAAATATGATTTTTTTCTAGAATATTTGAGGATTTATGGAACTGAGAACACACCAGGGGGGTCAACCACCTTGCCACATGGGTGGAGGGCGCGCCCACCCCTCTAGGGCGCACACCTGCCTCGTGGGCCCATGGTGGCCTCCTCCACTTATTCCTGCACCCACACACTTCATCTTCCTCCCACAAACACGAATATCCAGCTCAAACCCGAGTCCAAGCTCATTTTGCTGCCATTTTTGATCTCCTTGCTCAAAGCACCTCTCACAAAACTACTTGGGGAGATTGTTCCTTGGTATGTGACTCCTCCATTGGTCCAATTAGTTTTTGTTCTAGTGCTTTATTCATTGCAAATTTTTGTTGCTTAGGTGACCCTGTTCTTGGGCTTGCATGTCAAATTTATATGGTCAAAAGTAGTTTTGATGCATGATATAGGCTCTAGGCACTTGTGGGAGCAGTTGCTATCAATATTATTGAGTTTGGTTTACTTTTATTTTGAAGTTACTAAAAAATTCAGAATTTTTCAGAGGAAGAAATATGCTTAGGAAAATGTTCCAAGGTGGTTCTTCAAGGAAGCAAGGAGCCAGGCTTGCAATGCGTGATGCTGATGACGAGCCACCAAGAGACGCTCCAGTGCGTCCTTGTGAATGGCCCTGTGAGAACTTTATGGATCAAGTGGGAATTAAGGAAGAATTCAACGCATATTTGTGTAATGCTGATCTTGTGAGCTTCGAGGAAGAGAAGTGCAGCTAGTATCACAACCTCGCCGGTACCTTTGTGAGGAGGTTTGAATTTTCAACTTCACGTAATTCTCCAACTGTCCTGTTTGATCTTTATGATAAATCTTACACTATGGACTTAGAGGATTTTACCACTGCTTGCAAACTTCCACAATGGGGTAGTATAAGGGATCCTCGCAAATCTGAATTTAGAGATTTTCTTGCTAGCATAACTGTGGGAGAATCTAGAGATATTACACAAGCTACCATAGGGAGCATTCACTTTCCAGCTATACATTATTTTGCTCTCTTCATAAGTAGATGCATTAATGATAAAGATGAGGCATGTTATATGTGTGTCCCCGATCTCGGTATTCTTAGGAGTGCTGTGTTAGGAGACCAATCTTATAATTTGGGAGCCATTGTTGCACGTAGGTTGCATCTTAATAGACTTAATGGAGATTTCTTTGGTGGAATTTATGCAACCCACATAGCTAATTTTCTTGGTATAGACATAAGCGGAGATGATATTGAATTACCACCTGCTTACCTAGACTTTAATGCTATGGTTCATCACCAGTTTGTTGAGAGGAATGAATCACCTCTCCAGTACCTACTAATCTTTGACAGACGCCGTGTTGTCCGTATTACTCTCCCTACTCCTGCCTTCTTTGATTATCAAGCAAGAGGAGGATATACTATTACCAGAGAGGAGGCAGATGAGTACAAGAGGAGAGAGGAGGCCGCTCGTCACCATGTTGCAGCTCAACAGGCGATAGCTGCTGCATCGCAATACGACCCCAACTACTATTATGGATATCCGCCAGGCCAGTCGTGGCCATAGACCAACTTAGGCCAAAAGCCTAAGCTTGGGGGAGTACGTATTTCCCACCGACATTACATTTATGTTCACACACTCATTGCTAGATGTCGGTGCTCATACTTTTTCATTGTATCATCCATGCTAGTTTACTTTCCTTTTTATGCTTTCTTCTTGTGTGTTTATTAAACCTTAAGAAAAACCAAAAAATTAGTTGTAGCTTTTAGTTAGTTAATTTCCATGCTTGTAGTAGTAATTAAAAAGAAAACCCAAAAATATTTCCTGTCCTTCTTATGCTTGTTGGGAGCTTTCCCGTGTAAATATTTTATTTCTTTTCTTTTCTTTGGGGGTCGATAGGAGAAGACCATGATGAAATTGTTGAAGTGGCTCTTATATGCATAATTGTTTATCTGACAGAAGAGCCCATATTGCCTTGTCTTCTCCTGTTTATTGAATGCTTGCAGATTCCAGCTTAGTCCAATGCACGTGCACTATTATTATTATTCACACTATTCGGGCGTGCAAGTGAAAGGCAATTATGATGATATATGATGGACTGGCTGAGATGAGAAAAGCTGGTATGAACTCGACCTCTTTTGTGTTTGTAAATATGATTAGTTAATCGTTCCTCATTCAGCCAATTATGAATAAACATATTTGCAATGACAATTAGAGATCATATTTTTTTGTGCCATGCTTGATTAGCTATGAGTTATAATGGTTTACCTTGCGTGCCAACATGCTATTAAAATGGTTATGATGTGGTATGATAGGGTGGTATCCTCCTTTGAATGATTTAAGTGACTTGACTTGGCGCATGTTCACGCATGTAGTTGAAACAAAATCAACATAGCCTTCATGATATTTATCATCATGGTGGATTATATCCTACTCATGCTTGCATTCGGTGTTGATTAATTTTAATGCATGTTCATGACTGTTGTCGCTCTCAAGCTGGTCGCTTCCCAGTCTTTTGCTAGCCTTCACCTGTACTAAGCGGGAATACTGCTTGTGCATCCAATCCCTTAAACCCCAAAGTTATTCCACATGAGTCCACTATACCTACCTATATACGGTATCTACCTGCCGTTCCAAGTAAATTGAATGTGCCAAACTCTAAACCTTCAAATAAATATCATGTTTTGTATGCTCGAATAGCTCATGTATCAACTAGGGTTGTCTGTATCTTCCATGTTAGGCGGGTTATTCTCAAGAGGAGTGGACTCCGCTCCTCACTCACGAGATAAATGGCTGGTCACCGGGATGCCCAGTCCCATGCTTTATGCAAACTAAATCAAAATAATTGCAAACAAAACTCCCCCTGGGACTCTTGTTAGCTGGAGGCACTTGTTGTTTCGAGCAAGCCATGGATTGATGCTTGTTGGTGGAAGGGGGAGTATAAACTTTACCATTCTGTTTGGGAACCGCCTATAATGTGTGTAGCATGGAAGATATCGCCATCTCTTGGTTGTTATGTTGACAATGAAAGTATATCGCTCAAAATATTATTCACCTCTGTTTCAAAACCGAGCTCTGGCACCTCTACAAATCCCTGCTTCCCTCTGTGAAGGGCCTATCTATTTACTTTTATGCTGAGTCATCATCCTCTTATTAAAAAGCACCAGTTGGAGAGCACCGCTGTCATTTGCATTCATTACTGTTAGTTTACATTGAGTATGACTTGACTGGATCTCTTTTACCATGAATTACAATGTCTAGTCAGTCCTTGGTCTTTAAAGGTGCTCTGCATTTATGTTTTGCGGTCTCAGAAAGGGCTAGCAAGATACCATCGTGTTATATCATATTATGGTTGTTTTGAGAAAGTGTTGTCATCCAAGATTTATTATTATGGCTCGCTAGTTGATTATGCTATTGATATGAGTAAACTTGAGACCTATACGTTATTGTGAATGTGGTTAGTTATAATCTTTACTGAAAACTTGAATGCTGGCTTTACATATTTACAACAACAAGAGCAAACAGAGTTTGTAAAAGTTTTTATTTATCACTTTCAGTTTATCAACTGAATTGCTTGAGGACAAGCAAAGGTTTAAGCTTGGGGGAGTTGATACGTCTCCAACGTATCTACTTTTCCAAACACTTTTGCCCTTGTTTTGGCCTCTAACTTGCATGATTTGAATGGAACTAACCCGGACTGACGCTGTTTTCAGCAGAATTACCATGGTGTTATTTATGTGCAGGAGCAAACGTTCTCGGAATGACCTGAAACTTCACGGATCCACTTTTCAGAAAATAAGAAAAATGCCTGCAAAAGATGAAGGCCAGGGGGCCCACCACCTTGCCACGAGGGTGGGGGGCACGCCCCCCTACCTCGTGGGCCCCTGTTGCCTCTCCGACTCCAACTCCACCTCCATACATTGAGTTTCGATGAGAAAAAAATCAGGGAGAAGAAATCATCGCGTTTTACGATACAGACTCGCCGCCAAGCCCTAAAACCTCTCGGGAGGGCTCATTTGGAGTCCCTTCAGGGCTCCGGAGAGGGGAATCCGTCGCCATCATCATCATCAACCATCATCCATCACCAATTTCATGATGCTCACCGCCGTGCGTGAGTAATTCCGTCGTAGGCTTGCTAGACGGTGATGGGTTGGATGGGATCTATCATGTAATCGAGTTAGTTTTGTTAGGGTTTGATCCCTAGTATCCACTATGTTCTCAGATTGATGTTGCTATGACTTTGCTATGCTTAATGCTTATCACTAGGGCCCGAGTGCCATGATTTCATATCTGGACTATTATGTTTTCATCAATATATGAGTGTTCTTGATCCTATCTTGCAAGTCTATAGTCACCTATTATGTGTTATGATCCGTTAACCCCGAAGTGACAATAATCGGGATACTTACCGGTGATGACCGTAGTTTGAGGAGTTCATGTATTCACTATGTGTTAATGCTTTGTTCCGGTTCTCTATTAAAAGGAGGCCTTAATATCCCTTAGTTTCCGTAAGGACCCCGCTGCCACGGGAGGGTAGGACAAAAGATGTCATGCAACACTACAAAAAAATACACTTCTGTGATGATACGTGTTTGTCACAGTAGGTCGCTTGTTTTGTCATGCATGTACATCCATGACAAATTTATGACAGAATAAAGATAGTCATACCTGTGCTGTCGTAGAAGTGTTCCATGACATTACCAAAATTATCATCACGGAAGTGTCGACTTCCATGACGATAAATCGCGCGTCACAGAAGTGCTTTCGTCAAGGGTGACCGACACGTGGCATCCACCGTAACGGAACGCCGTTAAGCATCGGGTCGGGTTTTGGATCCGATAACCCGTTAATAGCCCCGACCAATGGGGATTTTCCACGTGTAAAATCATCATTGGGTGGAGGAAACATGTGTCGGCTCATCGTTGGGACAGATGTCAACCACTCATTGGACGGAAGGCGCCTATCATACGTCGACATGTGGCATGGCCCAACAGAGGCCCATTCCTATGAAAAGGCTGGCCCATTTGACTTGGTCAAAATCTGGCGGGCCGGCCCATGGAAAGCCTATTAACGGCATGTTCGAATATAGCCCATTTACAGCCCGCTAACCCAAGGCCTGTTACACCCTATCCGAATTAGGCCCAGTAGCGTCATTTGGGCCATCCCATATGATTCCAGCCCATTTTCACTTCTGGCCCATGTATGGCCCATGACGTCTTTCGGCCCATATGAGGCCCTATGTAACTCTTGGCCTACTAACGGCTAGTGGTGAAACTGGCCCGTAATGAACAGTGTATCACTTTACACCCATTAACGGCCCGTGGTGAAACTGACCCATAATGAACAGTGTATCACTTTATACCCATTAACGGCATGTTATTCCGTTGGGCCATTTCCAGCCCATGTTATCTTTTGGCCTTCTCAGAGCCCATTTATTCTTGGGCTCATTTCCAGCATTCGTTTACTTACGGCCCATTACTGTCATTTTCTGCTTGTGGGCCAAATTTAGCCCGTGGTTACAGTCGGCCCATTTGTGGTCCGTTAATACGTTGGGCCGATTTCATAGCATCATCAAATACGGCCTATTAACGATGGCCCATTATGGTCGGCCCATGAACGGACGATTCCAACTCTAGCCCGTTTACGGCCAAAATGCAGTCTGTTTGGCCCATGTTTGGCCAATCGATTATACGGCCCGTATAAGGCCCATTGATAATACGACCCGCAGAAGGGCCATTGTTTCTACGGCCCATAGAAGGCCCATTGTTTCTACGGCCCGTAGAAGGCCCACTGTTTCTACGGCCAGTAGGAGGCCCAGTGTCACTACAGTAAATATTAGCCCATGGTTATTGTGGCCTAGTTTTAAAAAATAGGTTATTGCAGCCACTAGCTAACCGCGGAAAAAGAACTGCAATGACTACAAGGAAACAAATAAACAAGACAACAAGGAAATAAATAAGCAAGCAACTAACGCTAGGCTATCACGGCTATTACACATATTACATCCACTAGGCATCAAAGTTCGCCACTAGTGCAAATATAGGGAACAAAGCAGCATATCATATGCACTGGTTGTCAAAGTTGGCGACCAGCGCAAATAAACGCCGCAGCAAAACAAATCCAGAACTGAAACCACTTCAGAAGATCTCAAGAAACAATATCCTGGGTACCCATAATGCTGGCAAGATGCTTAGCAAGCTTATTAACTTTCTCTTGTTTGGCGCTTAAATCCTCCAGCGCTTGCTGTTGCACCAGAAAATATGCATCTGAATTCTGCAGGGACTTCCTCAGTCCTTCAGCTTCCTGTCGTAGCACATCTGGTCGATGTCTTTCAACTTGAAGTTGAGACTCAAGAAGACGAACTGATTCAGGCAGCGAGTTCAAAGAGCTTGTGCCAGCAGTAGTTGCCAGTAACTCGAACACTACATCAAGACAGGACTTTTAGGTTCCTTCACTGTCGTCAAGATAGTTTTTATCAGCTTTCTTGGAGACCAACAGGGATGTCTCACTATCTTGAACCTTATCTGCATTACTTCCTTTACCATTGGATAACGCGGTACTGTTCTCCAATATTTTGTCCGCATTCTAAAAGAGAAACAAGCGGACACATCACATGTTTACCATGTTGTATATGAAACTCATTTTGGTAAATGAGTTCAGTAGTAAAGTGGACAGGATAACAACATGAAACAACCATATATCTATGTACCATGGTCACTTTATGGTCTATACCATTCTAGTTTTTGTTGCCAAATCAAGATAGAGACACAGTTCAAATAATATTTGTTCAAGACAAAGCAGAATAGACAGAATATAAGTGTGGGTAACTATAGAGCAATAACAACAGTTGTAATGTGCATGACATGAGAACATAATTGTTTATTCAATTGAAACTGAAATCAACATAGAGCAGGTTACAACAGCAAACCAGTTAAAGAAACAGGTTTAAAACATACCTGTTGCACCATTGGAGTTTCAATTCCATCCTTCAAATTTGAAAATAGTTGGTATGAGTAAATACAGTCATGCAAGAACAAAGGAGTATGAACCATAGCTACAGAACCTGACCTGAGAACAAATCTTCTCCTTTAAGCGTTGAGTTGGGATTCGGAGTGGTGGTCCTCGTGCTTTGGGCACTGCAATTCCCTTACTAACTGCTCGTGTTTGGGTGCTCTATGGTGGAGACGGTGTTGTGTCAACTGGAACTGGGTTACTATCTGCCGGGGTGGGGGTTAGAAGGGGTGTAGCTGGTTCTCTGTCCAACCAGGTAGGGGTACAATCTGCGAGAGTCTGGGTTATGTGCGGTGGATCTGGTCCTTGTGCAAGTACAACCATGGTTCTATTTGCATCAACTGGTAGCACTATCTTTTCTGAAGACCATGTTGTTACTCCCTTAGATACTGCCATCATGCTCTCCAATTCAAATGGCTGATAAACAAGAAAAGTAATTGAAAGTATAGACATTGTATGATAGACAGGTGCAATGGATAGTGGGGAATAAAAGAGGGCATGAAATAATTCATATTTATGTTATCTAACCAAACAGGATAGCATGACACAATTTCACATATATGATGGCTAACTAAACAGGATAGCATGACACAATTTCACATTATGATGGCTAACTAAAAAAGATGGAAAGACATAGTTCAAAATATGAGACTATGTAAACAGGATGACATGACATAACTATATAATGTGTTTATTAAATAGGTTGGCATGCCATAATTCACATACATTCACGGATAGAATGCCATAATTCAAAATATGATGAATGTAAACACTAAACAGGATGAGATGATATAACTATATGATGTCTTTATTAAATGGGTTGCCATGCCATAATTCAGATAGATGATGTGTATGTACTATGTAAACATGATGGCATGATATAATTCAAATATATGATTCATATAGTAAGCAAGTAAGCAGATGGCAATCCATATATGATGTAAAAACTAAGCAATGCAAGACAACATGCATGACATGGGTAATATAACCCTGCCAAGTTTGAGCATAGACCTCAGGGGGAAAATAGGACTGGTCATCAGTCTCTGAATCCTCCTGTGAGGAGCTCTCTGTAACCAGCAAGATGTCTGCTTCAGCAGGTAGCATTGTCTGCTCTGAATACCTTGTTTTCACTCCAGATACTTCCATCACCGCTTCAAATGGCTGATGCACAGGAAGAGTAGTTGAATATACAAACGTTGTCGCCAAATGGAACACGTAATACAAAAAAATGATAGCATGATATAATTCACATACATGATGATTGGCTAAACAGCATGGCATTGCATAATTCACATATATAATGCCTTTGCAACAAGATAGCATTGTATAATTCACATATATAATGTCTTGCAACAAGATGGCAATGTATAATTCACATATATGGTAATTAGACACTGAATAGGTGGCATTCACACAAAGCATGTCTAAACTAATCAAATGACATAGCAATGCGAGACACCATACGCACGATATGAGCAACATAACCCTGCCAAGTTAGAGCATACACCTCGGGGGGGAATAGGACTGGTCATCTGTCTCTGAATCCTCCTCTGAGGAGCTATCCGTAACCAGCGAGATATGTGCTTCATCAGATAGCATAGTCTGCTCTGAAGACCTTGTTTTCACTCCAGAATTTTCCATCACCGTGTCAAATGGCTGATGCACACGAAGAGCAGTTGAATGTAATAACATTGTTGACAAATGTAATATGTAACGGAAAAAAAGGATGGCCTGATATAATTTACATACAAGATGACTGGCTAAGCAGGATGGCATTGCAAAATTCACATATATGATGCCTGGCTAAACAAGATGGCGTTGCATAATTCACATAAATGATGAATAAACTAAACAGATGGCATTCGCACAAAGGATGTCTAAACTAAGCAGATGACATATTTGATGTATAAAGTAAGCAATGCAAGACACCATATGCATGATATAACCGACATCAGCATGCCAAGTTAGAGCGAAGACCTCAGGGGGTAAATAGGAGTTGTCTTCTCCTTCTGAATCCCCCTCAGAACAGATATCTTCCTCTCGATTACAATCCGAAATGCGTGGAGGGGGGGCTGCCTTTGCGCCTACCATGGAGCGACGTCTGCATGAAATTTTATTGCCACACAAGGCTCGTCTCTTTTTCTCTACATGTTCAGTTCCATTGTTTACAATAACTGTCATGCATAGGAATAAAACATAGTGAGATTATGTAAGGAGTGCATGCAGAAATCCAGAGTGATGGAAGCAACGTGTGGATAGACCCAAAACCAATAATAGCAGGCAGATAATGGCTTTAGTTAAAAAATACAGATAATGGCTTCTTTACTGTTTGTTTCCCACCCAACATGAAACTCATAGTAGACACCGGAGATTAACCAGATAGTAGATAGATACTATTGATAGCGGCCCTGATATGTACCCCACAACCATTTAAAAACTCAACTTTGACCATTAGTTTGGAGCTGACTCAGAGTCTAATCGGTGAACAGGACGATAAAGTAGCATGTAATATTAAGCGATGCATAACGTAAGCAGACACGAAAGAGTGCGACCTCTCTTGTGGACCCGTGTAGTCCTCGAGGTCATCTGCTCGGTTGATGATGGTAGTGCAGTTTTCATGGCTGCCAGCGGCGGGGAAGAAGATCTGAGGTGGCGAAAGACAATCTGGAGGCCGGATCCCTGCTGTGCTGGACCCTTCTGTCATTGGAGCAGCTGAGCTGGGGTGGACGACGGCGCAGCAAGAGCGGGACAAACCACGCAAGGTTTTCTTTGACAACTATCTGTAAGAGAAGTAATTCTGTAAGGGCTCGTTTGAATTGGAGGATTCCAACAATGCAGGGATAGGAAATAGATAGGAATAGGATAGGAATGCACGTGCAAAACAGAGAATTTAAAAACACGGGATTTCTGCCAATCTGGGTGTTTGATTCACAACAATTGGAAGATCACAGGATGCAAAGAAGCATGGTGAGATTAAGTCAAACCACAAGAAAATGTACGGTTATAATGCTATTATGCTACTATCTCTTAGTCTTGTGCTTCATGAATAGGAATTTGAAAAGGAGGACAAGTGAAAATTAAAATTCCTACGTTTCTTATTTCAAGGAGACACTAAAGTAACAAATATGTATGCTCAGTGGACAATATATGTAACATGTAGAGTAAAAAAGAGATACAACAAGTGTACAACCTCTTTGGCGAAGCCATGTCGATCTCAGTGTGATTGGGTTGGCCGGTGAGGATGCTCCGGCTGACTTGGCTATCGAAGGAGGGGAAGAAGATCTTAGGCGTCTGGAGATGGAGCCCGAGGTACTGCTCCGCTGTGATGGAGGGTTTCGTCGTTGGAGCAGCTCCGGTGAGTTGTACGACGCCGAGGCTGAAGCAGGACAAGAGAGACAATGAACAACGTTAACCTGAGTGGAATTCTAATAGCATCTCCAATACATGACGTAAAATACATAACCACAAAGTGCTAGATGTAAAATATATCAGCCGCTCATCTCTGAACTTAACCGTCGAAACTGAATTTAACTGTCGAAACTAAACTTAACTGTCGAAACTAAACTTAACTGTCGAAACTGAATTTTGCTGTCGAAACTAAACGCACTAGCAAGGTGAGGCTACACATCGGTTGACTGACTTTTTCATCTCTGGTCAGTCGATTTTGCAGCCGTTGGATATGAAATCAAGGGCCTGCGGTTCACCTTCAACCTCCACCCCCTGAGCCGGCCAAACAGCAGCCCCCCGCCGCCCGCGGTGTGCTGCCCCACCCGCCTCGAAAACACTCCCCACCGCCGGTCCGTCGCCGCCCCGGCCATCCCTCTAGGGCCCCCCCGTGCCGAGCTTTTTCTCCGGCGATCCCCACGCCACCGCCCCGCCAACGCCCCACCACCGCCAGCGACCACCGCCCCCATCCTGAACCCTAAGATAGATAGTGGGGTACCTCTCCGGCGAGCCCCCCTCCCCACTGCGGCTGGTTCTTCCTTCACCCCGGCGGCATCGGAGTGAAGTGTAGCTAAATCGGAGCAGCATCGCAAGCAAGAGCAAGAGCGAGAGCAGCAGCGCGACCAAGAGCAATAGCAAGAGCAGACCAGGTAGGGGACCGAGAGCAAAAGCAGAGCAGCAGCGCGAGCGAGAGCTAAAGTAGCAGCAGGTCCTACTGATGTGGACGTCGCCACCGAGGGAGCGATGCCGTGGAGGAAGTGGCCGGCGCCGCCGCCGTGGATGGAGCCGCGCCGTGTCGGCTCGGGACCGAGCGCCGGCAGCACCATGAGATCGAATCAAGAAGAAAATGCGGCGATTAGTGTACAACCTCTTTGGTGGCGCCGATTAGGCCGCAGCTTCATCCGAGGAAATGGTGATGATGATGCTCTTCCAGTGGTGCAGGTGAAGACGGCGGTGTGGGAATGGAGGTGGCGCGAAAGACGAGGGGAACATCGGGGCAGCTCCTTGGAGGTGGAGGATGGGGTGGCTGAACCGGCGGGACGATGAGATCGATGACGGATCCTCATCTGGTATGGTGGATGAGGGACGTCGAGGTGTTGCTGTGGACGACCTCATCAGAGAAGAGGCTCTGACTGGGTGGCGGACGGACCAGGGTGTGGGGTTTTGTCGCGGTTTTTCGCGGCCTCGGTGTACGAATGGGTGGGCGGATGGGATGGCAGTGGGGAACCATGGCTTAGGGACGCGCTTGTCCGAAATGTGGGGTAAGTTACGAAAGTACCCCCACCGATTTGAGGTGGTTCTTTCGGTTCAGGGGTACCACGGGCATTTCACGTGTCGAGATTTCACAGGAGGTGGGAGTTTTCGCGCGTGTTGTAATTTCGGAATAGCAAGGCACGGGTTGAGATGGAGGGAGTTGTCGGAGCACAACGAGACAAAGATATATCTTAAGGCCTCCTTTGGTTTGTAGGATTTTTGTAGGAATTCTATAGGATAGGATTTGCAAAGGAAAAATTCCTTTGAAGCCCTTTGGTTTGTAGGAATGGATTCCTATTCCTATGTAGGATAGGAATCAATCCTTCACGTTTTGGAGGAAAAAAACATTAGCCTAGACTCAATGGAAAAAATCCTATCCTATGCACCAAATGACATCTCTTTCTCTATAGGAATTGACATGCATGTCATCTCACTTCCTATGATTTTCCTATTCCTATAAAATTCCTATCCTATGAACCAAAGAAGGGCTAAATATTTCGGGCTAACAAGGCGCGGGTTGAAATTTCCAGACAAGCCTAACGTGTATTGTACCAAATTAATGCGCCCTACAAATGTCATTCAAAACTTTGAATTCATGTTATGTTCAATTAAAATATTTCGCTACGTGTATAATGCATGCAACCTACTACTCAAATGAACGTTTTAGTGCATTCCAAATGTATATACTACCGCTTCAATATGAACTAAATTTGAATTCGTTTCTCTATTTGAATAAGATCTACAGTAATGATTGTTGTGAAGTCAAAGCATTTGAATTCGTTTCTCTGTTTTAATAAGATCTACAATCATCATTATTGTCAAGTTAAACCATCGTTTGTGTATTATCTTCACAGCACACCACATGATTAGTCTCGAGTTACATATGAACTATGTGTACTATATGAACTCGAACTAGATTTTTTGAATCCACTTTATTTTGATTTCAAATCACATTACATTTCTAGCTCTAGCTAGATCTTCATAATCTAAACCATGTCTCATATGTATAATGTGTTTATCACATTATGTATGGTGCCCCTCCCCTATGCCTACAAGTATTTAGATGTGAGTTGCAAACACCTTACATTACCACAAATTCAAATAAAATGTGAGAATGTTCGATATATAGTTTTAAGTTGCAAACGCCACACATTATCACAAATTCAAATAAAATGTGAGATTGTTTGATGTATAGTATGGTTTAGATTGTTCGGCATTTAGCAGTGAGTTGCAAACACCATGCATTGTCACATTATGGTATAACATGTGCACAGCACGTGTATCACCGCTATATTCATGCATGCAATGTTTAAAACACTATGATCTCCTATTCAAATATATGAATCCGCTTTCATATCAAATTATGATCTTTGTTAGTCTCTTACACCCACACAATCCTCTAACCTTTGTAGCTACCACTAACTTTCTCTCGTGCATGCACACGCCCTCCTCGCCCTCCCCCTCCCTCGGCATTCTATCCACCGGCACATTCATTTTTTTCTTTAGGTCGTTCTCCTAGAGTCTCCACAACTCCTTTCCAACACACACCGATCGATAAACCTCTCCAGCGATGCCTGCCTACAACATACAAACACACCTTCAATCTCCTCCTTTATGTGTCCTTGCCTCGTGTCTCTCATACGGTCAGACACATGTGTAAACTCTCGCTCCTCTTTTCATCGCTCTCACAACCGCACACTCCTCCCCCTATCTAGCTAGTAGTTGGGCCTCTCGCACCACCTCCTAGCTCCATTCTCTCTGTCTATCCGTCTTGCTGGGCCTTATTTGCCTCTAACAAATGGACATACACCGACCGCTCTCTCGCTATACATATAGCTAGCTAGGTCCTTATAACTCGTTTTTACCCACACATCAATCGATCTACCTCATTAGTTGTGTCTCTCCCTTCCTCCGACAAACAACAATTAATCTACCGATCTAGTTAGGTTTGCTTACCAAACACATGGTTCCCCTTCATCATCCATGGATGCGTCCCGACAGATCTATCACGCACAGGCACACACAGAAACACATCCCCACTCTTATTGATAACATTGCAGTTCCACCCTCAGTCTGTCTAGTAGGCCTCTCCCACCATATTCGAGAAGCAACTCCATCACCCATCTAGCACTCTACCCCTCTCCCTCCCTCTCCCTCCCTCTCTCTCTCTCTCCTCTCTCTCTCCCATCATATTTCCCATCCTTCAGTTATGTATGGATGTCGACCGATCTCCCTCAAGACATAGCTGGGTCTCTCCTTCTCAACACATATACGAGTCGTTCTACCTCTATAGTTAGGCCTCTGCCTACCCCTCCCACCACCCCCTCCCCCCCCACACACCGATACATCGAGCGCTCTAGTCATGTCTCCCTGCCACAAACAAACTTGGCATGTGCCCTCTAACGTTCTGGTAGGCTAGTCGCCCTATATCTTTGACTTGTACACACACACAATTTCGATGGCTCTCTTCATCGATCTCGCACCCACCCACCTGATCCTCTCTTCGACTCTATCGATAGCTATGACCCCTCCCTCTCTTCTCGTGGATTTCCCGACCCTCTATGTATGATATGGATAGGCCTCCATTTCGCACACATTGCATGCAAAATTTTGTTTGAGATGTCATCGACACATATTCCCACAAATAATTCACGAAATCAACCCCCCACCCCACCCCCACCCCAAAACAAAAAACACTTACGAACGCGGTTTGTATCTCTCACACACACCCACGTAGGTGGGGGCGTGCACGAAGAGAAGAGGTGCATGCACGGCGCACGTACTCCTGTCTCTTTCCCAACCACACCCGCGCGGGTACACGGTGGAGCTCATTTCTGTACGAAAAAGGCAGCCCACGTGGTAATTTGGCACGTGTCCACTTGGTGGAGGGAGGATCGTCTACCACGGGTGAACAAACAAATTGCAACTTGACGTGTTATGTTAAAAAAAGAGGCAAACCATGTGGGGTCTACCTTAGAGGCAAGGCTCTATAAACTGGAGTACTTTTCATGTGTCCCGTCAACTCGTAGAACGAGGAGAAGCTTGCCTAGTATGCCGTCTCCCCTGCCCATGGGCGCGGTGGCTCGCAGGATGAGGTGAAGCTTGCTTACTACGCCTTACGCCCGCTCCCTCGCCCATGCGCACGGTGGCTCGCAGGACGAGGGGAAAAAATTACTACTCCCTCCGTTTACTCCTCATCCCTGCTACCTTGGTTATAGAGATTATATCATATTGTTTGGAATATATATGTCCTTTAGTAGATTTCAATATGAACTACTAGTACATACTCCAAACACTGATGTATATAGACGTATTTTAGAGTGTAGATTCACTCATTTTGCTCCGTATGTAGCACTCTCCCTCGCCCCTCGACCCTCGCCCACGTGGTGGACGTGCAGCAATTCATTTGGTCTCATATAGCCAGAACGATATATACTGCACTACCATTATTGCTCGACTTCCCAAAGAGGCAAAGAGCCAATCGCAAGGTCAATATTTTGGAGATGCCAAGCGCAAGGTTATAGAAGAATGAGTAGTAGGTGCCGCGTCATTTATAATTAAAGTTTTTTTTCTTCAGTGGCATGTACGCAATATGATAGGTTCATATGGAGAGAAAAGGAGTACATAGTCAGGACGGGCCAGCCTACACGGTTGCTTGCTGGGGTTGCTCTCTTCACACTCTCTCGCACAAAACGACTATGGCCACATCTCTAACATCCCGGTGGATCACGTCCACTTGGGGAAGGGGTGAATGCTTAGTGTAGATGCGGTGGCCGTCGCGGACGGCAAAAACCCACTATCGGCACGTCCCGATCAGGGGTCCCCGCCATTCTCTCTCACAAAGCCGGTAAGGTTGCCTTCGTCCCTTACTTACTGCCGCGACGAGGGCAGTTGCCGCCTCCCACTGCCCTTCTTAAGGTTGAGCTACGTCCCTCAGGTACAACTCCCTTTACAGCCGGCTTGCACCACTGCTCCAGCTGCCCACATCACTCCCTATGGATATTTCTCTACTTCTTTGCCCCGCACATACCTCTACTGGCTTCTACGTACTGTATTTGTTATGAGTTTATGTCTCATCAACTAGTCCCAGTAATCTTATTCTAATCATGCTTGTTCAATTTCTTTTCCACAGGGATGCTCATCTCGATTTTGGTGAAACTGCACAAAATGATCTGATGGTCAAAAGGTTGCAAACTTCATTTATTAGGAAGCTCGAACGTTGCCAGCAAATTGAAGCCTGGTCAGGGTTCACGGTTCAAGGGCTAGGGACTGCATGGATCGTTTTTTCTTTAGTTGCCTCTGTTCCAAAATAAGTGTCAACTTTAGTAGTAGTACAACTTTGTACTAAAGTTTGCACAAAGTTGAGAAACTTATTTTGGAACGGAGGGAGTACATATTTGCTATGATCTGTCAATCATTGAGATGCAATAGCATGCATGTTAGTCTCCTTTGTATTTGATGAAATGTTGCAACGGGCAACCTTGGACGCAAGATACATGTAACAGAAGCTGGAAGCTTCATACCATTGTACAAATTTATCTCGCTGATAAATTACAATACGTACTATACTAGTAGTTCCTCCGTTCCTAAATATAAGTCTTTGTAGAGATTTCACCATGAACCACATGCGGATGTATATAGATGCATTTTAAGTGTAGATTCATTCATTTTGTTCCGTATGTAGTGGAATCTCTACAAAGACTTATATCTGCTAGTAATAGCTAGCCCCCACTACTAGGAATTCTCTATCCTCTCCTTGAGCCACGTCATCAAAATTGATGTAGCTGTTAGATGAAGTAAATTAGTCCATAATAGCCGTCTGATCTTGACGTTGAGAGGCTCCGCACTAAGCCACATGCAAGCATGCAGAAATAACGTGCCACGTTGAGAGGCTCAACTAATCGAAATAAATTCATTCATACACGGTCGGATTTCATATAAACATGCCAGATTTTATTACATTTCATACATTCTTCAACTAAAAAGGGGTGCGCTGGAGGTATAATTAATTAACCGAAGCTACCCACCTATGTCCCGCTGAGCCGAACAGAAGCTTCGGTGACATAACTGCATGTGCAGTTGCGTAACTGACATGTGGCCTGTTGGGCCCACGTGTCAGTTAGCCAACTGCACCAGCAGTTAAGTAGAAGCATCGATATTCTCCAGCAGAACTCCCTGACTCCACGTCGCCGCCAAGAAGCTAACCGACCGTCAATGGTCAACCCGCCTAGATTGGCTTCAACAGGAGGGTAGCAGCGGTGGCCTTACTTGGACCCGAGCGGCGGCGACCTACCGTGTTCTACTCTTCCTCGTTTTTTGTGTGGTGCGGCCTCATTGGCAGCGGGGCGGGGCCTCGGCGGAGCCGGCGATGTCCTCTATCTCGTTGCCGGCGGGCGGCGCCTCAGTGGAGCGGTGGAAATCCTCCCCCGCGTTGCCGGCAGGGTGGGGCCTCGGCTGAGCCGGCAATGTCCTCTGCCTCGTTGTTGGCGGGGCGGGGCCTCGGTGGAGCCGGCAGTGTCCTTTGCCTCGTTCTTGGCGCCGCGGGGCCTTGGCAGAGCCGAGCCTCGTCGACGCCAGCGGAGCGGGGACTCGTCAGAGTCGGCATTGTCCTCTGCCTTGTCCTCGGTCTCACCAAACAGCGCCTCACCCACTTCATCGCCCTCATTGCTAGCCTCTTTGTAGGTGGCCGCAGCCTCCGCCACCCGCATGTGGTCCCGCCAGCGCTCGAGGCGGCCCTTGCGGGCGGGGCGGTACGAGTCGAGCAGTGCCTCCTGCTCCGCCTGCTCTGCGGTGATCTGCTCCTCCGCCTACAGGTACTCCTGGAGGAGATGGTGGTTGTAGGCGGTGTCGGCCTGCGCCTCCCGGAACTGCTCCTGATGCATCTGCTTCACACTGTCCATATATTGGGCACGGGCCTCGCCGATGGTCATGGTGCAATGCACCGGAGAGGATGGCGTGGAGGAGGGGGTTGGCGTCGGATCGTCGACTACCATGTTCTCCATTGGGACGTCGTCGTCCTCCGGCTGCCTGCCGGCCAGCTGGTCGGTAGCAATGGCTGCCATCTCCTTGTGGTTCATCGTCCGCCCGTCCCGAAGAGCGCTGGAGCACGAGGAAGCCATGGTGGGCAGTAGTGGTGTGGACAGAAGAAAGGGAACGGATGCGGATGACTGCGGGTATGGCCGGCGCAGCAGTTTATATAGCAATGGTGGGCGGGCGGAGGGACGGACGTGTGGCGCCGGAGTAGCCGCCTCGGCAACCATGTATCATTAATGTGGGCGGCAGATGGATGGACGGATGGCACTTGTGTCGTTTGAAGGCGGAGCAATCGCCTGCACCGGGAAGTGGGGCGGGCGGCGATGACTGTTTCGGGCGGAAAGCGCGCGCGGCCGAGGAGATGACTTTACTTGGAGAGAATGACAATGGGGACCCACCAGGTCCATAGCCTCACGTACGCAAGTGCCTCCTTATTTTTTATATAAACTATACTCCCTCCGTCTAGGTGAATAAGTCGTATTAGAAGGTGCATCACGACCTAGGTGCAAGCAGATTGGTGGAAAAGAAGAATATTTCTCTCTTCTAAACACAACATTTAATCACAGCAGTTAAGAGGATGCCTTATTAGCTACCCATGCAGGCCATCGTAATTCATAGCATGCAAAGCGCTTTATTTCTTGCCTGATAACCGCATGGACGTGTTGCATGCATTGGTCCTTGCTCGAGCAAAAAAAGGGAGGAAAGGGGTTTCCACGGGAGACAACGAGGCAGAGGTGGAAGCGCTCGCTGGAGTTATTTATTTTGCTTCCCCCTGGTTTCCTGACATCACGGTCCCACACCATTGTCAACCTATGTAGTACTAGTCAATAAACGAGAGAATTGCACAAGAAGCGGCCGATAGCTGGGACCAAGCAGCTCAAGCAGTATTTGTGTTTTTGAGGTGTGTGTTGGGGAACGTAACAATAATTCAAAAAAATTCTACGTATCACCAAGATCAATCTATGGAGTCATCTAGCAATGAGGGAGGAGTGGATCTACATACCCTTGTAGATCGTGCGCGGAAGCGTTCAAGAGAACGGGGTTGATGGAGTCGTACTCGTCGTGATCAAAATCACCGATGATCCTAGCGCCGAACGGACGGCACCTCCACGTTCAACACACGTACGGAGCAGCAACGTCTCCTCCTTCTTGATCCAGCAAGGGGGGAGGAGAGGTTGATGGAGATCCAGCAGCACGACGGCGTGGTGGTGGAAGTAGCGGGATTCCAACAGGGCTTCGCCAAGCGCTGCGGGAGGAGGGAGATGTGTCATGGGAGGGAGAGGGAGGCGCCAGGGCTTAGGTTGTGCTGCCCTCCCTTCCCCCCACTATATATAGGGCCAAGGGAGAGGGGGGCGCAGCCTTGGCCCTTCCTCCAAGGAAGGGTGCGGCCAGGGAGGAGTCCATCCTCCCCAAGCCACCTAGGAGGTGCCTTCCCCCTTTAGGACTCTTCCTTTCCCTTATCTCTTGGCGCATGGGCCTCTTGGGGCTGGTGCCCTTGGCCCATATAGGCCAAGGTGCACACCCCTACAGCCCATGTGGCCCCCCGGGGCAGGTGGACCCCCTTGGTGGACCCCCGGACCCCTTTCGGCACTCCCAGTACAATACCGATAATGCGCGAAACTTTTCCGGCGACCAAAACAAGACTTCCCATATATAAATCTTTACCTCCGGACCATTCCGGAACTCCTCGTGACGTTCGGGATCTCATCCGGGACTCCGAACAACTTTCGGGTTACCGCATACTAATATCTCTATAACCCTAGCGTCACCGAACCTTAAGTGTGTAGACCCTACGGGTTCGGGAGACATGCAGACATGACCGAGATGACTCTCCGGTCAATAACCATCAGCAGGATCTGGATACCCATGTTGGCTCCCACATGTTCCACGATGATCTCATCGGATGAACCACGATGTCAACGACTTAATCAATCCCGTATACAATTCCCTTTGTCTAGCGGTATGATACTTGCCCGAGATTCGATCGTCGGTATCCCGATACCTTGTTCAATCTCGTTACCGGCAAGTCTCTTTACTCGTTTCGTAACACATCATCCCGTGATCAACTCCTTGATCACATTGTGCACATTATGATGATGTCCTACCGAGTGGGCCCAGAGATACCTCTCCGTCACACGGAGTGACAAATCCCAGTCTCGATTCGTGCCAACCCAACAGACACTTTTGGAGATACCTGTAATGTACCTTTATAGCCACCCAGTTACGTTGTGACGTTTGGCACACCCAAAGCACTCCTATGGTATCCGGGAGTTGCATAATCTCATGGTCTAAGCAAATGATACTTGACATTAAAAAAGCTTTAGCATACGAACTACATGATCTTGTGCTAGGCTTAGGATTGGGTCTTGTCCATCACATCATTCTCCTAATGATGTGATCCCGTTATCAACGACATCCAATGTCCATGGTCAGGAAACCATAACCATCTATTGATCAATGAGCTAGTCAACTAGAGGCTTACTAGGGACATGGTGTTGTCTATGTATCCACACATGTATCTGAGTTTCCTATCAATACAATTCTAGCATGGATAATAAACGATTATCATGAACAAGGAAATATAATAATAACCAATTTATTATTGCCTCTAGGGCATATTTCCAACAGTCTCCCACTTGCACTAGAGTCAATAATCTAGTTCACATCGCTATGTGACTAACACTCAAGGTCACATCCCCATGTGACTAACACCCAAAGAGTTTACTAGAGTCAATAATCTAGTTCACATTACCATGTGATTAACACTTGATGAGTTCTGGGTTTGATCATGTTATGCTTGTGAGAGATGTTATAGTCAATGGGTCTGAATCTTTCAGATCCGTATGTACTTCGCAAATCTCTATGTCATCTTGTAGATGCAGCTACTACGCTATATTTGGAGCCATTTCAAATAACTATTCTACTTGGAGCTATTCTAAATTGTTGCTCCATTATACGTATCCAGTATCTCTACTCAGAGCTATCCGGATAGGTGTTAAGCTTGCATCGACGTAACTCTTTACGTCGAACTCTTTATCACCTCCATAACCGAGAAACATATCCTTGTTCCTCTAAGGATAATTTAGACCGCTATCTGGTGATCTACTCCTAGATTACCTTTGTACCCTCTTGCTAGATATGTGGCAAGGCACACATCAGGTGCGGTACTTAGCATGGCATACCGTATAGAGCCTATGACAAAAGCATAGGGGACGACATTCGTCCTTTCTCTTTCTTCTGCCGTGGTCGAGCTTTAAGTCTTAACTTCATACCTTACAACTCAGGCAAGTACTCCTTCTTTGACTGATCCATCTTGAACCCCTTCAAGATCATGTCAAGGTATGTGCTCATTTGAAAGTACCTTATTTAAAGTGAATGTGGTTGTCTCTAATGCCTAACCCATAAACTATCGTGGTAATACGATAAGAGACATCATGGTATGCATCATATCCAATAGGGTGCAGTTATGATGTTCGGACACACCATCACACTATGGTGTTCCAGGCTGTATTAGTTGTGAAACAATTTCCACAATGTCTTAATTCTATGCCAAACTCGTAATTCAGATATTCATCTCTATGATCATATCATAGATATCGTATCCTCTTGTCACGACGATCTTTCAACTTCACCCTGAAATTACTTGAACCTTTCAATAATTCAGACTCGTGATTCATCAAGTAAATATACTCAACATCTTACTCAAATCATCTGTGAAGTAAGAACATAACGATATCCACTACACGCCTCAGCACTCATTGGACTGCACACATCAAAATGTATTACTTCCAACAAGTTGCTTTCTAGTTCCATTTTACTGAAAACGAGGCTTTCAGTCATCTTGCCCATGTGGTATGATTTGCATGTCTCAAGTGATTCAAAATCAAGTGAGTCCAAACGGTCCCTTTGCATGGAGTTTCTTCATGCATATACACCGATAGACATGGTTCGCATGTCTCAAACTCAAAAACGAGTGAGTCCAAAGATCCATCAACATGGAGCTTCTTTATGCGTTTTATACCGATATGACTTAAGTGGCAGTGCCACAAGTAGGTGGTACTATCATTACTATCTTATATCTTTTGGCATGAACATGTGTATCACTACGATCGAGATTCAATAAACCATTCATTTTAGGTGTAAGACCATTGAAGGTATTATTCAAATAAATAGAGTAACCGTTATTCTCCTTAAATGAATAACCGTATTGCGATAGACATAATCCAATCATGTCTATGCTCAACGCAAACACCAATCTCGATGGTAGAGGGAGCGTACGATATTTGATCAATCTTGGAAATACTTCCAACACATATCGTCATCTCACCTTTTAGCTAGTCTCCGTTTATTCCGTAGCTTTTATTTCGAGTTACTAACACTTAGTAACCGAACCAGTATCTTATACCCTAGAGCTACTAGTAGTACTAGTAAAGTACACATTAACACAATGTATATCCAATATACTTCTACTGACCTTGCCAACCTTCTCATCTACCAAGTATCTAGGGTAATTCTGCTCCAGTGGTTGTTCCCCTTATTACAGAAGCACTTAGTCTCGGGTTTGGGTTCAACCTTGGGTTTCTTCACTGGAGCAGCAGCTGATTTGCCGTTTCATGAAGCATCCCTTTTGCCCTTGCCCTCCTTGAAACAAGTGGTTTCACAAACCATCAACAATTGATGCTCCTTTTTGATTTCTACTTTTGTGGTGTCAAACATCGCGAATATCTCAAGGATCATCATATATGTCCCCGATACATTATAGTTCATCACGAAGCTCTAGCAGCTTGGTGGTAATGACTTCGGAGAAACATCACTATCTCATTTTGAAGATCAACTCCCACTTGATTCAAATGATTGTTGTACTTAGACAATCTGAGCACAAGTTCAACAATTGAGCTTTTCTCCTTAGTTTGCAGGCTAAGAAAAATCGTCGGAGGTCTTATACCTCTTGACGTGGGCACGAGCCTGAAATCCCAATTTCAGCCCTCGAAACATCTCATATGTTTCGCGACGTTTTAAAACGTCTTCGGTGCCTCAACTCTAAACCGTTTAACTGAACTATCACGTAGTTATCAAAATGTGTATGTCAGATGTTCGCAACATCCACAGACGACATTCGAGGTTTAGCACACTGAGCGGTGCATTAAGGACATAAGCCTTCTATGAAGCAATGAGGACAATCCTCAGTTTACGGACCTAGTCCGCATAATTGCTACTATCAACTTTCAACTAAATTTTCTCTAGGAACATATCTAAACAGTAGAACTGAAGCGCGAGCTATGACATAATTTGCGAAGACCTTTTGACTATGTTCAGGATAATTAAGTTCATCTTATGAACTCCCACTCAGATAGACATCCCTCTAGTCATCTAAGTGATTACATGATCCGAGTCAACTAGGCCGTGTCCAATCATCACGTGAGACGGACTAGTCAACATCGGTGAACATCTTCATGTTGATCGTATCTACCATACGACTCATGCTCGACCTTTCGGTCTCTTGTGTTCCGAGGCCATGTCTGTACATGCTAGGCTCGTCAAGTTAACCTAAGTGTTTCGCATGTGTTCCGAGGCCATGTCTGTACATGCTAGGCTCGTCAACACCCGTTGTATTCGAACGTAAGAATCTATCACACCCGATCATCACGTGGTGCTTCGAAACGACGAACTTTCGCAATGGTGCACAGTTAGGGAGAACACTTTCTTGAAATTTTAATGAAGGATCATCTTATTTACTACCATCGTTCTAAGCAAATAAGATGCAAAAACATGATAAACATCACATGCAATCAAATAGTGACATGATATGGCCAATATCATATTGCTCCTTTTGATCTCCATCTTCGGGGTTCCATGATCATCATCATCACCAGCATGACACCATGATCTCCATCATCATGATCTCCATCATCGTGTCTCCATGAAGTTGTCTCGCCAACTTATTACTTCTACTACTATGGCTACTGGTTAGCAATAAAGTAAAGTAATTACATGACGTTTATGTTGACACGCAGGTCATAAATAAATAAAGACAACTCCTATGGCTCCTGCCGGTTGTCATACTCATCGACATGCAAGTCGTGATTCCTATTACAAGAACATGATCAATCTCATACATCACATATCATTCATCACATTCTTCTTGGCCATATCACATCACATAGCATACCCTGCAAAAACAAGTTAGACGTCCTCTAATTGTTGTTTGCATGTTTTACGTGGCTGCTATGGGTTTCTAGCAAGAACGTTTCTTACCTACGCAAAAACCACAACGTGATATGCCAATTGCTATTTACCCTTCATAAGGACCCTTTTCATCGAATCCGATCCGACTAAAGTGGGAGAGACAGACACCCGCTAGCCACCTTATGCGACTAGTGCATGTCAGTCGGTGGAACCAGTCTCACATAAGAGTACGTGTAAGGTCGGTCCGGGCCGCTTCATCCCACAATGCCGCCGAATCAAGATTGGACTAGTAACGGTAAGCATATTGAACAAAATCAACACCCACAACTACTTCGTGTTCTACTCGTGCATAGAAACTACGCATAGACCTAGCTCATGATGCCACTGTTGGGGAACGTAACAATAATTCAAAAAAATTCTACGTATCACCAAGATCAATCTATGGATTCATCTAGCAACGAGGGAGGAGTGGATCTACATACCCTTGTAGATCGCGCGCGGAAGCGTTCAAGAGAACGGGGTTGATGCAGTCGTACTCGTCGTGATCCAAATCACCGATGATCCTAGCGACGAACGGACGGCACCTCCGCGTTCAACACACGTTGGGAGCAGCGACGTCTCCTCCTTCTTGATCCAGCAAGGGGGGAGGAGAGGTTGATGGAGATCCAGCAGCACGACGGCGTGGTGGTGGAAGTAGCGGGATTCCAACAGGGCTTCGCCAAGCGCTGCGGGAGGAGAGAGATGTGTCATGGAAGGGAGAGGGAGGCGCCAGGGCTTAGGTTGTGCTGCCCTCCCTTCCCCCCACTATATATAGGGCCAAGGGAGAGGGGGGGTGCAGCCTTGGCCCTTCCTCCAAGGAAGGTTGCGGCCAGGGAGGAGTCCATCCTCCCCAAGCCACCTAGGAGGTGCCTTCCCCCTTTAGGACTCTTCCTTTCCCTTATCTCTTGGCGCATGGGCCTCTTGGGGCTGGTGCCCTTGGCCCATATAGGCCAAGGCGCACACCCCTACAGCCCATGTGGCCCCCCGGGGCAGGTGGACCCCCTTGGTGGACCCCTGGACCCCTTTCGGCACTCCCGGTACAATACCGATAATGCGCGAAACTTTTCCGGCGACCAAAACAAGACTTCCCATATATAAATCTTTACCTCCGGACCATTCAGGAAATCCTCGTGACGTCCGGGATCTCATCCGGGACTCCAAACAACTTTCGGGTTACCGCATACTAATATCTCTATAACCCTAGCGTCACCGAACCTTAAGTGTGTAGACCCTACGGGTTCGGGAGACATGCAGACATGACCGAGATGACTCTCCAGTCAATAACCATCAGCGGGATCTGGATATCCATGTTGGCTCCCACATGTTCCACGATGATCTCATCGGATGAACCATGATGTCAAGGACTTAATCAATCCCGTATACAATTCCCTTTGTCTAGCGGTACGATACTTGCCTGAGATTCGATCGTCGGTATCCCGATACCTTGTTCAATCTCGTTACCGGCAAGTCTCTTTACTCGTTTCATAACACATCATCCCGTGATCAACTCCTTGATCACATTGTGCACATTATGATGATGTCCTACCAAGTGGGCCCAGAGATACCTCTCCGTCACACGGAGTGACAAATCCCAGTCTCGATTCGTGCCAACCCAACAGACACTTTTGGAGATACCTGTAATGTACCTTTATAGCCACCCAGTTACGTTGTGACGTTTGGCACACCCAAAGCACTCCTACGGTATCCGGGAGTTGCACAATCTCATGGTCTAAGGAAATGATACTTGACATTAGAAAAGCTTTAGCATACGAACTACATGATCTTGTGCTAGGCTTAGGATTGGGTCTTGTCCATCACATCATTCTCCTAATGATGTGATCCCGTTATCAACGACATCCAATGTCCATGGTCAGGAAACCGTAACCATCTATTGATCAACGAGCTAGTCAACTAGAGGCTTACTAGGGACATGGTGTTGTCTATGTATCCACACATGTATCTGAGTTTCCTATCAATACAATATTAGCATGGATAATAAACGATTATCATGAACAAGGAAATATAATAATAACCAATTTATTATTTCCTCTAGGGCATATTTCCAACAATCTCCCACTTGCACTAGAGTCAATAATCTAGTTCACATCTCTATGTGACTAACACTCAAGGTCACATCCCCATGTGACTAACACCCAAAGAGTTTACTAGAGTCAATAATCTAGTTCACATTACCATGTGATTAAAACTTGATGAGTTCTGGGTTTGATCATGTTATGCTTGTGAGAGATGTTATAGTCAACGGGTCTGAATCTTTCAAATCCGTATGTACTTTGCAAATCTCTATGTCATCTTGTAGATGCAGCTACTACGCTATATTTGGAGCCATTTCAAATAACTGTTCTACTTGGAGCTATTCTAAATTGTTGCTCCATTATACGTATCCACTATCTCTACTCAGAGCTATCCGGATAGGTGTTAAGCTTGCATCGATGTAACTCTTTATGTCGAACTCTTTATCACCTCCATAACCGAGAAACATATCCTTATTCCTCTAAGGATAATTTAGACCGCTATCTGGTGATCTACTCCTAGATTACCTTTGTACCCTCTTGCTAGATATGTGGCAAGGCACACATCAGGTGCGGTACTTAGCATGGCATACCATATAGAGCCTATGACAAAAGCATAGGGGATGACATTCGTCCTTTCTCTTTCTTTTGCCGTGGTCGAGCTTTAAGTCTTAACTTCATACCTTACAACTCACGCAAGTACTCCTTCTTTGACTGATCCATCTTGAACCCCTTCAAGATCATGTCAAGGTATGTGCTCATTTGAAAGTACCTTATTTAAAGTGAATGTGGTTGTCTCTAATGCCTAACCCATAAACTATCGTGGTAATTCGATAAGAGACATCATGGTATGCATCATATCCAATAGGGTGCAGTTATGATGTTCGGACACACCATCACACTATGGTGTTCCAGGCTGTATTAGTTGTGAAACAATTTCCACAATGTCTTAATTCTATGCCAAACTCATAATTCAGATATTCATCTCTATGATCATATCATAGATATCGAATCCTCTTGTCACGACGATCTTTCAACTTCACCCTGAAATTACTTGAACCTTTCAATAATTCAGACTCGTGATTCATCAAGTAAATATACTCAACATCTTACTCAAATCATCTGTGAAGTAAGAACATAACGATATCCACTACACGCCTCAGCACTCATTGGACTGCACACATCAAAATGTATTACTTCCAACAAGTTGCTTTCTAGTTCCATTTTACTGAAAACGAGGCTTTCAGTCATCTTGCCCATGTGGTATGATTTGCATGTCTCAAGTGATTCAAAATCAAGTGAGTCCAAACGGTCCCTTTGCATGGAGTTTCTTCATGCATATACACCAATAGACATGGTTCGCATGTCTCAAACTCAAAAACGAGTGAGTCCAAAGATCCATCAACATGGAGCTTCTTCATGCGTTTTATACCGATATGACTTAAGTGGCAGTGCCACAAGTAGGTGGTACTATCATTACTATCTTATATCTTTTGGCATGAACATGTGTATCACTACGATCGAGATTCAATAAACCATTCATTTTAGGTGTAAGACCATTGAAGGTATTATTCAAATAAACAGAGTAACCGTTATTCTCCTTAAATGAATAACCGTATTGCGATAGACATAATCCAATCATGTCTATGCTCATTGCAAACACCAATCTCGATGGTAGAGGGAGCGTACGATATTTGATCAATCTTGGAAATACTTCCAACACATATCGTCATCTCACCTTTTAGCTAGTCTCCGTTTATTCCGTAGCTTTTATTTCGAGTTACTAACACTTAGTAACCGAACCAGTATCTTATACCCTGGTGCTACTAGGAGTACTAGTAAAGTACACATTATCACAATGTATATCCAATATACTTCTACCGACCTTGCCAACCTTCTCATCTACCAAGTATCTAGGGTAATTCTGCTCCAGTGGTTGTTCCCCTTATTACAGAAGCACGTAGTCTCGGGTTTGGGTTCAACCTTGGGTTTCTTCACTGGAGCAGCATCTGATTTGCCGTTTCATGAAGCATCCCTTTTGCCCTTGCCCTCCTTGAAACTAGTGGTTTCACAAACCATCAACAATTGATGCTCCTTTTTGATTTCTACTTTTGTGGTGTCAAACATCGCGAATATCTCAAGGATCATCATATATGTCCCCGATACATTATAGTTCATCACGAAGCTCTAGCAGCTTGGTGGTAATGACTTTGGAGAAACATCACTATCTCATTTGGAAGATCAACTCCCACTTGATTCAAATGATTGTTGTACTTAGACAATCTGAGCACAAGCTCAACAATTGAGCTTTTCTCCTTAGTTTGCAGGCTAAGAAAAATCGTCGGAGGTCTTATACCTCTTGACGTGGGCACGAGCCTGAAATCCCAATTTCAGCCCTCGAAACATCTCATATGTTTCGCGACGTTTTAAAACGTCTTCGGTGCCTCAACTCTAAACCGTTTAACTGAACTATCACGTAGTTATCAAAATGTGTATGTCAGATGTTCGCAACATCCATAGACGACGTTCGAGGTTCAGCACACTGAGCGGTGCATTAAGGACATAAGCCTTCTATGAAGCAATGAGGACAATCCTCAGTTTACGGACCTAGTCCGCATAATTGCTACTATCAACTTTCAACTAAATTTTCTCTAGGAACATATCTAAACAGTAGAACTGAAGCGCGAGCTATGACATAATTTGCGAAGACCTTTTGACTATGTTCAGGATAATTAAGTTCATCTTATGAACTCCCACTCAGATAGACATCCCTCTAGTCATCTAAGTGATTACATGATCCGAGTCAACTAGGCCGTGTCCAATCATCACGTGAGACGGACTAGTCAACATCGGTGAACATCTTCATGTTGATCGTATCTACCATACGACTCATGCTCGACCTTTCGGTCTCTTGTGTTCCGAGGCCATGTCTGTACATGCTAGGCTCGTCAAGTTAACCTAAGTGTTTCGCATGTGTTCCGAGGCCATGTCTGTACATGCTAGGCTCGTCAACACCCGTTGTATTCGAACGTAAGAATCTATCACACCCGATCATCACGTGGTGCTTTGAAACGACGAACTTTCGCAATGGTGCATAGTTAGGGAGAACACTTTCTTGAAATTTTAATGAAGGATCACCTTATTTACTACCGTCGTTCTAAGCAAATAAGATGCAAAAACATGATAAACATCACATGCAATCAAATAGTGACATGATATGGCCAATATCATATTGCTCCTTTTGATCTCCATCTTCGGGGCTCCATGATCATCATCGTCACCGGCATGACACCATGATCTCCATCATCATGATCTCCATCATCGTGTATCCATGAAGTTGTCTCGCCAACTTATTACTTCTACTACTATGGCTACTGGTTAGCAATAAAGTAAAGTAATTACATGACGTTTATGTTGACACGCAGGTCATAAATAAATAAAGACAACTCCTATGGCTCCTGCCGGTTGTCATACTCATCGACATGCAAGTCGTGATTCCTATTACAAGAACATGATCAATCTCATACATCACATATCATTCATCACATTCTTCTTGGCCATATCACATCACATAGCATACCCTGCAAAAACAAGTTAGACGTCCTCTAATTGTTGTTTGCATGTTTTACGTGGCTGCTATGGGTTTCTAGCAAGAACGTTTCTTACCTACGCAAAAACCACAACATGATATGCCAATTGCTATTTACCCTTCATAAGGACCCTTTTCATCGAATCCGATCCGACTAAAGTGGGAGAGACAGACACCCGCTAGCCACCTTATGCAACTAGTGCATGTCAGTCGGTGGAACCAGTCTCACGTAAGAGTACGTGTAAGGTCAGTCCGGGCCGCTTCATCCCACAATGCCGCCGAATCAAGATTGGACTAGTAACGGTAAGCATATTGAACAAAATCAACGCCCACAACTACTTTGTGTTCTACTCGTGCATAGAAACTACGCATAGACCTAGCTCATGATGCCACTGTTGGGGAACGTAACAATAATTCAAAAAATTCTACGTATCACCAAGATCAATCTATGGAGTCATCTAGCAACGAGGGAGGAGTGGATCTACATACCCTTGTAGATCGCGCGCGGAAGCGTTCAAGAGAACGGGGTTGATGGAGTCGTACTCGTCGTGATCCAAATCACCGATGATCCTAGCGCCGAACGGACGGCACCTCCGCGTTCAACACACGTATGGAGCAGTGACGTCTCCTCCTTCTTGATCCAGCAAGGGGGGAGGAGAGGTTGATGGAGATCCAGCAGCACGACGGCGTGGTGGTGGAAGTAGCGGGATTCCAACAGGGCTTCGCCAAGCGCTGCGGGAGGAGGGAGATGTGTCATGGGAGGGAGAGGGAGGCGCCAGGGCTTAGGTTGTGCTGCCCTCCCTTCCCCCCACTATATATAGGGCCAAGGGAGAGGGGGCGCAGCCTTGGCCCTTCCTCCAAGGAAGGGTGCGGCCAGGGAGGAGTCCATCCTCCCCAAGCCACCTAGGAGGTGCCTTCCCCCTTTAGGACTCTTCCTTTCCCTTATCTCTTGGCGCATGGGTCTCTTGGGGCTGGTGCCCTTGGCCCATATAGGCCAAGGCGCACACCCCTACAGCCCATGTGGCCCCCCGGGGCAGGTGGACCCCCTTGGTGGACCCCCGGACCCCTTTCGGCACTCCCGGTACAATACCGATAATGCGCGAAACTTTTCCGGCGACCAAAACAAGACTTCCCATATATAAATCTTTACCTCCGGACCATTCCGGAACTCCTCGTGACGTCCGGTATCTCATCCGGGACTCCGAACAACTTTCGGGTTACCGCATACTAATATCTCTATAACCCTAGCGTCACCGAACCTTAAGTGTGTAGACCCTACGGGTTCGGGAGACATGCAGACATGACCGAGATGACTCTCCGGTCAATAACCATCAGCGGGATCTAGATACCCATGGTGGCTCCCACATGTTCCACGATGATCTCATTGGATGAACCACGATGTCAAGGACTTAATCAATCCCATATACAATTCCCTTTGTCTAGCGGTATGATACTTGCCCGAGATTCGATCGTCGGTGTCCCGATACCTTGTTCAATCTCGTTACCGGCAAGTCTCTGTACTCGTTTCGTAACACATCATCCCGTGATCAACTCCTTGATCACATTGTGCACATTATGATGATGTCCTACCGAGTGGGCCCAGAGATACCTCTCCGTCACACGGAGTGACAAATCCCAGTCTCGATTCGTGCCAACCCAACAGACACTTTTGGAGATACCTGTAATGTACCTTTATAGCCACCCAGTTACGTTGTGACGTTTGGCACACCCAAAGCACTCCTACGGTATCCGGGAGTTGCACAATCTCATGGTCTAAGGAAATGATACTTGACATTAGAAAAGCTTTAGCATACGAACTACATGATCTTGTGCTAGGCTTAGGATTGGGTCTTGTCCATCACATCATTCTCCTAATGATGTGATCCCGTTATCAACGAAATCCAATGTCCATGGTCAGGAAACCGTAACCATCTATTGATCAACGAGCTAGTCAACTAGAGGCTTACTAGGGACATGGTGTTGTCTATGTATCCACACATGTATCTGAGTTTCCTATCAATACAATTCTAGCATGGATAATAAACGATTATCATGAACAAGGAAATATAATAATAACCAATTTATTATTGCCTCTAGGGCATATTTCCAACAGTGTGAGCACTGCAGAGTTTTTCGATGTTTAGCCCAGATATTAATTTTTCTCCTCTGAACAACAACGAAAACATCGCTGCAGGTATTAACTGGGCGGGCTGTGGCCCGTCTAGCCCAGGCCAGATATCCAGCCCAGATATTAATTTTTTTCAAGCTGAAAATGGCTAGCCCAGCTATACTTTTTTTAGGAATACCCAGGCAAGGTCAAGTTGTTATTCTCCGCCCCGCTGGGCTGCAAATCTTTCCTAGGAGGGATGCATTAGGCTTAACAAGAAAATGGGCTTTAAGAAATAATAAATGGGATGTAATTATAAAACTTGGGTAGTAACTATAAAAAAATGCACCCAACACGTGATTACTTTATAAAATGTTATTTTTGGATATTGAAAATTTTAATTTCATTAATTGTTGTGAGCGCAATGTTTAGTTGGATTTTTATGTAATATAAATTTATATTGAAATTGTATTTAATCTGACTAGAAATTTCGGGATAAAAATATTTCGGATCCCATCAAAATGTGGGAAATTTTATTGAATTCTGTTTTGAACGGTTGTTTGAAATGGGTTGTACTTTTAACAAACTGTAAATGGGCTATAGTAAATTACATTAGAATTCAAAAATGGGCTACACATTCTTACAAATCTCAAATGGGCTATAAGTTCTCTACCACACACTTCTGGCCTTACAAAGTTGACGCGTCCCCTAAAAAAACAGAGTTGACGCATATGCAAGGATTTGTCAACTTATAGTGAACACACGGTTCTAGCAGCAGTGGCCGTTGGATGTCCATCCAACAGATGTCGTGCTTCTTCTTCAATCTCGGATATTCTAGCTTCACCCGCCAAAAAAATGATTCCTCCCCCTGACATCTGGGGCGCACCATTTCGGAAGCTGACCTGTGAGCCTACTAAGTTGACGTACCAAGCGTTTTGTCAACTTAGTCAATATAAACGACTCTAGCTGCAGTGACCGTACGATGTCCATCCAACGGCCGTAGTGCTTCTTCAACCTCTGGTCTTCTTGCTCCAGCCGCCCAAAGCAGTGCTAGTCATGCCGCTTGCTCTTGCCTCCTGTGGCCGGCTGTGCCGCCGTGGAGGCCTCACCGCCCCCTACTATTCCCACCGCTGGTCAGGCCCTGCGGCGACGGCAGCCTCACACCGCAGCCGAACGAGTGAACCCTCATACTCCTCTCCGCGTGGGCATCCACTGCCGCGTCTTCACTGGCTCCGCGTCGTCCCCTTCCTAGGCCTCACCGTCGTCCACTGCCCTGGTGCTCTCGGCGCGGCGTGGTCAACATGGAAGGAATGACTTCCATCGGATGTGGACTGTACGTGGAGAGGCTGACAGCTGGGTCCACGGCGACAGCAAGGAAGTGCCTCCTTATTACGCGGAAAATAATGATTCCTCCACCTGACAGCAGGGACCCACCAGACGGGCCACTAGTATTTTGCGAAAAAAATCGTTTCCCCCTGACTGCTGGGACCCACCGGACGGGCCACCGTATTTCGCGAAAAAAACATTCCCCCGCTGTCAGCTCAGACCCACCGGAAGTGCCTCCTTATTACACACAAGAAAATGAATACTCCCCCGGCTAGCTGGGACCCACCTTGCTGGGAGGCTGACTTGTGGGCCCACTAAGTTGACGGGGACGAAGGGCTTTGTCAACTTAGTCAATATGAACGATTCTAGCTCCAATGACTGTACGATGTCCATCCAACGGCCGTAGTGCTTCTTCAACCTCTGGTCTTCTTGCTCAAGCCGCCCAAAGCAGCGCCGGTCGTGCCGCATGCTCCTGCCTCCCATGGCCGGCTGTGCTGTCGCAGAGGCCTCACCGCCCCCTACTATTCCCACCGCTGTCCAGGCCCTACGGCGACGGCAGCCTCACACCACAACTGAAGCAGTGAACCCTCGTAGTCCTCTCCGCGCGGGCTTCCACTGCCGCGTCGTCCCCTTCCTAGGCCTCGCCGTCGTCCACCGCCGTGGTGCTCTCCGCGCGGCGTGGTCAACGTGGTCAAGGAACGACTTCCAACGGAAGAGTACTGTACGTGCAGAGGCTGACAGGTGGGTCCACGGCCACAGCACAGTTTTTTTGTGATTTGCCGAGTAAGTCGCTTTGTCAGGCCTATTGGGCTGCAAATCTTTCAAGACGAGGAGAGCTTTCATTCGGCTGGCCGAGAAAATGGCCCATCAGTAATGAGAAATGGGTTGTACATTTTTAAAACACATCAAACCGGTAATTAGTTTCAAATATCTTTTTTCATTTCAAGATTTTAAATTACATAAATTTTTATGCATGGAGAATTTGTTGGATTTTATATTGATATACATTTATTTTTAAAATCAGTTTGAATGTGACTCGAAATTTTAGGATTAAAAACAGTTCGGACCGCACCGAAATATGCAAAATTTCGTATAATTTTTTAACCGTTGCCACAATATGGGCTGTAATGCTAACAAAAAGAATATGGGCTCCAAAAAACCTTAAGAATTAGCAAATGGGCTGTAAATTATTAGAAATAATGGCAGATGGGATGTATGATGTTTTCCATAGATTTGAGGCTTTCCTAAAAAAGGTTGGCGCACAAGCACTGACTGTTGGATGTCCATCCAACGGCCGCCGTGCTTCTTCAATCTCTGCTCTTCCTGCTCCAGCCGCTCAAACAAGCGCCGGCGGGACTGCCTGCTCCCTCCTCCTCGCGGCCGACTGTGTTGCCGCGCAGGCCTCACCGCCCGACCGTACTCCCATCGCTGGCCTAGCCATCCCTCTACTCACCCACACCTGTTGTTATTCTCCGACGACGGCAGACGAACCAGTAAACCCTCGTACAGTCGTACTCCCCTCCGCGTGGGAAACAACTGCCGAGTCTTCACTGCCTCTGTGTCGTCCCCTTCCTAGGCCTCGCCATCGTCCACCGCCCTGGTGCTCTCGGCGCGGCGTGGTCAACGTGGTCAAGGAACGACTTCCATCGGATGTGGACTGTACGTGGAGAGGCTGACAGTTGGGTCCACGGCCGTAGCAAGGAAGTGCCTCCTTATTACGCGGAAAATAATGATGCCTCCACCTAACAGCTGGGACCCACCGGACGGGCCACTGTATTTCGCGAAAAAAAAACGTTTCCCCCTGACTGCTGGGACCCACCAGCTACATCTTCGCACGCAAGGAAGTGCGTCGGGCAAAAAACAATTTGCTCCCTGACTGCTGGGACCCACCAGCTACATCTTCGTAGGCAAGGAAGTGCCTGACAGTCGGGACCCACCTGGTCGAAGCGTACGTAGCATTGTCATTCTGGTCGCAAACGTGTACGTACATACTGGTCGATGTAGATGCGCGCACGTGTCGTAGTAGAGGCACGCATGTGTCGTAGTAGAGGCGTGCACGTAGCATGTACACGTATGTACAGCGGCCAGGGTGCAAGAAAGAAAATACGGCCACGTATGTGTACATACGGGCGGGGTCTCGAACGCCTACTCGCGCATACGTACGGCCAGGGCTCGTGTACATTGCTGGGTCGGAACGGAGAAACTGCGTCGTCGTCGTGTTCATGGGGAGGCAACGGAATGTGTCGTGTTCATGGGGAGGCAACGGAACGCATGGGAGCCAACCGGTTGGGTCAGAACGGAATGCGTGGTCGTGTTCATCGGGAGGGCTTGGACGGAACAGGCAATGGAAACGAGGCTTGGCGTACCGCACAACGGAGGAAACGGACCTCCTACATTCGGAACAGGGTCCTGTTGATCGGGAGGGGTCTGGCGTACTGCAAAACGGAGGAAACAGACCTCCTACGGTCGAAACGGGGTCCTGTTGATCGGGAGGGGTGTGGCGTACCGCAAAACGGACGAAATGGACCTCCTACAGTCGAAACGGGGGTCCTGTTCATTGGGAGGGGTGTGGCGTACCGCAAAACGGGACTCCACGGGATACTGTTCATCTCCACTGTCGACCCCCTCCAGCCTCCACGAGCTATTGTTCATCCACCGTCGACCTCCTCCAGCCTCCACCTGCGACTGTTCATCCACGGGCTCCTGTTCATCCAGCCTCCACCGCGCGCTACTCCACCAGCTACTATTCAACCAGCCCTCTCCACGGCTCCTGTTTAACCACCCCTCCACGGGCTACTGTTCATCCTGCCCTCCATCATCTACTGTTCATCCTGCCCTCCACGGGGTGGTCCTGTTCATCCAGCCCTCCACGGGGTCCTGTTCATCCAGCCCCAACCGGCTCGATCGATCGGGATCCTGTTCATC